>NW_008348789.1:3280926-3310545 GCF_000622305.1 Nannospalax galili
TGACTTTAAGTCATTAAAAAAATTAATTCCTTTTTAGGAGTTTGAGTGTTCTAGCCTGAATGTAAGTACACCCAAAAGGAAAGTATAACCAAAGATTAAAGTTATCAGTGTATTTCTTTAAGAGTCCATGTGTTTAGCTAAAGGCTACGTAACAAGAAACAGTGCCAGACAGGAGATACCTTCCTTTGAGTTGTTTGCCAGGGTGGCCCAAGAGACTCCCAGACAGTAACCCAGCTTAGAACTGCGAAAATGAACAGCAGACCCCAATCTTATCTAAAGGAATATTGACAACTGATTGCTGCTAGATGAGGAACAGTTGACCTTCCTAAAACAAAGACCTCTAGATAGGTCGACTAGATTCACTGGAGGGAATGGCTGGGGGTGCTGACAACACAGCGGACAGTAGCAGGGATATCAGAGTATAAGGGCTCTAGTGGAGGGGAGGGAGGCTATGGGAGGGTGCCATCTGGCAAGTGGGTATATAGTTGAATAAGATGGTTTGGGATGTTCTGTGTGATATATACACACATCAAAAAAATCAACAAAATTTTAAAATGTATTATAATTGAGGAGGAGGCATAAAAATTACATCAAGTTAATTAGTAGAGGTGATAAACATTACCATTGAATTCTACCCGATGACTTTTTAGACATACACAGGGCCCAAGGATCTAAGTGCAACTGATTATGACTAGTAATAATCAGATACAAACAGATTAGAGATACATGCACCAACATCTCAGTGTTAGTAGCAAAAACAATGAGTCTTTCTGTAAGAAACAGTATACTTTAGAATGAAATGGAGATCTTTTTTAAATGTTAAATACTCATTCAGTTTTGTGTCTTACAAGATTTATACTGAGTTCAATATTGTATAACTCTATTAATTCAACTGTGAACCTAATAATTTTATAGCCACTTTTGGAAATGATGCATCTTAGCTCAGGAAATTATTGAACATGTTAATGCTGTTTAATGAAATGCTTCTTCTAATCATGTGTTTATTAAATTTAAAACAAATAAAAAATTATATTATGAAAAGTATTATGATTTTACAGCACCTGAAAAGCCCGTCATTATTCCAAACAACACATAGTACAGGAATCTTCTGTGGCAATGAAAATTTAGTTTACACAAAAGAATGAGGTTTTACACATTGTCTATGATTCTTCAAATTTTGTTTATTCTCTGAATAATCAGATATATCTAACAGTATGGAAGTTTTTAATATGAAACTTTAACTGCCTTGATTCATTTACATTGCTGAGACCATCAGGGAAACAAGTATTGATTAATTCTATCAGGTTAGTATTAACATTCATATAATCACAATATTATTTCCACATAGAGCTAACAAGTTGTTATATTGTATCCATTAACTTTGAATAGTTCTTTCATTGTTATTTTCTTTTTTAAAAATAAATATTTATGTGTATGCATGTCTTGCCCGCATGTATGAAACTACACTTATGTAGTGCAGTGGCCATAGAGGTCAGGAGAGGTCATCAGATCCTCTGAAAATTGCCTTACATAATGTTGTTAGCCACCATGTGGGTGTAGGAAACCAAAGCTGGGTCCTCTGCAAGGGCAACCATTGTTCTTAACCACTGAGCCCTCTTTCCAGATCCTCTTGGGCATTATTTTCATAGCTGTACTGCTTTGAGAGAATAAACACATGCATAATTATGTATGCATAAACAACCAGATTTGTATAAAAGTGAGTCTAAATTTTTTTTAAATATTAAATGTCATTGTGTTTCTTAACCATTTATGATTGAATCAATTGTAATTATTTTTAAATATCATAGATATTCTGAAATGTGCTTTATTATGCATTTACTCATATAAAATTATTTAGTTTAAAAAGCAGCCAATCAGAAGGAAAAAAACCTACTTCCTGAGAATACAAAAATCCATGAGGCAGCCTCTGACTTTTGGTTGTTCCTCTTGCACCATCTTCTGGTTACTTCTGAGAATGCAATCTCAGAATAAATAGCTACACTTTGTTACTTCTCTGTACACAACTCTCCAGGAGTTTCTATATCACCGACTCCTTCCCCCAAATCAGCTCTCTTTTTCAAAAATACATTAACAGGTCATTGATTGAGAAAAGCTTTGTTTTTAACTGGGCTTGTCTACTTAATTATCAACTTTACAATAAATATTTATATATGTTATCTATCCATAAATTAATATTTGATTTGATAATTACGATATTAATTATACTATGTACAATGACATGTTTTGTGGCAGTTGCATTAGTTTGGAATTAAAAAGTAACCAATACTGCGTGACTCAGCCAGTAGGCATTTATATTTCTCAGAGATCTTGAGACTGGAAGTGAAGGTTCAAGGTCCTGCTAGAGCCATTTCTGTGATGGCTGTCTTCCAGATAGCCCTACAGACATGAAGGAAACAGCTTGAAAAATGCAGTACTTTTTCCTCTCCTTAGGAAGTTCTAACAATCTTTGTTGGATTATTTCCTCATCTTTACAAACACACTGATCACTTATTACATCTGCAAAGTTTGTGTCTTGAAATAGAGCCGTATTCGGGAGACAGAATGTCAACATATTAATTTTGAAGGTTCACAAGTCCTTTGGTTACAGTGGATGTATAACATGACATGATCGTTATAAAAAACTGTCTTGAAATATTAATCATGCATTGGAAAACCTTCACTGGTTTATACAGGGCTCACTTCTCAATGTTTAATTTAATAAGCATTATGGAATACTGAATATGTTTTGTTAAAAATATGCTCTCCACATGGATTTGAAACATTAAGACTCATGTAATAATTTTCAGTTGTTTTCAGGCTTAGATAGGCACAGACAGAAAACCAGTTTGATGTAACATTCTGAGATAAAGAATGAGAGTTTACAATAAAGAGACCCCAAATGCTCAAACACCCCAAATCGGTGGAAGTACTGTCTTAGGGGCTCAGAAATGGTATTCACGTAACTTATCCATGCTAATTAATAATCTCAGGTACGCTGATAGCTCTGACACAAAGTATCTAAATCATTACTGGGGAGAACCTGATTTATTACATTCATGTGCCCTCCTCTTACGTAGAAGTAGGTTAGAGAGACTCAAGAAGTTAAATCTTCTATATCTACCTCTTTCACAACTGTGTTTTAGTCATATACTATTTTATACATTAAGAGCCTTCAAAATACTGTTCAAGTGAACAGTATTATAAAAATTTAAGATTTAGTATTTTCCAAAGATTTTCTGATAAAACCAACATTGATCAAAAAATGACTGTAACAAAACATCCTATTGATCTCTATGAAGTAAGACAATAAATAATTTTGTTCTTGTTATTTATCCCTTGTTCCAGTCTAAGTAAGCAGGATTTATCAATTAATTTCAGAAAAAAATAATTTTGAAATATATGACATGTTCATAGTATGTTTGATGCAGACTGATGTATCTGCCCACTAAATTCATATCCTGAGTCTCTAACCTCTTTTCTAAGTACATTAAATTCAGGGCCTTTAAGGGGGTGATTAATTTAAATTTGGTCTCAAATGTGAAGGTCCATTTAAACAACGTCAGTGATCTTTTCTGTAGAGGGATAAGAGGATGAGAGCTATCCCTCTCTGCCATATGAGGAAACCATAAAAAACTCTGCAAGCATAGAAGACAATTCACATCTCAACTTGGCCATGCAAGTAAGATAGGGACCTCCAGACTCCAGAATTGAGAGAAACATTTGTGTTTTGCAACTAATCTTTTTTTTTTTTTTGGTATTTTGTTATGGTCTGTGCTAACATAAGGTTTTAACTTCATTAACACACAACTCTTTGCTATACATAAACAGAACTGTGTATAATTTAATATATTAGTATTCAAAAAAAAGATTTTACTTGTAAGAATGTATAACTTTCTAACCTCCTTAGACTCAGGAAGCCTAAAAATATCACTAAATGTCTTGAATTTTTTTCAAAAATTCAGTTATGGTCTGTGCTAACATAAGGTTTTAACTTCATTAACACACAACTCTTTGCTATACATAAACAGAACTGTGTATAATTTAATATATTAGTATTCAAAAAAAAGATTTTACTTGTAAGAATGTATAACTTTCTAACCTCCTTAGACTCAGGAAGCCTAAAAATATCACTAAATGTCTTGAATTTTTTTCAAAAATTCAGTGATAATTTATGGTAATTATGACTGCTTTATCAGAAATTGACACAAAAGGTTAGGCTTTTGAGACAATGTCACATTTGTCTGACATGCTTCTAGAATTACTTTGTCTCCAAAATGATGTGAGCTCCATTCCCGACATTTTCTGAGGCTGACATTTCTGGGACTGAGTTAGAATCAAAGTAATTCTGACTGTAAGAAGAATAAAGATGACTTTTCCTCAAGTCACCATGACCGTTGTTCCCATTTTCCTTTCACTCACTTTCTTCATGCTGGGACTTTTTCTTGAACATCCACACTTCTTTTAAGTGAATCACAATGATTGGAGGGGGAAAAGCATAGATACTCACATACTACCTCTCCCAGAAACATAAACATTTAATTCTCTTTTATCCTAAATAAGAGAGATACCAAAATTTCCAGTGTTGTTGAGGAATTGAAGTGGGAATTTAAAATAAGTTTTTAAAGTATAAATAGATACAGATTTTTTCTAGTTTTTTTTTTTTTTTTTTTTATCCATTGCTGTGACAAAATACTCTGACTAATACCAAGTCGGGGAATAAAGGGGTTATTTGACTTACATCTCTGGGGTCACAATTCATCAGAGAGCTCAAGTTAGGTACACAGGGCAGGAAGCTGGTGGCAGGAGTTGAAGCACAGGCCTTGGAGGAATGCTGCTTCTTGGCTTGCTCCCTTGGCCCATGCCAGCCTGCCCAGGCATGACACCACCCACAGTGATCTGGATCCTCTCACATCACTCAAAAACCAAAACAATGCCCCATAGACATGGCCACAGGCCAGTTCAATGGAGGCAATTCCCCAACTAAAGTTCCCTCTACCCATATGTGTCAAGTTAACAACTAAAGCTATCCAGCACAATTGACCCCTTGTCAACTTGACACACAAACACATCAGTATTAAATCATAACCTTTCCATTTTTTGTCTCTAAGATATGATATTAACAATATCATAACATAACACAGTACAACTTTAAAAGTCCCATAGTCCTTAAAAATCCAAATACTTAAAACCTCATGATCTCTTTTAAAAGTTGCTTAACTATGGGATCCTCTAAAATCCAAAACAAGTATTTTCTTACTTCAAAAGAGAAGCAAAACCTAAGTCCAGCAAAGTAGCTCAATACTGGACATCTGGGATTTATTCACAATCTGTATTCCAAAGGGTTTGGGCAGCTCCACTTCTCTGACTTTGCCATCCACAGCACAAACAACTCATCTCACAGACCCAGGCTAGCTCCTTTCCACACAAGCTGCTAACCTTGGTGGTAGTCCCATGATCCTGGCATCAAAAAGACCCTGAGGTCTCCACTGAAATTGAGACTGCATCTTCACCAATGGCCTCTTCTGGCCTCTTGGGGTGCAAACGTTCATATTCTCTACATGATCCCTTCACTTATGGGATATTCACTGAAATTGAGGCTGAAATTTCACCAATGGTCTTCCCTGGCCTCTCAAAATGCCAAGCCTCAGCTTCTCTCTGTGACCCCTTCACACTTTCAATGCTAGAACCATGCAGGAAACTCTTACACATTACCAAGTCTTGCTTCCAGCTTGAAATGGAGGCTTGGGCCCCCTCTAGACCATAGCTTCTGTGTGCTGACCCTGAGGAAATACCTCCCAGAAGACTTTGCCACAGTGATGCTGGTCTCCTGTTACAGCTGAACTTTCAACCCATTACCCAGCATCAATTGTCCCAGTAAAGTAAAGATTTTACTTTAGTGGCTTTGATCTCTTCTTAACCAGAGCTGATTCTTCAGCCCCAGTTGACCAGAAACCACAGATTCTCAATTCAAAATATTGCACAGAAAGCTTTGATTAGTTTCCTCTTCCCTTTGAAGCTTCACAAGCCAGCCTCCATTGTCTGCATTTCTCTTCAGCATAACTGTTCCAAGGTCCACACCAACAAACTCTAAGTACTCAATGGCTTTTCCAACCCAAAGTTTCAAACATTTCCACAATTCTTGCAAAAACACCAAGCTCGGGTCTGTCACAGGATACCCCACACTTGGTACCAATTTCTGCTCTAGTTTCTTTTTCCATTGCTGAGCAAAATACTCTAATACCAACTTGGGGAGGAAAAGTTTTATTAGGCTTACATCTCTGGGGTCACAATTTATCAGGGGCTCCAAGGTAAGCACTCAGGGCAAGAAACTGGAGGCAGGATCTGGGATGCAGGCCATGGAGGAATCCTGCTTACTGGCTTTCTCACCTGACTCATGTTCAGTCTGCTTTCTCATACAATACATAACAATCTGCCCAGGGCTGGCACCGTCAATAGTGGGCTGGGGTTCCCAAATCTCTAAAAAATTAAGAAAATACCCTGTAGACATGGTCACAGGCCAGCTCAATGGAGGCAATTCCCCAACTGAGGCTCCCTATACCCAGGTGTGTCAAGTTAACTCCTAAAGCTATCCAGGCCAGCATTAATATGAAAGTCATTATATGAGCACCCAAGTAGATGCCTAGCCTAAAATGTTTCCATGAACGTCAGTGTAGTTTACAACTTTGCCTTGCCAAAAATAAAGTATGGTATAACCAAAGCATTTCTGCTGCAATAAACCTGAAATATCAAAGTTTTCTATGAGTTGTTTTGTGAAATTACATTTGAGATTCATTTTGGTGGCCTCAGAAAGGGGGTCAGAAAAAT
This sequence comes from Nannospalax galili, assembly GCF_000622305.1. Taxonomy (NCBI): domain Eukaryota; kingdom Metazoa; phylum Chordata; class Mammalia; order Rodentia; family Spalacidae; genus Nannospalax; species Nannospalax galili. The sequence continues at coordinate 3,287,752 of NW_008348789.1, forward strand.
TATACGAACCAGCAGTGGTACATGTCCATAGCAAACCAGTATTTTCCAGACACAACAAGGCTATTTCCCATATAAACTCAGTGGCTATGACAAAGCAAGTCAAAATCCCAACAGGAATGAGTTAGGGTTCATGAATTTCCACTCCTAGCAGAGGAGCTATTGGCAAATCATGGCTCTTAGGAGAGGGAGAGTCAATTTTCTTTACTGATGCACCTCTGAGTGGTTACCTGTGATCCAGTAAATTGTCCTTTACTCAGGCACATACAGGCAGTATTAGGTGGATGCAGGAGATTTAAAAAGAACACATGAAGTTGAGAGGTAAAAGTGCTGAAGGAACAAATAATGCAGTAATTATAGAAGACAAAATGGGAGGTGGATTTGATATAAATGCATTACATGTATGTAAGACCTACTGAGATATTTAAAAATTATCATAAAAGTAGAATAAATATAAGTCAAAATTGATAGGGCCAAATATGTTTCAATGTAATTGTCTTAAATGTTACATGGAATAAATGGGAAGCGTGTTGGCTACCTGAAGTTGAAGCAATTAAGAACGTCTGTTGTCATATCTGAAAAAATTTACACACAAAAATGCTGTGAATTTATTCAGTTAACTATGATATCAATCTATTTTAAATTATTTTTATTTATGCAGATAAGTGTGTTTCTGTCTATGGATATGTTTGCAGGTGTCCACAGAGACCAGATTCCCTGGAACTGGCATAGCAGGCAGTTGTGAGCCTCAGACGTCAATGTTGAGAACTGGATCCTCTGAGAAGCAGGAACCACACCGAAACACTGAGCTATATCTCTATATCTTGCTATCAAGCTTAATTCACGGTTGGGTAGATATCTTTGCAAAATTTCTAGTTATCCATCTAAAAATGAACTTTTATATGTGTCTTTTAATCATCTATGCATTATTTTTATTTACTTTTCATAACTAAATGGAGCTTACAGCTTTTATTCCTGTTGATTTAAGTTCTTGCTGTTTTTGACACAGTTTGGGATTTTACAAATTTCATCAAGATAATAACTTTTGTTTTCAGAAACACAAATATAATAGTAAAGCAGTGTCAATTATTGACATATATTTTGAAAATTCGTATTTATTTGTTGTATTTATTTATGTAATCAAGCAGTTTTTTTTTATTTGAATTCTTGCTTTTACCTTGTCTTACGAAAACAGTTCCTTTGCCAAGATTTAGTTCTCATGTGGATTTTTAAGATAACTGACACAATATCCTCCAAAATAAATTTTTAGACCTATAATCATTTCTTCTATGACTTCTGAATTATTGAAATGGTGTCTATTGATAGCTTCTGTGTATTTTACAGCTCTTCTGCCCCAGTCCCTGTCAGAGCTGTGCAGCATTATCATTCTGCCATGTCAATAGGAGGGGTTAAATTAGAAATACAGTAACCACTGGAGTGCCAGAATTCAGTTATGGCTTCCTTCTTATGTCTTCATCACAAAGGAATATGGCCAGGGCAGAATTTTGGTCAAACCTACATTCTCTCTTTCTCTCTCTCTCTCTCTGTCTCTGTCTCTGTCTCTGTCTCTCTCTCTCTCTCTCTCTCTCTCTCTCCTCTCTCTCTCATCTGTCTCTCATTATAGTTCAGAGATTAATTATTTATACTCACTATAATGAAGACATGAGCTCTTTTCCAATATTTACAGACACTAACCACAACCTTATTCTACTTTATAAACTTACTCTGGCTGTTTTATCCCTCGACCTGCTTTAACCTGTTTTCTACTACACCATGCTGCTTGCATTCTGTTTTACCACTAGATGGTACTCATATATTTTTGGTATATTTAAAGTATACAGTTTTGTTGCTTAAATAAACAGAATTAAAATATTTCAGAAATATAAATATTTCTAAATTTCTTCTCTAACATTTTTTATGGATTCTATCAAATTTAATGAAAACTATGTATCATGTAAAAATCGAAAGCCAAATGCATGGATTTTTATCCAGACACCTGGAACTAATTTTCCACTGTACATTTCAGAATGACAACTTCTTAGAACAAGAAATATATTTATTGAACATTAAATACACAAATATAATCATTCTTCACATTATAATACTCTTCTTTTTTGTAGTTCATATCCCCTTTAATTTTTTCTCAGTTTCTTGTGTTGAGTTTACTTTCCTGTTTATCTGATATTTAGTCCTCCAGAATGTTGGCTTTATATATAATATGACTGCTGTGGATTATTGAATTCTCAGCATTATTTTAAATTTTGTGCAACTATTAAACACTATATCATTATGACAAACACATGCGGTATTTATTGCATTGATTATCACCTCAAAAATGAGGAAATTAAGAATTAAAGAAAACAAGTTACCTCCCAAAGTCACATAGACAGCAATTTCTATACACTGGAGAATTTCTTTGCACCATAAATTATTACTCAGTATGTAATAAAATGAGATTAGTGGTTGAATCTGTAAGTCTATCCACTTTTCAGAATAATGTAAAAATTGTTACTTGTATACACTTTAATAAAGTAATAAAATTTCTAGTATGGTAACTGTCATGTTACTCTTCCTGAGGAATTATATTATTTATCCAGAATGGAGAGGACAATGACAAGCCAAAGGAATTATTCAACCCAAGTTTACCTTGTGGAACCAATGCACAGGATCATGAGACAGGGCTTACATAAAGGAGCATCACCACAAAGCCTACTCCATCATAGGTGATGACTGATGTAAATCTGTATTACTGGAATTCCCTGCACTAATTACAGGCAGTGACTCAAGTGAAGGATCTTCTACTCCCCAATAATCATTACTGATTATATAATCTCAAAGAAGGATGCAGTTTTCTGAATCATAGTTTCATGAGTCACTAGTAGTGTTGCAGGGTTTCTTATGAGTTTTGTGAACCTCCTGAGTCTCCTTAATTCTTCTCTGAAGGATTGCTTTAATCCACAGCAAAAACCAGTACATGTCTCAGTTTGCTTTAACTGCCAACTTGACACAACCTAGAACCTTCTGGGACAGAAGACACAATTAAGAGTCCCAAGATCAGACTGACCTATAGTCATATCTATAGAGCATTATCTTAATTATTAATTGATGTAGGAGGTCCCAGCCCCAGGAGATGGCTGTGAGCCAGCTATCGTGCACTATTTGCCATGGTTCATGCTATATTTCTTGGCTGTTCACCGAGTCCTTTGGTCAAGACAATGCTATGCTGAATAGGAAGCAGGCCTACTTTGAATTTCTGCCTAGTCTTCCCTCCATGATGGACGATGATCAGGAAATTTAAGCCAAAATAAATCCCTTCTTCCCCTAAGCTACTTTTGGTTATAGTGTTTCTCACAGGAACAGAAAGGAAAGTGGGGGCAATAGTCACATTTATGAAAGGACATTCAGTAGGACTACTGATTTTCTTCAGGTATTACTATACTAACATTATAATCACTTGAACAAATACACTGACTCTTAAATTTAGTTTTTAAGACTGGGCCCAAATTTGTAGGACACTCAGTCTCCTAGATATCCCTTGGGTATCTGTTTCCTTGAACTGTACTGATGAAACGGTTTGTCTCTTGAACCTGCGTTGATAGAATTGTCTTTCTGGAACTGTGTCCCTCAAACTGTGTCTGTATTCCCACCTCACTATTTTATTCAAAATGGTTTCTACAGCTTCAATTGGTAAAGTACAAGCTTGGCTGTACCCAAATCTAAAAATACCATCTACTCTTTTTAACCCTAGTTCTAGAGTATCTCATTCATAAAAGGTCAACTGTCCTTCCCAGCCTCCACTGTGTTCAGTGGAGATGGGGTGCCACCATTCAGCACTTTGATATGTTAATTCTTAGGCATATCCACATTCATTCATTCATTTATTCATTCATTTATCTATCCATTCATTACCTTTTTGGGTGGAGCACAAAATTGAGGTTGCCTAGGTAACAAGATCAGGTGCCAAGATCACAAGAGCACATGGTTTTGCTGAGCTTAATTAAAAGTCACTAGTCCAGATTAATAAAAGTTATTCCCTCATTTTCTTATGATAATAACATCAGGACTTAATTTTAACCTCTTCATTCTACTATTGTTTAATGACAGTGAGATAGTGATTCTATATCAAAATTTTAATACAAATAAAGGGAGAAATATAGTAACTTGTTAAGAATAACAAAACACTGACAGATTTCCATGCTCCAGTGGATGGTCCCATACCCATGCAAAGAGGGTAACAGTAGCTAAACTTATCCACATGCCTTAAAACTTATGTCTTAAACTTATTAGAAGACATATTTTTTGAGGGGAATATAGTGGGAGTTGTGGGAGCAATGGGGTATCAATGATCAAATTCGTGGTATACATGTATAAAATTCTTAGGAATACATCTTTTTGCTGTTCTCGAATTTTATTTCATGTTGAAAACTATTTGGGATCTTGCTAAAATGTGGACCACAAAGCGTGGTACATGACATAATCACTATTTTTTCTTTATTCTTTTTTGATTTTTGTTTATTTTTTTAATTTTTACAGCGCTTTTGTACATTTCGTCCCACAATTCTTATTCAAATTCAGACCCCTTCCCCTATCCATAATCTCCACCCCCCACTGGACCTCATGTATTTTGCCATACATTTTAAGTACTATCCAGTCATGCATTTGTACCAAGATGTCCTTCAATGCAAATTCATCCACTGGAGTCTACTCAACCTTTCTAGATATCATACATGTATATAATGAAACATGGCTGTACTCATCCCTCATTTTCCCCTTACATCTCCCCCAAACCCCACACTTCCTAACTTCTTACTTTCTTTCTTTCTTTCTTTCTTTCTTTCTTTCTTTCTTTCTTTCAAATATTCCACAACTCAGAAGTCAACATGCTGTGTTCTATTATCAAAGGACATTTACTAAATATTTGAAACTCATGTGGGCCATTTGGTCTTGAGGACAACTTCCATGTATATAATGAAACATGGCTGTACTCATCCCCCATTTTCCCCTTACATCTCCCCCAAACCCCACACTTCCTAACTTCTTACTTTCTTTCTTTCTTTCTTTCTTTCTTTCTTTCTTTCTTTCTTTCTTTCTTTCTTTCATTTCTTTCATTTTTTCTTTCATTCTTTTTATTTTTGATAACCCACTAAGGCCCATTAGTGCTGTCCATATTTCATGCATACACGGATGGAGGGCCATCCACTGGAGTAGGTAGCTCTTTTACAAGCTATCGATTGTTGACAATTTCTCAGTAATGGATAGATCACTTTATCTGGGCTGGAGTTTTGACTAACCTGATCTTGTGCATGTAACCACAGTAGCTGTAAGTTTTTCAGTGTGGTAGCCATGTCATATCTAGAAGACAGTATTTCACAGCCCTCCTCCCCATCTTCTGGCTCTTACACTCTTTATGCCTCCCCTTCCAAGATTCTCAGTGAGCGTTGGTGGTAGCCTTGGTAATTGATAAAGTTCATTTAGGGCTTACCACTCAGTCTCTTGTTCTCAGTGCTTTGGTCAGTTATGCATCTCTGTATAAACTGCTTCTCACTATGAAAAGTTTTTCTGACTAAGGTTGAGGGTACCTGAGTACAAACATAAATATTTAGAGTGCACTTTGACAAAATAACAATAGTAGGTTCTGCCCTAGGAACTATGACTTTCCTATCTATATGCTTTGACCAGTTTTACTGTATTAGCATGAAATTTCCTCATGTGGAATATGTCTCAAATCCAATCAGAAAGCAGCAAGTTACACCATAATGGTCATGCCACTATTGCACCAGCAGGGATATTTTACCTCAGAACTTGACATTATAGTATGCAGAGTCCAGTACTAAGTAAAACCATTGAAGTCTTTTTTCTTTCTCGGCAGCCTGAATAGATCTTTCTGTAGTTATGAAAGTTGGCCTGCAGTAATAAAGTTTCCAGGGTTGGCTTGAGACTGTTTTAACTATGTCATGAAGCCGAAGTGTGTGATGTCTTCAGCAATAGGTCTTATTATGTAATCATGGTGGATAACCAAGAGCAATGGAAACTGTGCTGTTTTTAAGGCTTCTGAGAACTCCTTGACTGTGCTTAATAGCTTTAGTTGCCACCTTGAGGTTGAGGGACCTCAGTTGGAGAATTGCCTCCATTGGACTGATCTGTGGGGCATTTGCTTGATTTTTGAGTGATGTAGGAGGGTCTGGCCCATTGTGGTAAGTACCACCATTGGGCAGGAGATCCTGTGTTGTATAAGAAAGCAGGTTGAGCATGGAACAGAGAAGCAAGCCAGTAAGCAGTCTTCCTACATGGTCTGTGCTCCCGGTTCCTGCCCTGAGTTCCCACCTTAGTTTCCCTTGTTGATGGACTGTGACCTGGGAGTTGTAAGATGAAATAAACCCTTTCCTCCCCAAATTGGTTTTGGTCAGTGTTTTTATTATAGTGATTGAGAGACTAGGACATTGACTGATACCTGATACAAAGGTATCCCATGGCTTGAGCTGTGACTCTCATTTAATAACTCTTGCCTTCTGAGACCAGCATTGTCCACCCCTGTAGGGAAATTCCATTTAAACTCTTTTCCTTTTTAAAACCTATATTTTGGAAATTTTCTTACTAAGTAGTGTGTTCCTACAAGCTTTTTCATACATCCTTAGATTTGGCTAACTCACCCATTATCCCCCTTTGATTTTTTTCACCTCCATGCCCACTTAATCCTTTAGTGCCCAGTATCCCCCATCATCTTCAATTATTACATGTATTCTCTTATCTTTCCAAATACATTGTCCATTCAAAGTTCCAACAGTGTTTATAGACATAGAAAAATGCAATCCATAAATGGGGGTATATGGAGACACTAAAGACCAACAATAGCCAAAGCAATCACCAAGAAAAGGAGGTATTGCCATACCTATTTCACATTATGTTACAGAACCATAGTAATAAAAATAGCATGGCACATGGCACATACACAAAAGCAGACATAGAGTTAATGGGATAGACTTTAACTATATGCCACTTTAATTACTTGATCTTTGCCAAAGATGCCAAAATATACCTCTGAGAAAGACAGCATCTGCAAAAAATGGTGCTGGGAAAATGGGATTTCATCATGCTGAAAAAATAAACTAGATTTTTATCATCTACCCTTCTTGACTCACAACTCCAAATGGATCAAGGGTCTTAATGTGACACCTGATACCTCAAAATTTCTAGAGGATAAAGTGTGTAGTATGCTTAAATTTGTAGATACTGGTAAGGGATTCCAGAATAAGAATCTAACACCATGGGAAATAAGTTTGTCTATTGACAAACAGATCTCCTGAAACTAAAAAAAAGTTTCTGTACAACAAAGGGAACTGAAGTGAATGAACAGGCAGTCCACAGAATGGGAGGCTTTACCAGCTATTTGTCTAAGAAAGGATTAGTGTCTAAAATACACAAAGAATAACAATAAAAAACCCTAAACATTAAGAAAATAAACAACCCAGTTAAAAATTGGTTATTGAACTGAAGAGAAAATGTTCAAAAGAAATACTAATGATTAGGAAACATTTTTTTTTTAAATGTTGAATATCGTTAACTGTCAGGGAAATACAACTTAAAACTACTTTAAAATTCAGTCTTTCTCCAGTTGGAATGGTCATATACAGGAATATAAATAACAAATGCTGACATGGATATGGTGAAAGAGAAACTCTTATACACTATTGATAGGAGCATAAAATCATGCAGGCAGTTTGGAAATCAGTTTGGAGGTTTCTCAGAAAAACTAGAAATAGAATTGCAGTGTGCCCCAAGCTATATCACTTCTGGGCACATACCTAAAGGACTCTATATCCTACTATAGAGACATTAGCATATCCATGTTCTTTACTGTTCTACTCATAATAGCTGAGAAGCAAAATTAACTTTCACTAGATGGATGGATAGGAAAAATGGAGCACATAGTGAAATGCTACTCAGCTGTAAAGACAAAATCATGAAATATGGAAGTAAATGATGGGTCTTGAGAAAATAAATGATGAAAGGGAAACTTTGTTGAACTACACAACTGGTCAGACACAGAAAACACAGATCAGTACTAGGTGACACATCTACAGTTGAACCTCTACAACTAAGGCTCATGGAACAGAGAAAAACAAGGGGGAGAGAGAAAATTAACACATCCCTCAACTCTAACCAGTAAAGCTTCCTTATGCAACTGAGTGGAATGGACACAGAAGATCACAATTGTCCAAGTTTTAGAGAATAGGAGACTGTAGACTGTAGAGTAGGACTCCTATATGGAACTTCACCCACCAACAGCTAAGGGACCATAACAGAAGAGGGGGGCAAAAAGACTGTAAGAGCCCAGACTGATTCATGAACACAGGGAAGCAGAGACTTTCAGGTCACTGGAAGCTTCTGCATGTGAACTTGTGACAATGGTGGCTTCCAGGACAGGACCCATGTCAACTCAATTAAATACATGCCTAAAGAGGAGAGAAATGGGTGGTGGGCTGGCACTAAATTGAGAAGTATTGGAGACTGATTGCTACTGCGTTGGGAAGAGTATGTTTTACATATTATCTGTAGATGGGATGTCTAATCTCCAGTGGACAAATTTACACTGAAGGACATTTGTGTACAAATACTTGACTGGATAGAATTTATCACGTATGGTGGAAAACATGAGGTCCAATGGGGGAATGGGGGCAGCATGGATTGGGGAGGGGGTCTAAATTTGATTAAAAACTGTTGTATGAAATTACAAGAGATCAAAAACAATATATATTAAAAAGAAAAAAATGCCTCATATGAATTTTATTAGATATATAACTGCAAAAAAATAAGGCATACAAGAAAGACTAAGATAATTTAGATCCTCAGTTAATTGAGTTGTTATTGTTTTATCATTTATCAATTACATCATATATATCACATGGCAATTATATAAGTGTTTATCATTCCATATTTTTACTGTAGATTTCTATAATCTTAATTTATATCTATTTTTTGTATAGTAAAGTGAGTCTCATTAAACATGAGGAATGCTTTCAATTTTCAATTTTAGTAAATATGAAATAATATTTATTTCATCAGAGAAACCATGATGAGTGTTAGGAGTCTTCATGCCTCTTACCTACTTAAACGCTGTGTTTTGTGGGTAAAGTGTACTTCTTTATGGACTGTCATATAGTGGATGAAACTTATCTCTGAACATCATGATGCTTTTCCTTGTCCTTTGCTATGGGACTCTTTAGTATCTTCAGTTGTTTAGGAATTGTGGACATCTTTGCACACACTGTGGTGTTAATCATGTGAATGCCTTTAGCCAATAGAGCATGGGAAGAGTGGCAACAGAATCAGTCCACACTAAAAAGGAAACTTTAGGAGGAGCCAAGGTATGTTTGTCCTTCTTGAACTCCTCGCAGTAACAATATGACCCCCTCCCCCATAGACCAGGAGTTTCTTCAGGCCAGGGTCTTAGAATTGAAACAAACAAATAACACACATAAACAATGTGAAATTTAACTGAGCACATAAAACTATGTAGTTCACAGGCGAATAATATTATTTTCCTAAGTCATGAGATTAGGAGTTACTTGTTACCATAGTAAAAAGTAATCTATACGACAATGGCACACACACACACACACATATACACATATATATGTATGTATGTATATATATATATATAATTCCATTTTCTTGTAGAGAAAAGGAACAAAAACAATGTAAATAATTTAATAGCAATTAAAGTTAACTTCCTGTATAAAAATACTAAACAGTGTAAAGTGTACTGACACTAAAAAGTAAAAAGATATTTGGAATATCTAAGAAGTAGAATATTTTATGTTGCCTGTCAGTATGAGGATTTATTTCATAGTTTAGACTATCAATTCCTTGATGGAATGTTTTTATGGAAGTTTTTAGAGGGGAATTTTTGGATGAGGTAGAACTTTTTAAGTCAATGATCTTTGTGTACAAGAAATTATTTTACTTAGTGTTTGGGCCATCATCATCACATTAGTCGAATGCCTTATTAGAAAAAAAAAACATAGTTTTCTCTTAGGTAGGAAGGAATTCTTACAACTAATGGCCCTATACCATTATTGGATGTTCAATCTATCAACACATCCTTCAGATTAGGGACTTGTCAGCCTCTATATTCAGTTGAGTCAGTTATTTAAAATGAACCCCTGTATATTTGCATATAAATTCTAAGAAAATTCTGAGTGACAGAGTTTTGTATCAAGAAAGATTCTAGAAGACACTCATAGGGTGAATTTTCTTCTGGAGTTCCTGGATTTAGCCTTATAATATGATTAAATTTAGAGATGCTGACAAATATATATTTAGCATTAAGGACAATATTGACAGTCCATACATATTTGTGATGTAGCAAGATAGATAAGTAAAAGTACTGTTACCACATGCTACTAATCACACATAAGAATCAAGAATGTGATCCCAATGGATGACTTTGAACTGAAGGACGTCTGAGTACAAATGTTTGACTGGATAGCATTTAACACATATGGCAGAATACATGACGTTTGGTGGAGGGGAGGTGTTGGTGGAGAAGGGGGTTCTGACTTTTATTAAGGTCTGTTGTATGAAATGTACAAATGCTCATTGAAAATTATAAAAAAGTCTTAGTGATCATATTTCAGTTAACTTTGAATAGGTTTGTCAAAAGAGTACTTCTAGTGGGCATTTATGATTTTCCTCAAAGTTACTGACAAGGTGAGGGAGGGTTTTTAAAAAAAGAATGAGTTCAGGCATTCAAATTACCGGCACAACACTAAAGATCTAAGTAACATATTTCTGTCCTGGAGGGAATCTGGGTTTCCCATGATCACAGGGCTGAAATTGCTGAAAGCCAAACCAAGAATGTGCCGAGAGACATCTGGATACAAATGCATGACCGATTGGACTTAGTATATATGAGAGTAAACCTGAAAGCTGATGAGGGCGTTATGCGGGTGGGGAATCAGGAAGGGGTCTAAATTTGATTAAGATATGTTATAGGAAATTCACAAAATCTGAATTAAAAATTTAAAAAAGAATTTCATCTAACCAGCTTCTATATTAGAGAGAACATTTAATTATCGGAATCATAGATGTACATAAAATTTAGAGTATTGTTCTGAAAGAAACAGGGTAGTGAAAGCTGACATGGGGATGTGTGAACAGACTGTGATGAAGTGGGGACATTGGACACCTGTCTTGTCCTTGTGATTATTCCTGGAAGTGGAAGAAATTTCTGTATCCTTCTGTGATTATTAACCTTGAACTTTCTGAGTAACCACTAATGACCTTTCCTGGGGACTATTGTGAGACACTGATCAAATCAGAAATCATTCTCTTTTCCACTTCCTCCCCTCCTCTTCTTCCTCCTCTTCCTCCTCCTCCTCCTCCTCCTCCTCCTCCTCCTTCTCTTCCTCCTCCTCCTCTTCTTCCTCATTTTCTTTTTATTCTTATGTCATGATATTAGATCCAAGTCCTCCAATTAAGTGTTACCCACAAAAGAGTATGTGTTACTCTAACAGAAATACTTCTGTATCCAAACAGAAACTTGAAAATCATTGTTGAAAATGGATATTGAAATAAGGCATGAAAAAAAAGTGGTAAAGACTTAAGTTTGGATCAAGCCAATTTTTTATATGGATTCCCTTAGAAGGTACTGCTTTTAATGACTAGTTCTAACAGATTTTGCTTGGTCATCTGAAGATGACAGAAAAGGACTCCAGATTTTATAAACTTAGTGTTCCACACCTTCTTGGGTTGGTGTACTATCCCCTGGGAGATCAGCTACATGGGATATGTTGATTCTGTTAACCTGCTGCTGTAAGTTTAAGGACAGAATTTTGGTTACTTCTTATTGGAATAGTGTCTCAGTTACTTTTCTGTTGCTGTGACAGAAACACTATGACCAAGGGAACCTATAAAAGCTTTCTTTTTGTTTTATTTGAGGTTATGGTTCCAGGGGAGTTACAGTCCATCATGGCAGGAAAGCATGACTTTAGAGGTGACTAGAGTAGGAACAGAAGCTAAGCTCATCTTCAAGCAGGCACAGGGAGTGGAGCTCGACTGGAGATCTGGCAAGGCTTAAGAACTGTTCTACTGACATCCCCAGTGACATGCTTCCTCCAGCATAGTAGTGCCTTCTAAGACCTCCCAAAACAGCACCACCAATTGGAGACAAAAGGTCCAAATATCTGGAGCTTATGGGAGTTGTTCTTATTGAAACCACCATAAATAGATACTTATTCTAAACACATATTTATCTTCTTGCACTTAATATTTCTTTCAAAATGCCCTTCCAGATACTTATAGAATGTCTTATTCACTATTCTAGCCTTTTACAAAGTATTGATTCTGATCAAGTAGCTCACCTAATTGCAAATGAAATATGTTAATGAGAGCATGGTCACAGTATTCACTAGTGTTATGATGTTGCTATTTGTATAAATAGATTGGTGTCTATTCCTTAAATTCTCATGTTGAATGAACAATCTTGGGCAATGTATTTGGAGATGGAACTCAAAAGAAGTTAAATGAAGCTATAATATGGATCCCTGATACAATATAATTAGTGTCATATAATAAGCTATATTAGACCTCTCTCTCTTTCTCTCTCTCTCTCTCTTTCATCATAAATGGAACAAAGAGATGAGGACAAAGAGAGAATATAAATACCTATAGGTTAAGAGTGTACCCTCACCAGCATTATTTTATCATAGATTTCTAGTCCCCCAAACTGTGGTGAAATATGCTATATATGTCTTGAGTTGTCTCATCTGTAGCATTTTGTTGTAGCAGTTCAAGCTGACTAGTATACCTAATAATGGGAAGTTGTTAGCTTCATAGAATTTAGGACTAGCCATTTGAAATCTTAGCTGCATAACCATTCAGAGGCTGGTGTTTTGCAAGGCTTTAAAAAGGCTTTTCAGAGGCAATAGCTGCTTTAATCAATGTCCAACATACGGAGACACTCAGGACCTGCAAATTCATGTATTAAGCGGTAGAAATGGAATTGACACTGATTATTTTTTGCTTAATGATCCACTGACAAATTGGAGTTTCCTATTCCTGTGATCGTAAACTCTTCAGACTTACTGATTTAATTCCAAAAGTTTATTTTTTTTTTAAATCAGAGGGACAATCACACTGAAAGTGAAATTGGGACAATCTAGTCACGTTACAGCTGCAGTGACCATAAGAGGGCAATGAATTAATGCAGGCATGATAGTAGCAGCTTGCACTCTCCTGTTCATTCAGTCCAGAATCCAGCCCATGAAATGGTGTCAACCACATTTTGAATGGCTGTCTCCACCTCAATTAATCCAACAAAGAAAATAAGTCATGAGAATGTCCACAGTCCAACCTAATCCACTGAGTTCCACATTGACACTGCTTTCCATAGGGATGATATATTGTGCCAAGTTGACCATTAAAACTCTCCAACACAGATACTATTAATTTGTTTTTCCCAGTTGTTGAATTGGGAGTTATTGTATGCATCCCTGTTTTGTTTTTTGTTCTTTGTTTCATTTAAAAATATTTTATTATTTTTAAGATTATGAGTGTATTCATTGTATGTATATAAGCGCATCTGTGTCATGCAATACTCACAAAGGTCAGAAAAGGGTGCCAACAGATCCCCCGGAACTGGAGTTATAGATGGTTGTTAACCACCATGTAGGTACTGGGAACCAAACCAGGTCTTCAGCAAGAACACTCAGTGTTCTTAACTGCTGAGCCAACTCTCTAGCCTTCCTTATTTTCTTTTTACAATTACAAAATATGTATTCTTTTGCACTGTACTTTTTTCCAGCAAATATTCTACATTGAATTTTATCTATTTTGGGCTATAAATCATTTTCCTTAGCATCAAACCTACATTTTTAACTAGTCCCTCATTAATAGAAATATTATATGCATATTTATACTACAAATAATATTGTAATGGCTCACACATATTCCATAATTATGATGTAATATTTCATTAGAATATTGCAAATATGTATTTGTGTATAAATTTTGGTGCTCTATTGGATGTTGGTACTAAATGGAAGAGTGTAACAAATATTTAGCTATGTCTTGAAACTCTAAAAGTTGTGAAAAAATATGGCCCTAGTTTTCAATTATCTCTTCTTAGAGCTTCACATTTACCAATTTCTTATTGACCATATAATTAGTTCTATTTTATTCTCTTTCTGTGTCTTCGTAGTCTTTATTTTTCTTTCTGGTCCTCCTCAGAATTGATACTCTGTCTCATTTAATCACATTTCTCTGCAAAAATTTCATGTGATTAGACATTTATTTGTACCTACTGTCGCTCAGATTATTTAGTATTTGTAAACAGTGGGATTTAATTTCCTGAACTTGATACAATACCTCTAAAAGTACTGGTAAAAACATCCCTTATTGAGAAAGAAAACTAAAATTAGATGAGAAAGAAAACTAAAATTAATTGAGAAATATTGATAGCAGTTTTCAAAAGGAAAAGGAAAAACAAAAACACTGCCCCTACCTATATGAGCAAACAGGTTACAGTTTATGTCAGCTATCCAGTCTTCTTATATGCTTAAGAAAACAAGTGTACATTTAGCCCTAATTTCTTCTTCTGTAAATATGATTTTCTCTTTGGAATTCCATCTCATGCCATCCAGAGACACAGTGACATCTGTGCTCACCAATGTCAGAGTGGATCTGAGATGATGTTGAAATTTCTATAAATATTGTAAAAACCTCCAACTATTATTTAGACTTTTGGAGGGGAGTCTACTGTGCCCAATGAATAGTTCTGATCTCTCCATTCTTTCTGAGGTGTGTGTTTAAAATACAATGACATAAAGCCTCACCTTCCCTTTACATTACTAAACTTGAAATGAATGGATTTGCTTAATAGAGTAAGATAATAAAATAAGATTTGCCTTTTAGTATCTACTGTAAAACAGAGTCGTATGATATTGAAATCCTTTTTATTGAATTTTGCAATTTTTATAAAATATATTTTGATGGTATTAGGTTTGCTCCCCTCTCTGCACCTCCACTCACTGCTCCCCCACCCAATTTAATGAACACAGACACACACACACACACACACACACACACACACGTATATATACTACCACCTATAAAATCTGATTTGTATCCCCAAAAGTCCTTCAGTGTGCATTTACCTACTGGACCCACCAAGAGTCCCATCCCCCTAAGAAACTGACTCCCTCCCCAAAGCCATCAATTGTCTAAAGTTCTTTATGTTATCTTAGGATTTCACATCCACTTCCCCATATCCATGCTGAGATTTTGTCTTATTTGAGTCTGTGTAGAATATGTGCATGCTGCCACCACTGCTGTGAGTTCATAATAGTAAATGATCAATTGTCTGGAAGACTCTGCTTCCTTGTGGTCATCCAACAACTATGGCTCTTGCAATTTTTTCACCTCCTCTTCCTCAGTGATCCCTGACTCACGGGTTGGTAAGGTTTAATATAGGAGTTCTATCCAGGGACATACACTGTGCAGTCTCTAAATCTCTATTCTCTAAAACTTAGCCAGTTGTGACTTCTGTGTGCATCATCCTCTGTTGTATGAGGAAGCTTCTCTGGTGAGAATGGAATATTCTAGTATAGCACTAGTATTTGCTCCACTTCCTGTTCAGCTATGTCCCATGAGCCTTAGGTATAGAAGTTCCTCTGTAGGACCTCTCACCTAGGACTGTGAATCTTTCAGGAATATATTCTCTTTGTGTGACCAGTTGTGGAACTCTGCAGTAGTCTCCATATGTTGCAAAAAGAAACTTCTCTGATGAGTGGTATATAGTACACTCATCTGTCAATATAAGGATCCATGTTTTGCAAATTTTAAGAAATTTCATTTGTCTACAAGTATTACAAAGATAGGATTTTTCTCTAGGATCTATGACGTCTGAAGCCAAACATACTTGGGAATAATTACAGTGCCATCCATGAGTCCAGTACCACTGAGAGGGCTTTAAGTCTGATTAGATTATTTTGATTACCCCCATATAACAATGCCACTACTGCACCAATAGAAGTTGTTTTCTGTGCAAGTCGTTATGATTATTAGAGTTTAGGGATAGGTTGGAACATTGAGAAATTTCCTCCCGCAGCAGTACGCACATCATCATCTAGCATTATGATAGTCAAACATCGGTTAGAAGGCTTCCAGGTCAGTCCTTTCTCTTGTGCTTCAAGTCCTGTATCTGAAGTATGCCCTGTCTTCAACAGTAGGGTTCTGGGAAATAAACAAGAGGATTGGCAATAGTCTGTGTTGTTTGGGAATCTACTGGACCACCTTCACCAATTACACAAAGGGAAGTCTCTTCTTTCTGGTACGGTGTTCCTTGCCAACCAGCTCCCAGGTATACATATGCATAAATGCTTAGACACTGTATGTGCATTTCTCGTGGCGTTTCGAGGGCATCACATTTCCCTCTGGGTTTCCTAGCTCCCAAGATTCACTCATCTCTACTCTTTTTTCTCCCATCCAGGCTCCCTCCTCCTTCCTTAGCACTAGCTCATACATTATCCCCACCTTTTCCCCAGTAACACCAACCTCCCACCACCCCCCTCTCCTGAATCAACTACACACACACCATGGCCCCTTGAATGTCCCTCCCAGCTCTACTCCCTGCTGAACACTCCCACATTCCCCACATCTCCCCATGGTAACATCTATTCCCTACTATCCCACGTTCAGGTTCCTTTTTATATATCCATGTATCGTTTCTATTTTCCTGGCTCCTGGTATTACATAAGAATTTACATACTCACATATAAGGAATTGTTGCTACAACCTGCAATGAAGGCGAAGATACATCACTTGCCTTTCTGCATTTGTGTTACTTCACTTAGTATAACACTCTCTAGTTCCTTCCATTTACCTGAAAAATTCATAATTTCATTTTTTCTTCCTGCTGAGTAAAACTCCATTGTATAAATGCACCATAGTTTGTTTATCCATTTGTCAGGTGAGGGACATTTAGGTTGTTACAATTTCTTAGCTATTGTGAAGAAAGCAGCAGCAAACATGGATGTATAGATATCTCTACAATAGGATGAGTCCTTTGGGTATATTCCAAGTAGCGGTATAACTGAAGCATATGGTAGGCTAACTTAGATATTTGAGAGCTGTCCACCTTGCTTTCTGTAATGGTTACACAAATTTGCATTCTCACCAGCAATGAATAAGCAGTCTGCTTTCTCTACATTCTCTCCAGCAATTGCAATGTTTCATTCTCTCGACCTTGGCCAGTGTGACTGGGGTAAGGTGGAATCTTAAAGTGGATTTTTATCTTCATTTCTCTAATTACTAATGATGCTGAGCACTTTTAAGGTGCTTCTTAGCCATTTTTATTTCTTCATTTGAGAATTCTCTGTTTAGGTCTTTTGCCCATCCTTTTATTGGGTCTTTTATTTTCTTATTTCTTTGTTTATCTGAGTTCTTTGAATATTCTGGATATTGATCCTCTGTTTGAACTGTAGCTGGCAGCAATTTTCTCCCATGCAATGGGTTTCCTCTTCCCACCCTTGGTTGTTTCTTTTGCTGTACAGAAACTTTGTAATTTAATCAGGTCCCACTTATCGATTGTTGACCTTAGTGCCTGAGTCTTTTCCTATGCCTATATCTTGGTGGGTGCTGCCTATACTTTCTTCTAGCAGTTTCAGGGTTTCTGGTTTTATATTCAAATGTTTGACAAATTTGGAGTTGACTTTTGTGCAGGGTGAGTGACAGGCTCCAATTCTTCTGCAAGAGGAGATCCATTTTTTCAACACCGCTTGTTGAAAATATCTTTCCTCCATTGTGTGTTCTTGGCACCTTTGTTGCAAAGCAGGTGGCTATGCATGTACTCATGTTTGGGACTTCTATTGTGTTCATTGATCTGTGTGTCTATTTTTGTGCCAGTACCATGCAGTTTTGTTTTGTTTTGTTTTTAGATTGTATAATAATTTAGTGAGCACCCTCCCTCCCAGCCCTTGCTATCTCTAGGTCACTTTCTTCACTTGTAGATCTTTTTGCCTAGCTCTAAGAAGATAGAAAAAGGCAGAGGTGCAGCAT
Organism: Nannospalax galili; assembly: GCF_000622305.1. Classification (NCBI taxonomy): domain Eukaryota; kingdom Metazoa; phylum Chordata; class Mammalia; order Rodentia; family Spalacidae; genus Nannospalax; species Nannospalax galili. The sequence goes on from NW_008348789.1 coordinate 3,305,806, forward strand.
TTTGCTGGATAAGACTCTGAAGGCAATATAAGTCTCTTCCTCCTGCTTCTGGAAAACAGCTGGTAGATCCAGCTCCTCATACAGTGCTTTCACCCATAGTTCTCCTCTAAGATCTGGCACTATTGTAGAGTGGCTCATTGCAGACACCACCAGCCAGCCTCATTTGTTGTCTTGAATGTCAGTGCCAACCTTTCCAGTCACACTGGGGTTCCCAAAGAAGTCAAGGTAATCGGCCTGGATCTGAAAGGGCTTGCCCATCTCCAGCAGGATCTTCATGGCATTGGCATGTTCCTTCTCCCCATCAATGCCGGCCATGTACATGGCAGCAGTGGTGGGCAGGTAGAAGGAATAGAAAGCTGTCTTGTACTTGACAATAGATTTATACCTCTTTTCAGTGTATCTACCAAGATCCACATGGCCCTGCAGTGATGTGATGAGATTCAGGGTCTGCCCAATCTCAGCCCAGTAGGTACTCTGCAGGAAGAGTACCATTAGGTTCAGGTAGTAAGGCTACTCATGGAAGTAGAACTTGAGCCTGTGGTAGGTAACAGGCTTCCAGAAGCAGAGCATCGTTGATGGCATACAAACCAATGCCTGGCTTCTAATACCAGCAGAGCTGCCCCGTGTGTGAGAGAAGAATCCATGATATCATCTGACACAGAGGACAGCTTGGAGCAGTTCTGCATACCGCCCACAGTCAGGGCCCACTGGAGACTATCAGCATCCTGTTTCCTTGGCTCCACCAGCTCAGTCAAGCCCCAATTGTACTTGCCTCCTATGGCGTTGTACTCCAGGACTTCCTTGAGCCTGGCAATGGCATTTCCTGTCTGAGAATTCCAGCTCATCCTCTGTCAGCACCTTGACAATCTGAGGAAAGTGCTGGATGAAATCCTGCAGATCTTGGGTACAAGCATCCAATTTCTTTTTTCCAATCATTCTGAGAGAGGTGCAAAATGCTCTGTTCCTGAACGCGAGTTCTATCCCCATGCAGTTTTTATGACTATAGCTCCATAATCCCCTCAGCATTGTTCTTTGTGTCCAAGATGCTCTGGCTATCCGGGGTCTTTTTTGATTCCATATGAATTTTCAGATGATTTTTTTCAAGCTCTGTAAAGAATGTTATGGGAATTTTAATTGGGATTGTACTGAATCTATAAATTGCTTTTTGTACAGTGGTCATTGTCACAATCTGATTCCACCAATCCATGAGTATGGTAGGCCTTTCCATCTTTTAGTGTCTTCCTCTATCTCTTTCTTTAGATATTTGAAATTTTCGTTGTAGAAATAATGTCTTTGGTGAGGTTTATTCCTAAATATTTTTTGAAACTATTGTGAAAGTGAGGATTTCCTCTAGTGTTTTTTCTGATTGATTTTAATTGGTACATAGAAAGGTTACTGATTTGCCAAGTTTATTTTTAACCTGTCACTTTACTGAAAGTATCAATCATTTCTCACTGCTTTCTAGTGGAATTTTTGGGATCACTTATGTATAATATCATATCTTCTGCAAATAGGGATAATTTGACCTCTTCTTTCCCAAATATTACTCCTTTAATTTCCTACTCTCATCTTATTTCTTTTCCAAACGATTTGACTACTGTATTGAAAAGGAGTGGAGATAATGGACAGTCCTGTCAGGTTCTTGATTTTAATGGGAGTGCTTCCAGATTTTCTCCATTTAGGATGTTGTTGGCTATGGGTTTGTTGTACACAGCTATAATTATGTTGCAGTATGTTCCCTCGAGACCAATTCCTTCTAGGATTTTTTTTTTTTTTTTTTTTTTTTTTTTTTTTTTTTTGTCTTTTTGAGACAGCCCCAGCTGGCTTGGAACTCACTATAGAGACGAGGCTGGCCTCTAACTCACAGAGATCTGCCTGCCTCTGCCGCCTTTAGTGCTGGGACTAAAGGTGTGTGCCACCATGCCTGGTCCCTTCTGGGATTTTTAACATGAATGCATGTTGGATTTTGTCAAAGGTGTTTTCTGCATCTACTGAGATGACCATGTGGTTTTTGTCTTTAAGTCCGATTATATGTTTTATTACATTTGTAGACTTATGGATATTGAACCATCCCTGCATCTCTGGAATAAATTCAACTTGATCATCATGGATGATGTTTGTGATGTGTGTCTATATGCAGTTTGTGAGTATTTTGCTGAGTATATTTTTTCTGTTTTTTTATTGAAGTTTTAAATTTCATACAATATTTCCCACTCACATCCAGACCCCCTCCCCCATCCATGCCTCTCCCCCTACCTAACCCTACACACTCTATCTTTGTATCTATGTTCATTAAGAATATGTGTCTAGAGTTTTCTTTTTGTGTTGTATCTTTACTTGGTTTTGTTATTAAAGTGATACTGGCTTCATTGAAGGGGTTTGGGAGAGCTCCCTCTGTTTCTATAATTTTGAACAATTTAAGCAGTATTGGTTGTAGATCTTTTTTGAATGTCTGGTAGAATTCTACTGTGACTCCATCTGGGCCCAGGGTTTTTTAATTCGGGAGGTTTTGCACTACTGTTCTAATTTTCTTATTTGTTTAGACTGTTGATCTCTTCTTGGTTCAACTTTGGTGGTGTCCATGATTTTTGAAATCCACCCATTTCTTTTAGATTTTCAAATTTAATGGATTATAGGTTTTTTAAAAGTATGCTCTTACAATATTTTGTATTTCTTGGTGTCTATTGTGATGGTTCTTGTTTCATCTCTGATTTTGCTGATTTGTATTTGCCCTTTCTTTCTTTTGGTTAACTGAGCTATGGGTCTGCCTATCTTTTCATGTTTCCAAAAAACAGCTCTTAGATTACTTTGTGTGTGTGTGTGTGTGTGTGTGTGTGTGTGTGTGTGTTGTTGTTTTTGTTCCTATTCCATTAATTTCTGCTCTGTTTTTCTGTTATTTCTTCATCTACTAGGTTTGGGGTTGATTTGTTCTTGCCTTTACAGAGTCTTGACTTGTACTGTCAAGTCATTTGCATGTGTGCATTCTGACTTTTTAATGTAGGCACTAATGGTTATAAATGTCTCTTTTAGGACTGCTTCTAAGGTATCCTTGAGATTTTGTTGGGTTGTGTTCTCATTTTCACTTTGTGCCAGGAATATACTTTTATTTCTTTCTCAATTCCTTCTTTGATCCATACTGCTTCTAAGGTATCCTTGAGATTTTGTTGGGTTGTGTTCTCATTTTCACTTTGTGCCAGGAATATACTTTTATTTCTTTCTCAATTCCTTCTTTGATCCATTCATGATTCATGAGTGCATTTTTTAATCTCCAGGAGTTCATGTAGTTACTAGAGCTTCTTTTGGTGTTGATTATAATAAGCTTTACTGCACTGAGGTCTGATAAAATGCATGGAATTACTTGAATATTTTTAAATTTGTTGAGATTTTTTGTGTGTGTGTCCCAGAGTGTTGTCAATTTTACGTAATCTTACATGAGCTTCTCAGTAGAAAGTTTATTCCCTGGTGCTTTGGTAGAATATTTTGTATATTTGTTAGGTCCATTTCAGGTAAGATGTCATTTAATTTGGATATCTCTGTTTATTCTTTGTCCAGTTGACTTGTCTATTGGAGATAGTGGGTATTAAAGTCACCTACTATTTCTGAATTAGTGTTAATCTCTGTTTTATAGTCCTGTAGAACTGTTTCTTTGAAATTGGGTGCATTGGAGTTTGGTGCATATATGTTCATGATTATAATGTCTTCTTGGTCAATTGTTCCTTTGATTAGAAAGAAGTAACCCTCTTTATCTCTTATGATGAGTTTTAATTTGAAGTCTATTTTGTCAGATATTAGAATTGTAGCACCACCTTGCTTCTTGTGGTCATTTGCTTGTAATATTTTTTCCATCATTTCACCCTAATATAGTCTCTATCCCCTTTGACCTTGATAGATAGTTTTGCTGGATAAATCATTTGGGGCTGGCATCCATGGTTGTTTAGAACTGTGAATACTTTGGTCCAGGCTATTCTTTTTTTCATAGTTTGCATTGAAAAGTCAGCTGTAATTCTGATATGTTTTCCTTTACATGTAATGTATTGTTTTTCTCTAGCAGCTTTCAGTATCTTCTCTTTTTTCTGTATATTTGGTGTTTTTACCTTGATGTGCTGTTGGGAATTTCTGTTCTGGTCATGTCTAATTGGTGTTCTACATGCCTCTTGAATCCCTATATGGAAATGTTTCCTTAATTTTGGGAAGTTTTCTTGTGTAATCCTGTTTAAGATATGTTAAATGTCATTGGCCTGGAATTCTTCTCCTTCCTGTATGCCTATTATTTGTAGATTCATTCTTTTCCTCTTTTCCCACATTTCCTGAGGTTTTTTTTTTTTTTTTTTTTTTTTTTTTGAATTTTACATAGTCTTTGCTTAAGGAACCCAAATCTTCAACTTTGTCCTTAAGTCTGAGATTCTGTTTTCCATTTCATTCATTCTGCTTTCTCCAGTTGTTTCTAATTGGTTTATTGAGTTTTTCAATTCCATTTTCATTTCTGTTTGGGTTTTCGTCACTATGTCTATGTCTTTTGTGAATTCACTTTTTAATTTATTAATTGTTTTGATATTTTACTAAGCCACATCTTTGTATATTCTTGGGCTTCTGTAATTAGTTTATGCCTTTACTCTTTGAGTTCTATAAGATCTTTTTCTGTGTTTGCTTGAAGTTCTTTGATCATGTTTATGATTGTTCTTTTAAGTTCTGTGTCCTGAGATTCTTCAGGGAGGCTCTCATTGCAGTGCACTTCTGTTG
>NW_008348789.1:3311097-3318766 GCF_000622305.1 Nannospalax galili
CTTGGTGTTTCATATTGTTGGTGTTTTTGAGTAGTTTAATTTAATTTTGGTCCTGTTAATATTGATTTTGTAGCTTGGTAATTTTTGTTCCATATGAAAAATAAATGAGTGGATGTTTCAAGTTCTCACAGGGAAGTAGACTGATCTGGGTGGATATGGGCACAGGATAGTAGGTAGGCTGGTGAGGTTAGTAGGAAGGCTCATATGTGCCAGACAGACCAGGAGCCAGTGCAGTCTCTACTAGGGAGTTTAGCAAATCTGGGTTAGGAAGATAGTCTAGAGAGTTTTGGTGAAGGAATTGGAGCCTGTCTGGGTCCAAGGGTAGAGGTGGGTGAGAGGAATGGAGTAGAGGCACAGTGGGTGAGATCTGACTTACCAGAGTCCTGGCAGAGCAGGTCTGTCTGCCTGATCTAGAGCCAGGACATGGGGTGGTGGAGGAGAACACCTGGGGAGGGACTTAGGGATCTATGAAAAATGTTTAGCTAGTCTAGGTTAGGATGCTAGTCCAGGGATCTTGGGTGAAAGAATTGTAAATGCCTGGATCCAAGGCTGCAGGGGACAGCATGAAGCATGTCTTTTTTCATTATCTGAATACAAAAAACCCTATATATAAATATTTTAAATAACTGGTAATAGTTAATATTATACATTGACTTACATTATTTCTTATAAAACAGGATGATAGTGTGCATGCATAGATCTTCTGATAAGTTTTTCTAAAGAAATTAAGTATTTAGTTTACAAGGATGTGTTGTTCATAAGGATAAGGTGTTGAAGTGATGGATTTTACATTCACAGGTTTAAATTTAGGCAATAGATAATTTGTCTTAATCAGAACCAACAAGAGTTATTTTTAAAGACATTCCTATCACTCATCTCATCAGATTCCATCAGGTATTCATGTTGTGAATTTTTCTGCCATGTAAATTGATTAACAGACAAAAACATCAGTCGTAAATGTGTTTCAAGATTATCTTTAGAAAGGTAAATTTCAGCACATGTGTTGATGAGACTGTTTTCTTAAAGATACAGTTTTCTTTAGGAAGCTAGTTGTAAGATACTTAAATATTGGTTCAAACTAAGAATAGCATGTGATAAGTTGTTTGTGTTTCAGTTTGCTAAATTAAATGGAAGATGCAACTTGAGTTATATTTCTTTGGAAATGGGAATATAAAGGCCAGAATCCTTTTCTGTTGGAATGAGAAAATGCTAAGAGCTTTGAGTTAGTTTTATTAAAAAACAACAACAACAACAACAACATTCAAATCCATGAACACTTTAGAAATACTCTCTTGTAGAAACTTGCCATTTGTCTTATCACACATATTTGCTATCATTCCTGAAATATTATATCAAGCAAACAGCTTCATCTACAGCCATTTCTCTCTTGTGTAGCCCACAGAAAATCACTAAAAACACATAAAATAGAAACAAGAATATTCTTGGAACTTCACAGTAACTAACATAGCATAATATACCAAAAAAATTGTGTGCCCAGATTTCAAAAACAGAAGTTCAAAGAAGCAGCTTTATCATATGTACACCAAAATGAAAGATTTTTATAAACTTTTGAAGACTCCTTAAACTATTCTTGCTGATGAGTCAAACCTTTAAAGTTCTTAAGCATCCCGTAGTTACAGGCATTCATTTTAAATTGATTTAGGAAAATCTCCAAAACATCTCCATATTGTGTCTATTCAAAATGATGGTGTATTTTAGCACTTCTGTAAAGAAGTAACAAAGAGTTACTTTGATTTTCTGCAAATCATTAGAAAAGCTAACATGGAGAAATCTTGCATTAACTTTTATTACACCAGCAAACGAAACAAATACCTATAGAAAAAAAATCAATTGAGAACTCTTAAGCATGCGTGGAGCTATTATAGAGCATAGAAGCCAATTTTCTTTCCAGGAACTAGAATTACTACTTATAACTCAGAAATGACTTTTCAAGTTTAAACCTCACTGTCCATACTGTCAGTGAAGTATGGGAGAGAGGAACCGTATGATGTGAGAGTTTTAGAAAAACCCCAACACTGTGCATCAGATACTTCTGCATATTCATTGACCTTAGATGCTGATATTTTCCAAGCTGTGGTGTAAAACAAATAGCATGAGATCTGTCATCACATATTTGAAGTCTGCAATACAGCACTGTTAATTATAAGCAGAAAATTGACAACAAATTTCTAGACCTTGGTCATCTAACTAAAACTTTATACACATTGGACAGCATTTCCGCATCTCCCCTTCCTCTCTGACACTAACATTCACGAATTTACTTTCTGATACATGAATTTGGCAGATTTATACACCTCATATCACTGATAATTTTCAGATTTGCCCCATCAGTGAATATTTATCTTCTAAAAAACATAAGCTTCAATTTATGCTCATACATCTTATGAATTTTTAGAAAATCATCTCCTGTTTTCTTATTTCTCACATAGGGCCCATGTCAGTTTTGGATGCTGGGAAGTGAATCCACTGCCCTGTGGAATCTAGGCAAGAACTCAATGGTGACTGAGTTTCTCCTTGGCTTGTACATTGCTAGCTTCTTCCAGTGTTTCCCCACTGTGTTCCATCTTTATATATCTGTTTAGAGGAACACCAGTTGTATTTAATGAAGGTCCACCATTCACCTCATTTAAGCTTCATTTCTTCTTTGCAAATAGTATCCAAATAGAGTCACATAGTGTGGTACTAGAGACTATGATTTTTGAAATATGAATTTTTTCAGTGTATATTCTTTCTGAATTTTGGGGTGTTTCATACAATATATCTTAATCGTAATTTAGGACTCCTCCCCTATTTACCCCCTACAAAGGCCACCCACAGGAGTTCTTGCATTCTGTCATATATGTTAAGACCTATCTAGTCAAATTTGAGTTCTTAGATGTCCCTTAGTGTGAGTTCATTCACTGGAGCCTATTCAGCCTATATCACTCCCTAAAGAGAGCAACTCTTCTTCATCCATCCATGATCATCTACCAATTGTTCCATCACTAAATTTGGGGCCCCCAGCCCATTTCCACAGCTCTACACTGATTTTTGTCTGAGTTTGCATGGGAATTGTGCATGCTGTCACCACTGGTTTAACTTCTTATGACCAAGGTCCCAGGATCCTGTAAGACTCGATTTCCTTATAGTCATGTCCCACTGCTGGCACTTATAGTCCCCTCTTCCACAGTGTTCTTTGAATCCTGGGTGGGTGAGATTTAATGTAGGAGTCCTATCTAGGGATACATACTCTACAGACTCTTATTCTCTACATTATGGAAATTTGTAACTTTCTGTATTATTGCCCTCTGTTGAATGAAGAAGCTTCGCTGGTGAGAGTTGAAAGATGCATTACTATTCTCTCTACCCCCTGTTCAACTATGTTCCGTGAACCTTGGGTATAGAGGTTCCAGTATAGATGTGTCATTTAAGGCTGGGCATCTCACAGAAACTTATTCTCTGTGTATGACTAGTTGTATAATTCTGCAGTAGTCTCAATCTATTGAAAAAAGAAACTTCTTTGATGATTGGTGGCTAGTATACTTATCTGTAAATATAAGGATCCATTCAGGAAGAAATTAAGTTTGTCTAGGGGTGTGACAGATGTAGGGCCTTTCTCAAGTCTCTATAACCTCTCCAGCCATGTGTATTTGGCTATTTTTAATGTGCTGCACATGTGTTATCTCCCATTCAGTGTACTTTAAACACAATTAAATAGCTGTTGATTATCCCAAGATAAAAGTGCTACTCCTGCACTAATATAATTTTCTGTGCTGGTCATTTCTGTGGTTGGTTATTAGGCTTTAAAACTCGTATTGGACTATTGTTTGATTTTTTTCCCAAGCAGCTTGCATGGTATCCTCTAGAACTGAGAGCAAATCTTCAGAGAGGTGGTTTCTAGGTCAATTCCAGCTCCACTCTCCAAGTCCTGTGTTTGAAGTATGTTCTATCTTCAGCAATAGGGTCTTACTTTCAAGTTCTGTGAGTCAATCAATGACTGTAGCAATAGCCTGTGTTATTCTGAGTCTCTAGAACTACTCTTAATAATAACCCAAAGGGACATTTCCCCTGTCTGGTACTGTGTTTCTTGTTATATACCCTGAAGTGGTATACACATATACTGAATTTCTGAATTAGTTGAAGCTACACACATATTCTTAATTTCTTCTTTGCAAATAATATTCAGATAAAGTCATGTGCTGTGCTACTAGAGATAAAGATTTTTGAAATATGACTTTTATGCATGTGATTTAGTTCATTATAAAGACACAAGGTATTGAGTTGTTTAAGTACAATCCAAAATAAAATTTATGAGGCAGTATTATTATATTATACTTAAAACTTCTAATTAAATGTCTAATAGGAATATAAGTAGACACTGTCAATAAAACTCATGATGTAAAAAAGAGGTAGAAGAGAGTACTGTTTAGTTAGTGAACATTTTGTAATTATTTCAATATGTTAGTACGTTGAGTAATCCTTTCTTTCTCTCATTAGACATAATTCCTTGCCTTTTAAATTAATACTTCCATGTTCATAATTACATTTATACTGCATACATTTCTGCAGCTTTAATATTAAGTTTTTTTTTTAAATTTTCAGTCATATTTTATTTTCATTTAAGGTGCTTTGCTGGTTTATCAAATAGGTTAAAATGAACTCTGAAAATTTTGATACTGAATCTTTCCCCTGATGGTCGGTGTAATTTTCCTCAATTTTATCAGTTTGTTTTTTACAATATCAAATACAAAGAATGTGTTTGTGGTGGTTTAAATGAGGAACTTCCCCATATACACTCCAAGTTTCGAGGACTAGGTCAGTTTGTTGCACTGTCTGTGGAGGTTTAGGAGTTGGCTCCTTGCTGGAGGAAGCATGCCGCTGGGGGTGGGGTGAGGGGCTTCAGATTTCACAGCCTAACTTCACCTGCAGTTTCTCTCCTACTTCATGGGAAGTCAGATAAGTTATGTTTTTTCTTTTCTCCATCAAAGAAGCAACTTCTATGTTGTAATATGAAAATTGATTTCAACTTATTTGCTATCAATGCTACCTCAAGCCTATCACCTGCTCTTATAACTTGCCCTTCAACTACCTTACAACCCTCCTAAATACGTTCCTAAATTACTATCTCTTTCTTAAATGCATAAATTTCTATTATTTCATCTTATTTCTACCTTCAGCTTACCATATAATAAACATTCTACCCATACATACTACTTATAGAAAAATGTCCAAATAATACTATAGTTCACTGTCCTCCAGATTTTAAGAGTATTGCAAATAATAAGCTTATATTTTTCTAATAGTTGTATCACAAATTTGCTTTTAAAACAAAACAATCCTCAACCCTCTAGTGACAATACTAGTGGTATATTTGATGTGGGACTATTACAGCAAAATTACTCACTTAATACAATCCATTTTATTGAACCTCATATTTATAAGAAGTTAATTAGCTAGGTTCTCTGCATCAATGACTCACAGACTGATTACAAGTGTTAGACAGATTACAGCTGTTAGAAAGTGGTTTTGTTTAGGGTTCAACGGAAGAAGCATCTCTTTCTAAATTCACTTGGACACCAGCCACATACTCTAAGGACCTTGATTTACTGACTGATTTATTTTCTGGACACAGCTTTCAACTCCATCTTACGTTGTCCTTTCTATAAGATAACTCATCGTAGCAGCAGTTGTAAGATGGCTCAGTGGTTAAGTGCACTGGCTGCTCTTGCAGAAAATCCAGATTTGATTCCCAGCACCCACATGGTGGCTAACAACAGCCTGTAACGCCAGTTCCAGGGGATCCATCATCTTCTTCTGACCAATGGTGGTATTGCAGGACACAGATGCACTTAAATGCATGCAGCAGTACACTCATACACATAAAATAGTACTAAATAATAAATAAATAAAACATTAAAATAAAAAAGATAGCTCAACATACATTTCCAAACTCTCACCAGATGCCCTTATCCAGCAGTTGGAGATTAACACAAAACCCACAAATGTCCAATATATAGAGAATAAAAGATCACAGAGTGCTTATCCATGATTAGGACAGCTATTTCAAACCTCTGTCTCCCAAGGTTCAGAGACCACTGCAGACATGGAAAAGAAAGAAAGATTGTTACAACCAGAGGGGTGGGTGACTGATAGATAAATGGGAAGAACTAATGAGATACAGGCAAGAACTCTGGCAAGATAAAGTTTAAGACATGGGATAGTGCTCAACTCAGGAGTGAGGAATCTACCAGTTTGCAGGCTGTTGGCTGGGAGCTTTTATAAGGGGCTAGGGAATGTGGAAGGTGGGAAAATTAATTCAAGCAGCAGGGTCTGGAACTTACCAGGAAGTGACAGTCTTTGTTGGAACAGCCTCTTAAGTCAACTGGGTCCTGGGTGTGAGACTAAGGGGTTCTGCTTCTTTTCTAAACTTATTTTAAAGTAAGCAGCTTGTGCTGAGATAGCTCTTGCAACAGTGCGTCATGGGTGGTGGGGCCTGTTTATCTTTTAAAATTATCTGATAAACAGCTTTGTGTTGAGACAGCTCTAAAAGCAGCTGCCTGGCCAATTCCTGTCTTTGCAAGAGGGCCTCAGGGTCTGTCTTGTGAGGCTTTACTTCACTGGGGGAGGGTCATCTGCAGACCTAGACTCTTACAATGGCCACCTAGAAACTGACTCTTTCAGACACCTGGTTAGCTTCTCATATTAACTTGCAGCAATGGTGACATCGTGCACAAGTTCTATGCAAGTTCAAACAAGAAATAGACATGTGGACATGGGTCAGAAATCCCATATCTAAGGAACTATTGGGAATTCATTGCTGGGGGAAGGGGGTGTTGGTGACAGTGTCATACAGGGATGACAGTCTTGGTGAGACCTGTGTATGGACCCAACACAATGAAGGGTATTTAGGGACACTAATCAGTCTCTATAGACATATCTATATATATCTATATATATATATATATATGATGAAATCAGGCAGTGGACCGAAAGGCATGGTGCTAATAGGGGATGGGATCTAAATATCATCAAACTATTGCCTATGAAAATCCAAAAGTTCAGTTAAGAAAAAAGACAGCTCATGGAAGGATAGCTTGATTCTTTAAATCAAGAAAGAAAAATAAAGGCTTCCAGCAGTTTTATTATGCATTTTAAAACCCTTAATTAACAATTCCAATTAATTTTCATGTGCATTTATTTTCTCTGTTTTTAGAGAAGCAGCTCTCAGGCTGAAGGTAATTAAAAGAGAGAGTGTTACACAAGGGTATGAGCACTCCAGCTTAGGGTCACAGAAGCTACTCAAGCGACTGTGTGCCATATATATCTTTAGATAAATCACGTTGTGCCTTACCTATAATGCTTCACTCCCCATGTGTGCTTATTGCATTTTTTCGTTTCTGAAACTACAGTAGTATATTTACTATTTTCATTCTGAGAAGTGATTTCTGACCAGCATAACAATCTTATTATACTAAATGAGTTCTTTTTTGCAATCTGCCAAGTGATAATTTAAATAAAGACACTTATTTTATGAGTTGTCTTCAATTATCCCTACTAAGGGAAGAAAATTTCTGATAGATTATATGGAAAAATGTCTCCCAATACTATATTTTAATGTAAAATTTGTATTCTTTTCTTGGTGTCTTATAGAATCAGCTACATGTGTGTG
>NW_008348789.1:3319000-3371856 GCF_000622305.1 Nannospalax galili
TGAAATATAAGCAATTTAATAACATAAACAATATCTTACATCTAAGTTTCACACAAGTATTTTATTTAATATACAATAATAAATAAAAAATATTTATGATTAGTTGAGTCACATGAATAACTGATAATTGGGCATGGAATGCAAAATTATTTTAACCAAGCATTTTAATTTGATTTGGGATAATAAAATCTGCATTAAAACTAAGTTAGAAAGATGAATATTTTAAGAGATTCTTAATGGTTCTTATCCCAACATACTAAGCACTGCTTTTGACATAAAGAAATGTACTACTCTGTAAATATTTTTCCTGAACAAATGGATTCTTAAATTAAATTCAGTATCAAATAGTACCATCCTTCCCCCTTCATCTTCAGTAGTAATTTGCTTTAGTTTATTAGTTATTCAAATTGCTGTTGAAATTTAATCTAATATGAGAGAATAATGTATCAGAATATAAAATAATGACACATAATATGAGCTTGGTAATAAAATAGCAAATCCTTTCAATGGGAAAAAATCACATTTAGTAGCATCTAATATGAAGCAAGAGAATGGCCGCCAGACAGATCACCAACATTTCTGTGCTGAGCAGAGACTGCATTCATGGTGTTTGCAAGCAAAAACTTATGTTTATACACAGCTTTGAACTTCATATTATCTACAACTCTCTGTTTTTAATGATCCAGCCTGTATTTACTACTAAATATGTGTATGCATAGATGCTCAAAATAGTGAATAGGTTAATAAAATAGGTTTTTAGAAGTGTGAATAATAGAATCTCTATTAAAGTGATGTTTTACCTGGTTAGATACCAAAATGAAATTCTTACAATAGTAATACTTCATTTCAATTGGTTTATAAATGTCATGTTATCTGTGAGGCAATGAATTGTGTAATGGATTTTTAGAAATCTTTTCTTCCTAGTCATGTAAAGTACTTCAGAGGTGAAGTTTCAAAGTCATGTAAACTTTCTATCAGAATAATATTAGTGAAAGTTTATAAAAGTTCACAGAAATATGTAATATTTGTTGGCTTTTCAAAATTAAATAAATTTATATTAAATCCATATGGGAGTTTTATGTAGGAAATGCTAAATTGTTAAATAGGTATTATTAGTTTGTTGAGTTTTTATTTCAGTAACTATAAAAATGTTAATTTAAAATTTTAATTCAATTAGATTACAGCTCAAGAACAGAGATATCATTGATTCATTAAAATGTGTTAAGAAGTACAAATTATTTTTTATACTAAAAAAAATGGATTATATACTCTATGCTGCAATGATATGATTATGATTATGATTATGTTTATTTGTTTTTTCAAAACTTTAGCAACTGGACTTAAATAATTCCAGATTAATATCTTTAAAAGTCATAGAAAAATATATTCAGATTAATAATAAGAATAAAATGCTATGTGAAGATTAATATGGGAAAATATAATTTCTCTTGTGAACTAATGTAAATTTACATGGAGAAAACAGGGTTTGTATTATAGCCAGAAAGTTATGCTTTAAATTTGAAAAAGAAAAGATGCAAAGAAACAAAAGTATGTGCTTGACTATTTCAGAGAAACCAAATTCAGAGGAATTAAATTTAACTGAATTAAGTAGATTGTATTTTTTATCCTGCTTTCCAGCCTTTCTTGTATCCGTACTCTTGGCCATATCTGAGGCTTTGAAGTTCTTCCCACTAAAAGTGCTCTTCACACTCTTGATGTTCATTGCTGACATTAGACTTATATTTACTTGATGTCCTGTGTTTTTTCATGCTAGGCTTCTTAGGAGAACATGTTTGGCCAGTGTTATAGATCTCAGAATAACAGTGGACATTCTACACAGCACATAATCATAGATAAACATACAAAGGCCTGTGTCAGCCAATATGATGGTTGATACTGGTTTTCAACTTGACAAACCTGGGATTCAGAGACCACAACTGAGGAATTTCCTCCATCAGACTTCAATGTGGGCATGTCTTTGGGATTTTCTCCATTGCTAATTTATTTATATGGATGGTGTCAGCCCTTAGTGGTAGGCCTAGATTGTAAACAGAAAAGTAGCTGAGCAAGCTGGTCTCTGCTCAGTTCCTGTCTCCAGGTTCCTGCCTTGGTCCATTGATGATGGACCTAAATACTACTGTATGCCAAATAAAGCTTTCCTTCTAACCTGTATGCCAAATAAACCCTTTCCTTCCCGAAGTTGTTTTTGGTCAGTTTTTTGACACATGAACAAAAAGCTAACTGGAACAGCTATGTAACCTAATTCTAAAAGCAGCTATCTCAAAACTGAATACTAGATATTTATACATGAGCTCATCTGTAATTCTGCAGCTTCTCATTGACCCCAGTCCTATAGCTCTTCATGTTGTGGATTTGTAAGTAAAGATGAATGGCTATTCTTTTTCAGTCTCTGAGTTCAGTGAGCATTTGATAGATACATAGCTGTGTGTAGTGAAACTAAAAGTGAAAATAAAAGCTAGCAAACAACTACAACAAAAAGAAACTAAGGAGCTGAAGAAACGGTTCGGGGATTAAGAGCACTGACTACTCTTTCAGAGGGCAAGCCTTTGCTTCATAGAATTGACATGGCTAATAACACCCATCCATAACTATGTTTCTAGGGTATCTGATGCCCTTTTCTGACCTCCCTAGGAATTGCATGTCACTGGTACACTTACCTACATGAAAGCAAACGTAAAATAAAAATATAAAACATTTTTAAATGAAACCATAGTATATATCATCATTATAATCACATGATTGATTATAGGGAAATGAACAAATTGCTAATTTTAAAAGTTCTCATATGTCTACAGGTATAGGGCCATCTATGAGGAAACAGGCAGCCTATGAATAACTTCATGCAAAGACATTTGAGTCTCTCTTCCTTAGCTTCCATCAATTGCCAGTAGTGCCTCAACTAGCTAGCTGATCAATCCATGCTGGAAGTTTGACTAGTTTATTCTTATCTGTACTATCTGTTGTTTAAGTTCTTGTTAAAATTAAACCCACAACTATTTACAAGACTAAAAATTATACATTGGGTACAAATGTCATCAAAGGAGTGTGACATTTAGGTAGAATATTGGAAATGAAATGTGGTCTTTTTAGTCATGAATAATAATGTACAATAAGACACATATTTTCAGATGAAGATAACCAGTATATAAAAATAAAACAATTTCTCATAAACAGGCACTTCAATTAGTAAAGTACCTCCAAATTAAATGAAATCTGTGGTGTTGGATTAAATCCACCAGGTCAGTATTGATCGGGGTAGAAAGGACCCGGAGAGTG
Organism: Nannospalax galili; assembly: GCF_000622305.1. Lineage (NCBI taxonomy): Eukaryota > Metazoa > Chordata > Mammalia > Rodentia > Spalacidae > Nannospalax > Nannospalax galili. Next base: position 3,322,298 of record NW_008348789.1, read on the forward strand.
AGAGTGGAGCTTCTTGCCGGTTGGGACTCACAGATTTGTGGGGAAGTCAAGTCCCTAGGCAAGGGAGCAGCTGGGAAACAAAAACATTGCTACAAGATGGCCCCAACTTTTGCCCGCCAGACCCCTAAACTTTCACTAGGCCAGCAAAGTAGCAGACAGTGGCAGGCAAACACTGCCATAGAAACCTGAGCACATAGTAATGTTTTCACAGGTCTTCCCTGATAGGCTGGATATGGTAACCGATCCAACCAGTCAGCTGGTCCTCAATCAGTTTGGTTTCCTGTGCCTTTGAAACATTTTCCCCCAGGAATTTGAAAGAGGAGGAAGACAAGAAGACCTTAGTGTCTACCTCCCTGTCCTGTTACTGCAGTAGAGATATGCAGACTTGCTCTTCAAGGACCATCTATGAGAAAACAGGGACTCCTCTTAGCTGGCACCAGGAAGCTACAGAGAGCTTTCAACTGTAACTTTCCATAACCGCAAACATTTTCAGAGCTGGAGGGCTCTATCTAGAGTTCAAACTTCTTTCATTTGAATCCCATGTTATAAACCATTTCTACTTTTTATTTTATTTATTTATTTTTTATTATTTGAAGGTTGTTCACCTAAGATTGAAAATGAAGTACTTCCACTTTCACTCTCCACACCCCACTGTAAAGGGAGGGTAGAACAAATCAGGGTTGAAGATCAGAAGATGGTCTTCACCTACCTACCATTTCAATGCCTCCCATCATTCCCTTAGAGGAATGAAAGTTGACTGTTGTGTTCTGGGTCATATTTTAAATGTTTGTGGATTATGTAGAAAGAGAGAGGATTATGCAGAACTTCTTTCTGTGGTGTTGTTCTTTCCCTTGCAAGGCATAATCAGTTATCTGTTCACCCAAACTAGTTCACTGATAATAGAGAAAAGGAAAAGTTGCTCCCAAGTCCAGCTTTGGGGAATCAGTGAGCATATTGGGGTTACTTACAAGAGCATGGGTAAGAAGTTGCTAACAGGAGAATGGGAGACTCAGAAAAAGCTATATTTTTAGAGCTCCATGACCAACCTGCAGGCAGTTACACCAGTGTCTTCTCCCCCAAGAAACTGTTCATTACTTATGTAATCTTAGGACTTGGCGTTATGGATCTCTCCCTTTCTGAGCTTTCTGAGTTTTATAAAATTCCTGAACTTGGTAAGTTCCTTTAGGTTCCAGGAGGGAGTGTTTCAATTTAGAGGAAATGGTTACACAAAATCTAGATAAGTGGACTGAGAAACGGGGAACATGCTCCAATATAATACACTTGAAAACATTCTGAATTTTTCTTTCCATTGGTTGAGTGCACTGAGATTCTTTGGAGTGGGTAAATTTTTTATGGGAGAAGCATATTTCTCCATTATATGCTTGGATTATTATCCTTACGTGTCTCCCTGAGATATCTTATTTCTCTCTCCATCACTTTCTGTGTGGTTATGTGATATTCTTTGACCACTAATTTATGCAGCCTTGATGAGTTTTTCAGTTTTGAGCTGAGATATTAAGAGTTCAACTATGTTTCTGCTTTCAAGTTTACATGTGTTATCACTGTGAAGGAAGAGAAAGCACTCTGTCCTAGCCTCCCCTTAATGAAGGCCAGCAGGGGAAGAAGAGTCCCCAATAAATGGTGTTGTGAAAACTAGAAAGACACATGCAAAATGTGACCCTTACACTAAGGCATATACAAAAATCACTCAAAATGAATGAAAGAGTTAATAAGACCAAAAGTTTAAAATACCATATGAAAACATAGGGGAAATCTTAATTTTGATCTTGACAATGAATACTGTTTTGTAAACTATAGGCAGTCAAAAGAAAATATAGGCAAGTAGTGTTTTGTCCACTGCACAGCTTCTTCACAGCAAAGGAATGGCACATTGACATGAAAACTTACAGGGTAACAGAAAATTACTTCCAAACTATTTGTCTATGTGGGAATTGTATTCAAAACATATATGAACTCCTGTGACTCCATAGCAATAATAAAAATGTAACCTGACTTAGAAACTGGGCAAAAGATTTCAGTGTTTCCTCAAGGGGATGCAATGTCCAATAAGTATATGAAAGTATTTTCATATAAGCTTGAAGGACTCATATCTTTTATTTTCATCACGGATTCTTGTGCATTCTGTTTAGACTCCAGCAATGGCTCCTTCCTGTACATTCTGTGATATTTTAGTTTCAAACTGAAGCATAGCGATGTCAGAACGTCCTAATGAAGCAGCAGCAGCTCTGTCACCAGTTCCCCCAGTTCCCTGATCTTTCAGTTGAGTGCTTCTTTGTCAACAAAGGTTTGCATGTTTATGTGTATGTGTGCATGTTTGCGTGTGTTCGTGCCTTTATGTGTGTAGAAATGCACTTATAAAAATGAGAAATCAAAATGTAAGTAGTATGTAAAAAAGTAAATATCTGAAATTATCTCCAACATGAAAGTTAGGGCAGTATAAGATGTTTGACCTTGGCCTTAAATCTGCCTTAAATTTGCCTTAAATTTGCTTTTCTAGATTAAAATGTATAACTTTTGCTTAATGTATTGTATTTTACTAAGCATGTGATCATGAACTAGTAATTACAAAAATGAAATATAATAAAACTTGTAAAATTAGAACTGCCCACCCTTCATAAGCATACTAACACTGACACAACCTTAAAACCCTTCATTGTATGCCACTGTCTGAGCAGAGATAAAAGTTCATGCAATTTACTGAGCCCACCACATTGAATAAATATAAAAGACAACCTTCAAAAGGAGGATTTATTTAAATTCCTAAGAAGTGATTAATTATAGCTATAATTATATCACACATATATACTAAATTATTTGTATGCATCAAGTACAAACAAATGTACCTAGAATATAAGCTACCCTTAGCTGATATTTATACACCTGAATGGTGTCATTGCACATGATTTGGTTATTCTTTTAAGAAAAAAAAAATGAAGGGCTGGGAGTACAGCTTATGGCTAAACTGATCACCTGACATGTGTGAGGTCCCAGGTATAATTCCAAGCACAAGAAAAGAGTGAAAAAATGAAGAGAGTAAGACAGGAAAAGAGAGGGGGAAGGAGGAAGTGGGAGGAGCAAAAAGCAAAGAAGGCAGTCAGAGGACAATGTTGTAGAATTGATTCTTCTCTTCCACTTTAATTAGTATCAAACTTAGGTCATTAGGTTTTCATAACAAGTGCTTTACCCATTGAGCCATATTTTTCTGGCCAGTTTTCACAAAATGGCTCCTCTGAAGCATAGAAACAAATCAGTGTTTCTTGATTTTCCCTTAGCAAAAAGGAGATAGTAAGTACTTAAATAAGACTAAAGTTACTGTCTGTTTATTAAATGAAATATCTACATATATAAGGAAAATAAATCACAACTCAAAGCTATTTAATCATCTCCAAACATGAATGATTACATTTAGTTCTGATTTATATTTGTTTGACTTGTCTAGATCAATGGCACTCATATTTAGAAAGTTTGTCTAAATGTTCTTTAGCTAAAAACAAGTTATATATCTGATAAATGTTCAGTTCATCTACTTCAAAGAGAAAAGTACAATTTATTTCTACATTTAGATAGGTTAAAAGAGTCTTTGCTATTCTGTATTTTCAGTGTATTTCTATTTTTTGGCAGAGAAAATGGTGATTTACAAAAGATGACAAGTTGCAAAATAGGCTTTGCTGGAATTTATGTTTTGCAAAATGCTCCTTTGATAGTAATCAATGTTAGAATCACTGTTTAAATTTTCTCATTTATTTTCAAGTTCATACATTACAGATATGAAAATAGAAATGCTCCCATCCAGACTCCCCTTAATAAAAAATGTATCTTTATTACAAAGGAATTCAGTTAAGTGCTGAGAATTGTAAAGTTTTGAATTAGAAGCTATCCATTACCCCAAGATGAAATGGAAGGACTTTGTTATAACCTTATAATAGGAACCTTAGGAAATGGCCAGTGCAAGGAGAGCCTGAGATTTTGGCACACACAGCCATGCAATTCCTTTAGCATTCATCACCTTTACTTATATATTACCATAATTAAACTACCCTCATCTTTCTCTTCTCCACAAACATGTTTTTTTTTTCCTCCTTGATAGAAGGTCTCAGTATGTATCCCAGATTGATCTCCAATATTATACCCTCTTTCCTCAGCCTCCAAAGTTGTGAGATCACAGACATGTGTCACCACACTTCACTTCCTGTAACTGGATAGTGTCCGGTATACTTGACAAACACATGAGCCTCACCTGTGGAATTTTCTCTATCTGATTGGCCTGTGGATAGGTCTGTGAGGCATGTTCTCCATCGTTGAGTGATGTGGAGGGACCCAACCAATATGGGTGGTGCCACACCTGGGCAGGTGGTCCTAAGTATTATAAGAAAACAGGCTGGCACTGGCCAGAAGGCAAGCCAATAAGGAGCATTCCTCTGTGCTCTGATCCTTCTCAGGTTCCTACCTTGAGTGACTGTCCTAGATTCCCTTAAGGACGAACTGTGATCTGAACTTGTAAGCCAACTAAAACCTTTCCTCCACTCCTTATTATAGCAATTTATAATTAACCATAATATTTCCCTAACCTGTTAGAACTCTTCTTTCTATTTATAACTCCTGTTGGTGTTCAAATTTCAGTTGCCTTCACAGGCAATTTCATCCTACTATTAATAGTTTCCTTAATTTTCTATATTTTTAACCAATTCTTGTAATGCCAGCAGTTCTCTCTCCCTTTAGTAATTATCCTCAAGTTGAATTTTAAGGGGCCCCTTCTAGTTTTTGTTGTTCCGTTACTGTAAATTAATTGCCTGCATATTTTTGGCAAAGCCATATTTTTGAAAAAGGATTTTTAACAGAAAATGTATAGGTCTAAAACATTTGGTTTATTATATATCAACTTTTTTTCTCTTTTTTCTGCACACATTTAACATATTGCACTGGTCTTATTGAAATGAGTGTATTTACCTTATAAATTATGTTATTGACAGTCAGACCACCTCTTCATTCAATTGTTTGAAAATGTCATCCATGTGTATGTGTGCATGTGTTGTTACAGAAGGAATTTAAAATTTACTTACTTGTAAATTCTTTCTTTTTTATTACTTTCATTTTTGTTTATGAGTGTTTTGCCTACATGTACATACATATAATACATGTGTGCAATTCCCTCAGATCCCACAATAAAATGTTGGATCCCACAGAACTTAAGTTAGTTATGGTTGCTAGGCACCACGTGGGTGCTGGGAACTGAAACTGGGTGCAAAAGCAGTGGATACTTTCAATCTCTAAACCATCTCTCCAGTCTCCCTTGTTGCTTCTTGTCTCTCTGATCTCATACAATTTCATTTCATAACTTTTTGTATATGAAATTCAATATTCACATCTGTATTGCTAAGTTCAAGAGTCAATTTTCAGCCCTTGTTTGACACTATCCATTTGTAGTGCATGACACCATTTTTCTGTTCTCAATGGTACATGAGTTGATGCATTTCATTTTCATTCCCATAATTTTCCCCTTTTGAACTTTTAGTTTTAGAATACTCTGCATCTCTTTTTCTGTCACATAAAGACACCCATTACTTGTGTGATATCATTTGCCTCAGGATTCATAATGTACTTATGCCAATAGTCCCCACATTACACACTGAAGATGATAGCCTGAAATGCTTAACTACATATTCAGTATGCTTCCTGATATAGCTAATAGATTTCTCAAAGTTAGTATTTACAAACTAAAGGTACTCTTTTCTTCCTAAACTGCTTTATGGGCAAAAATGACAAATCAAACCTTTGACATTAAGGTAAAACAGTGTTGTTTGACTCCATTCTTTGGTTGCAAAACATTGTCATCCCCAAGCAAGAATCTGTCCTTTCAATTAAAAATTTTCTAGAATATGATTTGCTCACCAACTCTACCATTCCTATCCTAATACCAACCACCATTAACTATTTTCTTGATCAATGAAACAATCCCCAGTGTCTTTGTTTAATTATGCTTTCACAGTGTTCTGTGTTTAGCACAGCATGAGCCTAACTCAGATGGCTAGCTTCAGCTGTCAGCTTGAAAAAGCCCAGAGTTATCTGATGGAGTCTCAAATGGGGAACATACTGGATCAGACTGCCCTGTTGGAATGTCTCTGGGGCATTTTCTTCATTGCTAATTGGTGTAAAAATGCCCATCTCACAGGAGGGTATGACCTACCTGCCAGGGTTGCACTGGGTTGCACATCTCATCAGGCACAGAGAACATACACCTGGGAAATGTCCAGTACTAGGTGACATATCTGCAGTCTAATCTCTACAACTAAGGCTCTTGGAACACAGTGGAATGAGGAGTAGAGAGAGGACGAATGCACCCCTCAACTCTCACCAATGAGGCTTCTGTGTATATCAAAGTGCAGTGCACACAAAAGGTCACAACTGGCCACGTTTTGTAGAATAGGAGACTGTAGAGTGTAGGACAGGACTCCTATACGGAACCTCATCGACCTGCGGCTCAAAAACCATTGCAGAAGAGGAGGTAGAAGATTGTAAGAGCCAGGGCTGGTTCATGAACAGGGAGGTGGAGGCTTCCAGGCCACTGGAGGCTTGTTTATGTGAGCCTGTGGCAGCAGTGGCTTTGAGCACAGGACCCACGTCAGCTCAATGAAACAAGGGCCCAAAGCAGAGGTGAAAAATAAGTGGCACCTGCACGACATTGAGACCTATTTGAGTCTGATTGCATTACACTGAGAACTATTTGAGACTGATTGATTTGAGAGTATGACTTACGTACGACCACTAGATGGGCTGACTAGACTCCGGTGGACGCACTTACACTGAAGCACATGTGGGTACAAACACCTGAATGAATAGGGCTCAGCAAGTATGACAGAGTGCATAGGGTTCAGTGGGGGTTAGTGGGAGGTATGAATGGGGAGGGGATCCTGATTTGAGTGAAAATGTTATATGAAATTCGCAAAGCTCAATTTAAAAAAAAATGAAAGGAATAGAAAGTTGGCTAAGCACAAGAGAGAGAGAGCAAATCAGAATGCAGTGTTCCCAAGTAGTTTGGGCTTCAAGCTCCTGCCTTGAGTTCCTGTCCTGACTTCCCTCAATGATCAACTGTGACCTGGGAGCATAAGTCAAATAAACCATTTCCTCCCTAAGTTGTTTGTTGTTGTTGCTTTTCACCTCTTTTTGTCTTTTTAATTTATTAACTGAGGGTTTAATACAATGTACTCTGATCACATTCTCCCTCCCCCAAAACTCCCAGGTCTACCTTCACCTTCCTAGCCAGAACACCTTCTTGTTCTGTTTGTTGTTGTTGTTGTTTTGCTTGTTTTCCTGTTTTAGTTTTTCCCACCAGGTCCAATTAGTGTTGCCCATATATTCTTGAGTGTGGAACCAGCTCTGGGGTATGGGCGATCCTATCAGGGTTGCACCCTTAAAGAAAACTGATTCTTCCTCTCCCAACAGATGTCATATGTCAATAGCTCCTTACGGCTGGGACTTCATTCCCAACTCTTCCGTCTATTCTAATTTTTTGTCTGGCTTGAGCATGAGCAGGTTTTGTCCATAATGTTGAAATTGCTGTGAGTTAGTATGCTCAACTGCCCTGCTATATGAATAACTCTATTACACCTAGTTGGGTTCCTGTCAATTTTTTATCCCATCAACAGAGTACAAAAACAAGAACACTGACCATTCAAGAAATTGCACTATTTGTAACCTAAAACTGCTCAAACAGTGTGTCTTTGGTCTGATAGTATCCTTTGTCTTTCTGTGCTTTTCCCTGATTCACCAGGGAAATCCTAAACATTTTATTTCTTAAATGGTTAAAATTCGACTTGAAAGTTCAATATTACTTAAGGAGAGCACTGGTACAAAATTTGGCTCATGCCTGAAATTCTAGCACTTACTTGGAAGGCTGAGAAGCTAGAGCCACCATGAGTTTGGGTAAGCCTGGTGATAGAGCAAGAACAATTCTTCACAAAGGGACTGGAGAAATTATATAGCCAATAAGAGCACTTGCTGCTCTTTCAGAAGTCTCTGGTTTGTTTCCCAGTACCTATGTGTTGATTAACAGCTTTTAGTAACTCCTGTTTCGGGGATTAGAAAGGCAAGAGGGCTTTTCATGCCCTCCATGGACACTACACATTTGGTACACTTGCATACATGAAGGAAAACACTAACACAGATAAAATAAAATTAAAGTAAAAAAAAGGAATTAAATAGAAATGAAACCAGGGCTGTGGAGATGGCCCTTCAGGTGAAGAGCATGCTGTGAAAATAAGGTTGTGAGTTCAATACCTAGCATCCATGTAAAAGCCGAGTGAGGGACATGTGTAATACAGGCACTGGGGATATAAGCAGAGGTACATCCTGGGGTCTTGATGGTCGGCAAGTCTAACCAAAATGATAAGCTGGGATTCAATGAGAGACTGTCTGAAAAAAATGGCATGGAGAAGCTATTGAGGAAGGCATCCTGATGTTACCTTCTGGCCTCTACTATGTCTGCACAGGCAAACATAAATGCTCTCTCTCTCTCTCTCTCTCTCTCTCTCTCACCCACACACACACACACACACACGCATGCACATACACACACACACACACACACACGCATGCACATACACACACACACACACACACACGCATGCACATACACACACACACACACACACACGCATGCACATACACACACACACACACACACACGCATGCACATACACACACACACACACACACACGCATGCACATACACACACACACACACACACACACACACGCATGCACATACACACACACACACACACATACGAACTTTAAAAAAGAATATGCAAACATATTTCTCTATTGGCTGATGTGGTTATTAGCTATGCAATAAAATGAGTACCAGAATTTCACATGCAGTTTTGTTTCTAAAAACCTCAAAATTTAGTGTTGAATACAATTGACCCCATCAATAAAATTTTCCTATAGTACTACAGTAACTGAATGCTAGAAATTCCCTCTTTGGAAATTCTTTAAAATAGTTTAAAGCCATCAAAATCCCTTTACTCATTTTCTCTAGACCCAAGAGTGAATATATGCCTTTTATTCTAAATGTTGCATGATTATTTAGCATTTGAAATGTTTTCATATAATAGATTATCATGGGTGGAAAATTGTATTTTCCTACCTGATTGGCTTTATTTCAACTAGTAACTTTTAACACTAGTCATGTATTAATTACACTTATTTGAATGGGATAAGTAGGTAGAAAAGTATTTATTTAAATTAGGATCTTTAATAGCTGGAGTGAGGTTCTTAATGAAACAAATTTGGGGGTGATAATTATGCTGGCTGACTAATGTTCACAATAATTATTTGAAATGATTATTAGGTGGGAATGATTTCTGGTTGCAAGGACAACTTTAGAGAAAGTAAATAGTGACTATATTATTTACGCTTGCATTACAAGATCAAATAGGAATACTAAAGATTTTTGAAGATTGTCATTTTTTAAATTTTTTGAATAAAGTTTTCATTTTTATTATTTTATTTTGTATCTATGAGTTATAGTGCAGGCATGTTCACAAGTCAGATTTTTCTGAAGCTGGAGATGCAATCATAAGTCACTTGTAATATATCCTGGGAACAAAACTCAGGTCCTCCTCAAGATCAGTGTGCATTCTTACCATTTAGCCATCTCTTCATCGAATTGCAAGATTATCTTTTAATGTTTTTTAAGTCTTGGATCTATCTACCTATATTTGATAAATATATATTACATATGTACATATATATTTCTAATATGAATGTCTATAGCAACTTTACAACTAATTAAAAAGTAAAACACACATCTGAATATAATTGTATTAAACTTATGAAGCTGACAAAACTTCCAGAACAGGAATGCATGCAGTTGTGGTCATTTTAATGAATAGGCATATATTGAGTAATACTATACCACTGAGACTGCCTGCCAAAACAAAACCTTCCTCTTTTCCACTATATGAAGAGACCAGTTCCTTCTCATAAAACTTCTGCTTTCCAAAACAAAGATGTGCTCTTCTTTGAAAGATAACTGTCCCAAGGGCCTACCTCATTGCTGCTCATATCAAAATCCACAACCAGAAAAACATGAGAAAATTATGAAAGGAAATGTCAAGAACTTATTTTGAAGTAGTGGCAGAGTGTTTGTTAAAAAATACAAGCTATATAATTTAGAGACTAGAACTTAAGAAATATTTGTGTGCAAATTTGAAGGTATTATATATCATAGAGGTTATATGCAAACTCTAAATTGTGTGGGACAAAGCTAGACCTGCTAAAAGGTTTGATTTTATTGAGTTAGTTAAAACTATTAGAAGTAGCATTAACAGTAAACCTTCAACATTATCCTCTAGCAAAGGTAATTATAAAATTTATTTTAAGGGTTTTTTTTGTTGTTGTTTTTTTTGTTTGTTTTGGTCTTTTTCAGACAGGGTCTCCCAGTAGCCCCAGCTGCCTAGAACTCACTATGTAGACCAGAGTGGCCTTGAAATCACAGAGATCTGCCTGCCTCTCCCTCCCAAGTGCTGGGATTAAAGGCATGAGCCACCACGCCCAGGCTATTTTTAAAGATTTTTTTAAAGCAAAAAAAAAAAAAAAAAAAACAAGCACTTATTTGCATATAAAAAATTTTAACCTGTGTATGTTTTTTTTCTTTTCTTTGAAGACTTCGTTCATAAGTGTTATATTTTTGCATTATTTCCATCTGTCCTAGTACCCCATAAAAATCCTCCCATGCCCTGATTCCCTCTCAATTTTATTTCCTCTTCTTTAATTATTATTCTTACAGATATATGCATACATTTGTATGTACATATGTAAATAATGCACTCAGTCCATTTGGTGGGATTTATGTGCACCTGTGTTTATGGCTGCCCACTTGGGATTAGATAATCTCTCAGGAAGGTACTCCTTGGAGAAAATTGACTCTCCTTCCTTCAGTATCCATTTATTGCATGTAGCTCCTTATCTTGATGTTGGACTCCATGAAATTTCTCCCTTCCACCTTGGCACATCAATTGCTTTTGGCATTATGCAGCTCTTGTTATACTACTATACAGTGGAGAGTTCACTATCATGTCTAGAATGCATTGACTAACAGCAGGTCTTCTAACCCTTTTGCTCTTACATTCTTTTTGCCATCACTTTTGTGATGTTCCCTAAGGTCTTAGTGTCATGATTGCATTGTAGTTGTGTTCTCTTAGGTCTGAGAACCTCACAGTCACTTAGTCTCTGTGTTTGACCAGTTTTGAAAGGATCAAGTCATAAAAAGAAATGTAAGAATTTATTTATAAAGTCAAAACTCAGAAAAAAATAGAATACAGAGCTTGATGGGTAGGGAAGTGGGTTCTAGCTAGAGAGCACTGGGGAAGATGAGATAATGATCAAAAACGTTATATGAAACCCTCAAATATTTAATACAAATACTTTAAATATCAAAAAATAAAACTCTATCTGCAACATCTCTGATACTTTTCCTATAAAAAATTGAACATTGGACACTTTTTAGAGACAATAAACTTGGAGAAGATCAACTGATCATTGTTGAAAAGGTATTGAGGGTGAATTTGGAGCTAAGAGGACATAAAATCATAAAAGAAAAGAGTAATCAGAGCATTATGCCAGCGGTTTTCTTGAATCTGTCTCAATATATCCATAAACATATTGTGCTATTACCTCTGTTAGTGAATTCACACCCTGGAAACAGCTGGCATAATCTTAGCATCAGTTGCCCAAATCATAAATCATGGTTAATTACAGTAAAAATGGAAAAACAGAAGCCCTTGGAACTTTTATTTCCTAACAAAATGGTAAAGTGAGAACAATATAGCATGGCCGACACATTACTAATATAATTTCCACAGTCAAAGCAATGAAAAGATGCAGAGATTTCTTTCCTGTCATTTTTAACCTTGAATTTTCTTATTTGATGTCTACAGAAAAGACATTGTTGAATAAATCTGAATTTTTTAAAATATTGACTTCAAATACACCTACTACTATAGTTGCTTGATATTTACTGGAGGAAAACAACCAAGCTTTTGATTCCTGTACATATGCTATTATTTGTTTCCTTTATTCAACAGTAAAAGTCACTGAGGCTTGCTATGTTGTAAGAACATCAGTACCATCTACTGTGTTATCTCACTGCTAGCAGAGCTCAATATCTCCCTGTCAAACATAGGCTGCCCACTGTCTTGATCATTTCAATTGTACATGATGTTTTCTTGCTCCACTTAATATGGTAACTGGAGCTCATAATAAAAAAGTGGACAGATGCCTAGGAAACTTGTTAAAACACTGTCAACCAGAGAAGAAGATAAAATTGTAGGGAAAATTTAAAGACTCAACTCCATATAAAAGCTCATTAATTATTTATCCTCTTAGATTCATGAAGGTAATATTTATCATATCATACACATCATATACATAAGATATACATATGTATATAACCTATATACTGACAAAGCCCATAAGGCTACTTTTTATGAGTGGGATTCAGAGTCAAATTATTTGCCTATAATAAAGCCTTAAGTGCCTTAAAAATTTACAGACACAATTTTATTTAAACAGTTCTTGACAGTTACAAGGGTTGTATATGAGTTCTTGTAAACCCAATAGGAAAATCACAGTTCAGTCTCTTAGGATTGGAACGAAATTGACCTGACCTTGCAGCCTGCTGGGTTCTGAACACACAATGATGTGGAGCCAAGTGCACAACTATACCTCAGCTTAACTTGAAGCACTAGGCATTATCTAACCCACTGAGTCATAAAATTGGGTTGTGCGGCTAAACTCCATAATCAACTGGAATGATGTATTCTAAATTGAGATCTACCAGTCCCTAGAAGTCTCTTAAGTTGTACAGGCAAGTGGTTCAAAATCACAAGGCACCCACTGGTATTTCATTTTCATCTATCTCTCATTTCACAGCTATTACATCATGGGGTGTTCTCTATACAACTAATGAACTTAAAACAGAAAAATAAATCTTATTTTATGACTCATTATATATAAGCTACAAATACTAAACATGAACAAGGGTATTACAGATCAAACTAAGGTGCTTTTATCTGAAAAATGTTTCCTGACTATCTCAATAAAGATATTCAATTATCTGACTCATATTTCTTCTTTATTTTTGGTATGTAAATTGCAAGGGTTTCTTTAACTAATTTCTGTGTAATGCACTTATATAAGAAATATGCCCACATTTTATGATGTGGATGCTACCATTTCCATTCGCAAGTACAGCTATTTCTTAGGCCCTCTCTTGTTTTTCATTTTGATTTTTCCATCATAACATTATTTCTGTACATTAAGACTTTTTTGTGTCTTTTTGAGACAGGGACTCCCTGTAGTCCCAGCTGACCCAAACTCACTATGTAGACCAGTCTGGTCTTGAACTCACAAGGATTCCACCTGCCTCAGCCTCCCAAGTGCTGGGATTAAAGGTGTGCACCACCATGCCAGGCATTAAGACTTTTAATAGAATGCTATGAGTTTTGGACAAACTATTTACTTGTGTGCCTTTACAACCTATTCCTTTCCTTTCTTTATAAGAAAACGTGATCACAAGCCAAACTTTCATGAGGATAATCTGTTACCACCATTAAAATCATAATTCCAAGTCCTGCATCCTTTAAGAGAACCAGTCCTCTTACTTTATTTTTGTTCTTTTGAATATGACTCATCATCCTATAGTATTCTCTGTGATTAATCATTATATTTCTCCTAATGATCTTCTATCTAAATCAGATTGTAGGATATAGAGTGCATGGCTTTTTTCTTATCTTTCTTTGCTCATGCATTCAAACTTCTGCAACTGTATATGTAGAAATGGCTTTATAGTAGTCTAAGGAAGCACTCATCAAGGGCCAGGCAAATGGATAAGAAGACTGGCAGACACACACACACACATTGTGTGTGTGTGTGTGTGTGAGTGTGAGTGTGAAAAAGTTAGAAGGAGACCTTGCCAGGGAAGCATCAATGGAATAGCTAAACCTTAATTATTAAATTAAATTTATGTGATGAAAATGTTTTATAGTAACCATAAAAATGAATTTTCTCCTTAGCTACACAATCAAATGATGCATAAAAATCTGGTACAACAGGAGAGAGGAAAAGAAAACATAAAAAGGATAAAATCACACATGAATTTCAGAAGAGAGGACTTGGACTCTTCTTTGAGAAATTATCAAGTAGAATAGAAACAAGTATGTAAGAACCATGACCAGTAAAATAGTGAATTTGGTAAAGGTTGCTCATATGGCATTATGTGATGCCACATTCAAGTAACACTTCAATAAAGACAGCCTGACTCCTTTACTGAAACTACACATCCAATGTGAAATTGGGGAAGAAAAGTCAAGGGTAATCTTATCAGAAGCATTTTGCCCTTTCTGACCCCTACTGACCGAGAACAGCACACATGCAAGCACAAACTGTTGATATCAACTTAATCCCTCTTGTTTGCAATACCAATGGGACAAAATTTGTGGTTTCCAATGAATACCCATTGTTTGAGGTGCTTACATGATATCCAAACATACACATACTCACATACACATTCATAAGTCTGTTGTTGTTCTCGATCAAGGGCAAGAAAGGACCATGAAGAATTAAAGCCACATACCTAAATCATAAGAGGAATACAAGGCCTAGTAAGCTTATTCTACCATAAACAAGTTGAGATAGTATTAAATGGTCACAGATATAAGATTAACTTTTTTTGTTGTTGCAAAGGTAGGTACGAGTCATGTGGCCAGAGCATGTCCATATTGTAAAAGTCATTGTCAGATAATCACAGTTTGAATTTAAGTAATGAATGGTTCCAAGATAATACAGAGCCCAAAACCTATATATGGATATTTGAATTTGAGAAGAATGTTGTAAAAGAATGTGTGCACAATATGTGTGTGGAATAAGTATGGGAGTAAGAATTTTCTTGGAAGTGTTATTAGAATGAAAACTGTATTCTGTCTACATGGTAATGGAGCACACAATAACTGATCATTGGATACCAGTGTACCTATAGAGAAAAATAAGGAACATGATAATCACTTGGTATGGATCAAAAAAGATAGCATTTTTTGCCTACTTGAACCAATGGTTGTAAACGAAACGGGGAATATAATTATTATGTTCACACTCTTTCAAGGGAGGCAAGTGAGTCATTAAGAGTGTTTCCTTTAAGAAATGATTAATGCTGATCTGACAGAGTTAGTTCTCAGGGACTGAACTGTTACAGAAGAGCATGGCTAGTCCCTCTGATCCTGTGTTTACCAGGTAAAACCTACAAGCCAATTGTGATGTCATCTTCCATGAAGAGCTCACCAAAGCCCAGCAGAAGCCAGTGATATACTCATGAACCTCCTAAAACATGAACTAAATCAACCTCTTTACTTAATAAAACATTTTGTTTTGGTAATAGAAAATGGACTAATACACAAAATATGAGAGTGTGAAAAATATTTAGAGAAGACTTCACCTTCATTAATAAAGTCAAGAATATTTCCAATGAAAGCAGCTAAAATAAACAGGCTGTGTTATAGTTTGAATGAGAAATGCCCCCCAAAGCTCATGCATTTAGACACTTGGTCCTTGGGTGGTTGTACTATTTGGGAGGTTATAGATCACTAACGATAGGAGCCTTGCTGGAAGAAGTACACCACTGGGGACAGGCGGTAAGGGTTTATAGCCTCACACTACCTGTTGTCTCTTTCTCCTTCCCCTGACCAGGGGTCTCCCTATACAGCCCTACTGTCCTGAAACTTGCGATGTAGATCAAGTTGGCATCAACTTCACAGAAATTTGGCTACCCTGACATTAGTACTAGGATTAAGTTGGCAATTGTGATTTATAGTTCAGTGTAGATACTACTGTTAGATCGTATATTTTTCAATACTCTATTTTCAGTCAGCTCTATCGCCATTAAGAATAAGCTGAGAAAGCCGGATGTGGTGGCACATGCCTTTAGTCCCAGAACTTGGGAGGCAGAGGCAGGTGGATCTTTGTGAGTTTGAGGCCAGCCTGGTCTACATAGTGAGTTCTGGGACAGCTGGGGATATAGGGAGACCCTGTCTCAAAAAAAAAAAAAAGACAAAAAAAATATGCTGAGAAAAGTTTAAGGACGGCACTGGTAGAATATAAGCAATATGAAGGGAGAATGGAAAGATAGGCAAGGAAGGTTTAAGTGGGGAAGGGAAGGAGAAAGGATAAGTAACAATAAGGATGTGTGAAAAACCCATATGGAAGTCTACTATAAGCTCCACACACATTCATATATATATATATATATATATATATATATATATATACAGATCTTATATATGTACATGTATGGATATATAATTTAAATTGATTTACACTACATGAGACAATAGGATAATACTCCTCCAAGAATCCATAGGCTGTCAAACAGGATCCTTGGCACCAAATGAGGGTTATCTGCCAATGAGCTGTTGGTCAGGGAGTTCTCAGGGATCTCTGAAACAATTCAGAGTATTTCCAGTGTTCTTGGTTGTCCATCAGAATTCTATCATAAGGTTTTAGTTCTGAAAATGCTGCACATTTTAATGCAGAAGTGTTTAATGAGAAACATTCACTTTAATGAATATGATAAAAGACATGGAAAATTTCAATGATTTTTTCATCTATCATTTATGCTAATAGTTAAAATAGTATCTTATTTTGTTCATAAAATATTACTTGTAGCCCTACAATAGAAATAATATACAGAAAAAAATCCATGCAATAATAGGAAAATTTACATGCTCTTTTTTTAAGTTTAAAAGTTTGGGGTTTTATATATGATTTCATGACTGCTCTCTCTTTCAAACTTGTATTTCTTATAAATCATTTTCAAAATATAGCATAAGTATGACTTCTCAATGTTACAATATTTTACCATGTTGTTAAAATTAACGTGGAAAACATATATACCCTACATAAATAACACTTGGGGATCAGAAAAATGTATTAATCCCTTGTAGTACAATATTTGGAGTTATCTCTTTTACAAATTTGTTGTGGAAATTCTAGGATTATCATGGTTGCTACATAATAGTATTTGATTATAACTATTTGAAAAAAATTTAAATCTATACATAATTGTCCATGTGTTTCACTTTCACAAAGTAGAAACAAGGTTTGAAATACACAATTCCTTTCACATTTGCTGACTATAAAAGCAAAGTCAAAGAAGCCGCACTATTGCTATACAGCCCTGAAAGTTATTTTTTTAGAAATCACACTGGCACTGATCCTAAAAATGTTACTATGAAATAAAACAGGGGAAGCAATTGGCAGGAAGTGCATGAAGATGAAATAAAACCTTAGGAGTTTTATATGAAATATAACATAAAGTGGAAAGTTCTGTAGTAATATAAATTAAGTGAAGTGCCAAAGGGAGACAGATAAATATAATCCAACTCCTGAAAAATAGTATGTTGAAGTCCATAGAAGAGTAAATGAGTTTTCCGATTTCTTATAGGAAGTCTGAAATACAACCTAGTGAGAATTCTCAGATTTAAGTTCTCAATAAATTAAGAACAATGAAATGTAGTAGTATTTCTTAATAAAGATGAAGGGATGGACATAGTTCATGTCTTTAGTTACAGGCACTGACTTAATAGGTCTTTCATCCTGAACATTCATAAAGAAGGAGAGCCTTTCTCTGCACCCTAGTTTTTCAATAGAGCAGAAGATGTGATAAAAAGCATTACAGTGATCTAATCTTGGTGTGTGTATAATAAGGCCTATGGTGTATAATTTGTGTCCCCAAATTTCATTCAGGGGGTATCCACTAGAACCTGGTTAACCTACCAAGAGTCCCATACGTGAAAGATATTGTCTCTGCCTTTCCCAGGAGTCATCTGTTGCCACAATTTTACTTGGAGCTTCTAAACCCCCTCCCCTGTCTGTGCAGGGAGTTTTTCTGGTTTGAGCTTGCATGGGACTTGCACATGATGTCACCATCACTGTTAGATCATATGAGTAACTGACCAGCTGTCTGGAAAACTGTTTCCTTGTGGTCATGTACAGTCTTATTCCACAATAGTCCCTGAACCTTGAGAGGCAGAAGTTTGACAAAGGTGTCCTATTCTGGATAAGTACTCTGTGACATCTTGTTCTCTGCATGTTGGCCTGTTCTTTGTTTCTGTATTAATCACCATCTATTGTATAAGGAAATTTTCCTGGTGAGAGTTGAGAGTTTCATTATCTATGGATATAACAATAATTCATTGCAGTGGTTTTATTGCTCTTTCTACACATCACAGGCAAATGAAATGAAAAACAAACAAACAAAAAAACTTCAAGTTCATTAATTGTCTCCTGTCCAGCAGTCGCATCCATTACCCAACAAAGCTGGATGGCAAGACCCTATTGCTGAAGACAATGCATACATGAGCTGTAGAACAAACAAGAAGAAATCAAGCCGGTGCTGACTTCAGAACATCATCTCTACTGGATGGCCTTCATAGTGCTAGAATGTGCATTATTCTAAGGAAAAAAAATTATCATCAACCTTGCCCAGCTGTGAATCCTGTGAACTAAAATAACAACTGGCCTGGCAATTTATGCCCACCAGTTCAATAGTAGTACGGATATTATGGGAGTAATCAACCATTCTGTAACTGAATTTAAGTTCTGCTTCCTGAAGTGGAGCCCATACCTGTCATTGATACCTAGCCTAGAACCCTTGTTAGACAAGACACAGGATTAGGAGAGAACCTAATACCAGTTTTCTACTAAATTGCTCTACAATTCTTGTAAGGCATTATGTGTGTGTGGTAACAACTGCTTTTAAATATTATTATTGTATTCTAAATTTATATCACAATTTAATAATTTAAATATTAAGGAAATTAGATGGATTTATATATTAATAATTTAATATTTTATTAAAATCAGCCTCTTAATCTTCTCTTTGCTTTGATATGTTGTTTATTTGTTTGACAGCATATCACTCCATATCCCAGGTTAGCCTTGAATTCAGCAGCCTCTGCCTCTGACACCTCAGTACTGAAATGATGGGCACTTGCAACTACAACCTATCTCCCATTGACTTTAATTGATTGATTTGCAATGTCTGAAAGTTGATACCTTCCCATTGACTTAAATGTGAATAAATCTATTCTCTATAATCTCCTGTTTGTGAAACAAGACACATATTTTAAAACTCAATTATCATTTCCTCAAGAATGTGAGGGACACATCCCCAAACAGATTAAATCTTGTCACAAAAACTTTGAGCTTTTATTTGCTAATGAAAATTGAATTACTAATTTCCTTTTATGCTTATTACAATGAGTACAGTTTGGGTCATGAGTTCCTAGTCATTATGCATGATCTCATTCCTTTCCCACAATTAATAATAATAAAGAGATGAACTTAAAAAATGGAATGTTTTGTAGAAAAAATATCTAATAGGGAATAATTTTGACAATCACATACTATTTTTCTTAGAAATGGGCAATTTATGGAAATATAGAAGTCTTACCTCTTCACAAAAAATTTAAATTTTTGAGTTAAAAAACAAATTTATTTATTTATTAAGCTATTGTAACTACATATTAATGTAATGATTGGTATCTAAGACCACATGTACCAAAAATATGATTAATGTTTTGAAGATCGTTTATCAACAGTGCATTAACAATGTCTGACACCAAGATGTCACTTAGCGGGCTGAGTTTATAGAAATAATGGCTGACTCAAAGGAAATTCCTTCTGCAAAACATGTGTGCAACACTTTATACATCATTTTTAGCTGAAAATAGCCTCAGTTCTCAATTGACCAGATAAAAGTATAAACAGCCTGATCTTTTTGGTGTCAAGTTGCCCAAACTTGGAATGCAAATTAGCTGACTTGACAACACTATCTGTATTTGAATCTACTTTTGTATCTGTTATTGTATTTATATGCTTTAAGTTTATTAGCACTCTAGGCAGTAGAGACTATTTCTATTTCCAGCTTTGGGATGAGGAAAAAAGAGTTGGAGAAGTTAATTCAATACTGATCATCCTTTTTTGAACATGGAGAGCCTAGAAATCAAAATAAGGTTATATGACCAGACTTTTGTACTAAATCACTATAAAGTGATGACTGAAGTATTTTAGGGACATTAACAAATGATAATATGAAATGTCATTGAAATTTTGAATTATTCTAAAACTACTGAAATTAACATAGGGAAGTAAGAAAAGAGGACCCTCTTTTAGAGGTAATGAACTTTATATTTTCTCTGATCTTCAATATGATGGCCAATTCCTTTTCAGTTGATAGATGTTTCCTGTGTGTTATATGTTCTTGGCTTAATCAAACACACTTGAATATCAACTGAGACTTTAAGGATTCACATCTTCCCATTGCAGTCAGTATCTTGCTTCAGTTAGTACATGACCCTGATAATCTGTCCAGAGCTATGAGGTCACTTTACTATCTTTCTTCTATTAACTTTATATTACCTAAGAGATTTTTTCCAGTTTGGTTGGTAGCTTAAATCAATAAATATTTATTATCCTAAGTTCAAGTGGGTAAGCACACTTATTTTAATCATTTCTCAATATCTTACAAACCTACAGTTGATGTTTCAGATGGGTTTCCTTATATGGATGTTGGATTAGTGAAACATCCCCAGTCAAATCTTTGAAGCTCCCAGAAGAATTCTTGTGATAATAAATGAGATGAATGGTGATCTTGGAAGCTTTTCATTGGTTTATGGTGGTTCATTTTGGTTTATTATTATTATTATTATTATTATCAATCATCATCATTATCATTTACAGTTTTGCAGTGCTGGTGAACAAATTCAGGACTTTACATATATTAAGCAAACTTTCTAATACTGAACTACATTCTCAGGCAATATCACAGCTTCTTTTGGGCTACTGGCTACAAACCACCTTCAAATAATAGCAGTGACATTCCTAGAGTCTGTTTGTTGTTCCTTGCATAGGAATTTCAATAAAAAATTACCATCTACTTAAGTCTGTAATGAGACTTTGTAGAAAACTGAAATGACTTCATAAAGTCTTGTATGTGATCACATCATCACAGGAACATCACAGTTCCATGACTTTGCAATTGTAATGAGAAGAGACTCATAATTCCTCTTGCTATTTAATGGGAATTGATTATAAAAGTTTGTTATCAGGAGAAAACAGCTACAGAGACCTTCAAGACTCTTAGTTACATCTTATTCCTATCTAAATACAGCACACTAAAATACAGAATGGGTGCTCAACTTTGAGCTGGCAAAAGTATCTTTACTTCTACCTTATGCTAATCCAGCAAGCCAAGGCTGACTATCAATTAAAGAATATTTTTTGTTCTTTTCTTGAATAGACATATTTCTTGATTAACAAAAAGAGTAAGCCATTTTTCTAAGGTAATATTTTTAGTGTTTTCTCTAACACAATAGTGTAAGCATCCATGTTAGTGATATTTCATTTTTTAATTTTTGAGAATGTCATGTATTAGTGCATTATTTACATCATTTCTGCCCCTCCCTCTCCTTTCTCCAATTCTTCTCATGTCCTCCCCCATGCACACCCCCGTAGTACCCCCCACTGGATTTTATGCATTCTGTCATATAAAGCCTATTAAGTTTGTGTACCCAGATATCTCTTGGTGCAAGTTCATCCACCAGAGTCTAGTGAGTCTCTCTAGAGTATCTAATTAAACTTAAAGATCAACACTCCCTCACCCAATTGTAATCAGCTGCCAATAGTTCCTTGGCTAAGATTGGAGTCTACTGCTCATTTCACCAATTCTTTGCTAGGGTTTGGGTGACTGAGTTTGCATAGGTAGTGTGAGTCACTGTGATTAGTGCTCCTTTGGTTGAGAAACCATCTATCACTGCTGGAAACTAAGCTGTTCTAGAGACATCTGCACAGCAAATAAGCCCAGAATTTCTGCTTCAGGCATGCTTGTCTTAGGGAATGTAATAATTCTGCAAAAATTATTATCAGCAGATTTGTTTGTCAGCTCAGTTGTCACTAAACAGTTATTACTACCCGTCACTGCTCTAACAAACCTGTATGTTTATCTCCTGGTATACTGAGTTGTCTCATTACTTGCTAAGTGTTTCTGTATGTCTATTTAAAAGGTGGTCGGTGGCAAAAATACAAGAATGCAAAAAAAGCATTGATTTATCTTTCTTAGAGAAATCAATTTTGACCCCTTAATTTTACTAACAAAATTCTTATTCAGGCATATTGACAGTTCGTATCTATCATGAAAATAGCTTCTTTCAGGCTGTTCATGATTGACGAAATTCTTTCCTTAAGAAATAAAATTTAATCTGAGTTCTGAGCAAGAATAGTTTCCCAAACACATAGGTACGGATGTATAGAATACCATGTTACAAATAATCAAATACTAGCAGTAACAAAATAGACCAAATTGAGCAAATTAATTCAGAACATGAAGTTGGCGTAACTAGCACAGAGTGAATCCAAAAAGTTTCAGGCTGAGAAGTAAGGCTCTGACGTTTTCTGTGGGGATTTAAAATTCTGGAGACAATGGGAGCATATTGGATTAAAGGTGGTTGCAAGCAAGATAAACTTACACTGATGACTTTATATACTTCTCTGAGTGACAAAGATCTGGTGAGAAGTCATACTAGCAATGGGGACAAGAGATTGTGAAGTTGTGGGAAAGTGGAATTGGAGTGACTATAGAGAAATTGGTCAATGTGATAATATAAACGCTAGGTGATATTTCACTAAAAGAAAAGATTCAAAGGGCTGAGGATAATCCCCAGGCTAAAATAAAATAACAATAAAAATACTCCAAATAAAATTAAAAATTCAACTTAATTTTTGAAGGATAGAATTATTTTAAAAAGAACAGATGACAACACATGGCAAACAGATATCACAGGAACTTTGAACATTCTAGCAAGCCATAACCACAAGTAAAGCCAGCTATAAGACAAGGATTTTATCATTTATCAAAAATTCCTGGCTGTTGCTCCTTCTTCACACATTTTTGCTTTTCTAGAAGCTGATAAGTGTATGTGCTCCCTTGTTGATGAGAAACAACAAAATTGGCAGTCTCAAGCACTGACGTGTAGGACAATTTACTATGTGGCTTTGGACCTTCTCCCTTTCCCTCCCACATATCTTTTTTTTTTCCATGTAATGCATAAGAATCACTGTAGAGCATGCCAGGATGCAGCATCCTGGGGACAGATGACATGGGCCACAAGAGCCCAGGCCTATTTTGGGATTATCAGAAGAAAATGTCTGTCAATCCTTTAACCCAGAGATTCTTATAATCCTGTGGTATAAAACAAAAGCTAAGCTACTTAACTGGGGACGTCAGCGACAGCACAAGTGAACTACATATAGATAAACTAGAGCACACCAAAGTCATCTTGCATTTGGTGGACTGGCCCAGGGTCAATCAGCCTTCTGTTCTTGTTGGTGGTCTCTAAGTAATAACTGGCTGCATGTGTGGAAGTTCTGTCTTGCTAGATTCAAATGCTTTTAACAATGCATCTTGAATGTACCTCACAGGCAGTTCTGATTTTTCTTCTACCTAGTTCTAAAAAATAAACTTAAATGAAAGTAAATAAAGTTATCTTCCTTCTACACAGAAAATAATAGCCACAAAAGAGTATTGTATACCCCTTTGCATTTCCAATGCCTTAGCTGAGCTTCCCATAGGAAGTTCTTCAAAGTAACATTCTAATCGCATGGGTCCCTTTGAAAAACTATCTAGAAGGTATGCATTTTATTAGGAATTTGTATTGAAATTATTATGAGATGAATTTTTACAAATTATTTCTGATAAGGAGCTGATTTTGGTTGTTACTGTACTGTTATTACAAATATTTTGCATATTCATATCAGTAAAGAGGTTCTACATTACAGTTGGATCTTACTTCTGCAGAAAAGCCTCAACCCACAATCTCCAATACCATCTTTATTAAATTGTAAGGTACCTTAAAAATAAAAATGGTAACATATAGGTACCATATAACAAAGGTTATATGATAATACTGCAGTTAAAATTTCATGACTCAACCACTGAATGAATAATGATTATGAATCTATTTCTTTATTATACATTTTGATTAAATAAAAGCCCATTATTTTCTCATTATTGCTACCATCTTAAATCATACCCACTTCTGATATTATTGTCTTGAAAATGGTTATAGCTTCCCCATTGTGCCTTTATTACTCTGTATATATTCAGGCCAATCTATTTGCTATACTTACATAGTTATGGCTGTGAAATGCCAATCTAATTTTGCATTTTCATGCTTGAACTCTCCACAGCTTCAGGAAAAAGTCAAAAATGCTTGGCTTGCAAAAAAAATCCTTGATGTCCTCTAGCAAATTTTAATGGCATTTCTAGTGTGTGCTCTCATTCCTAGCTAAGTCTTCTAAAGTGAGCATTTTCTTGATTCCCTAATATGGTCCTAATCTATATTTATTTTCTGAACTTCCTTACTTGATAAGCATGCTACTACATTTGTTATTTTGTTCCTCAATAACTCATTGATTGCTTGCTTAAGTGATACAAGGGTTCACTCCAGTACTACAAAGGAATTGGTGCTTTTTTATATTCATATAGAACTTGTCTAGATAAATATGACAATCTTTCAATTATATTTACAACACCCTTAGTAACTTTATATAGTAATGTGTTAAAAATAGGTTGAATTAAATCATTATGTAGAAATTCACTAGTGACAGCACTTGTCTCTTTTCCTGATCCATTCCCATCCTGAAAAATAACTAGTGCTTCCCATTCAAGGTCATTCAAGGCATTCACATTATTCTAATCAGCAGGGATAATTTTATATTGTTCTTAGTGTGATGTTCCAGCTTCCTTTGTTATATCCCCCCAATCCAAAAATAATGGATAAACCACAAAGCAGTGACACCAAGGACAGTCAGCAAGATGAAGAAATGTGTTTTGTGAAAATACAGTGACATGTAAAACATGGATAGCCCTTTACTTGAAAAAATTTACACATTAAATTATAAACCATCAATGAAATGATATTGAGGTCAGTCTCCTCACAGGTGGCTAGACGATGAGGCCAGGGGCTCAGGAATGGCATTAGTATACTCATAGTAGAGAACTCAGCATATTTCTTTATCTCATGTACCATTCAAAGGTGTAGTGAGAAGTTGGCTATTTGTGTCCACTTGGGTGGATGACTTTTACCACATACTCAATATGTGAGAGGTGGGATCATTTGTTTACCAGACTCTGAAACTTTGAGGACTAAATGTGTGTTAATCCTAAGCCACACAGTTTGTTGTATTTTGTGTTAACATCCTAAAATGATTAAGACAGAGTGTATTCAAGAACAAAGAAATGAAAAGAAATTTCACCATTGGTGGACAATACTTTAAGATAGATTGAATAAGAAAGAAAGCACGATTAAAATGTTCTCTGGTTTTGTGTCTTACACAGTGGTAAATACCAAAACAGATAAAATGATACTGATTCAAGTTTGAATCTCAAAGAAAATTGTTAAATGGTGGTGAGACTCATAATGAAATAAAATCAGTATACCTCTTCTGTAAAGACGGCTTCTTAGAGCACAACCTAGATAACAGAGTGCCTATTAACATAAGTTTTTGAAAGAAAATTTATGCACACTGCTATTGGCTCACTAGGGTAAATCAGTATATGAATTGAATGTAAAACTTGTAAAAAACACTCTCTTCATTTATCTTACTACTTTCTAGTTTGGAATAAGAAAAAAAATAATTGTCTACTATATTCACGTAACTGAAATAAAATAGGTGTTGTTTGACTGAGCATGGTGTTGCACGTCCTTATTTCCATCACTAGGGAGGCAGAGGCAGACATATTTCTATAAGATTGATGCCGGTCAGGTCTACATAGAGAGCTCCAGGTCTATTGGGGTCACATATAGACCTTGTCTCAAACAAAACAAAAAAAAGAAAAAAATAAATATAGGGGATTGCATATTTTTATTTAAATTGCTTTTAAGTTGTTTCCTTGTATTTATCATTCAGAGGTGAACCAAAACATAATATAGGCAGGTGCTCCAATTTCACAGGTCATTCAGAGTTACCCATTTCTTATTTCTATTGATTATCCATATTTTATATACATACATATATATAGTGTTGCTAGTACAACAAATGGTTCCTTTTTTTTTTCTTTTTTTTGGGGGGGGGTCTTTTTAAGACAGTGTGCCCCTGTAGCCCCAGTTATCCTGGAACTCACTATGTAGACCAGGCTGACCTTGAACTCACTGAGATCTGCCTGTCTCTGCCTCCAGAGTGTTGGGATTAAAGCTGTGCACCACCATGCCTGGCCTAACAAATGGTTCCTTTTAAAAAACATGATCTACAAGGTACAACCATCAGTTGCGATCACATGTTTGTAAAAATTTAATTACATAAACCATGAGAAAGAAAAACAGGCAACTCAGAAGTGAGCTGCCTTGTCCTCTGCAAAACCTGTACAAAAGTTGAGAGATTCTTAAAAAAAAAAAAAAGAAAGATACTAGATATTGGAAAGTAGTTCATTTCTGATTATGAACTCATCATGAAATTCGCATTTTAATAACAAAGAATATATATACTATTGTATTTATAATCTACTGTAAATATTTAAAAAATAAGTTATAATCTACTGTAAATATTTTAAAAATATAATAAATTCACTTACCTTTTTTGCTGAATTAAATGTTGGTTGATACATATCTCTTTTTAATTTTTTTCCCACTTGTACATTTTATTGAAATATGAATTAATATACAGAAATATATTTTACTCAAGCAGGTATGTTACTGAAATGAAAAATACTGTTTCTACTTGCTGTTCCTTCAAGTGAGATTTAATTATTTGAAAAGAGTTATAGCTATTAAATTTTTATTGACATAAAATACAGTGTCTAGTATTCACTGCTTAATAATATCCAATATTTATATAACATGAAAACCAAACAAAGTCCTGTCACATGCTTCATTACATTTAGTTCTGTAACAGTCCTGACAAGTAGATTAAACAAGTAAGTTTCCAATTTGGAAATGAAGAAACCAAGTCATTAATTATAGGTAGTATTCACCCTAATTTAAACAGATCTGAAGAAGAATCAGAATATTTGTCTAGTAGTCAGTCCACTGTAAAACTACAAACATTGTTTCCTTTAAAAATAAAATAAGCCCTCTCCTGGATTGCTCTTCATTTTTCTTTTGTCTGCCAAGGCTGGACTGGAGAGTGATGGACTCCGGATTTGTTTTCAGGCACTTTGATAGCTGCTGGAGTGGCTATAATCAGTGTCAGTTCTCTCTCAAAGGCTTCTAGCTAGGGGGAGAAAATAAATTTAGCCATCATTTTACAACAATAGTGGGTTGTCTTCCTTCGGTACCGGTAAGCTCTACAGCATTGTAGACCAAGGTTTGAAGTCTTACATCTGAGCAGCAATGTCTGCTTAGAAACAAAATCATCAATGAGAAATAATTGTCTAATATTTTATATGGACTTAAGCCTAATGTCTGGGAAGTATAACCCCTCGAACTCTTAAACGAATATACTGATCACTTTAATCTTTGGTTGTACTCTCCTTTTGGGTGTTTAAGTTCATGCATGTTTAAGTTTTGGGTGCTTATGTTCATGTATCAACCCTAGCTCTTACAATTTTCTTGGCCCCTTTTCTGCAATGGTCCCTGAGCTCTGGGTGAGTGAGGTATAATACAGGAGTCCTATCCAGGGACACACTCTACAGTCTCTTGTACTCTAAAACTCAGCCAGTTGTAACCTGTTCTTCAAATTCTGTTGTACGAGGGAGCTTTATTGGTGAGAGCTGAGGGGTGTATTAATATTATTTCTACCCCTTGTTCCTTTATGTTCCATGAGACTTAGTTATAGAGGTTGCACTGTTTATGTATCACTTACGATTGGGTATCTCTCAGACATGTATTCTCTGTGTGTGGCCAGTGTGGAACTCTATAATAGCCTCCAACTGTTTGTTGCAAAAAGAAGTTTCTTTGATGAGTAGTGTACAGTACACTTATTTGTAAATATTAAGATCCATAATGAACATAAGTAACAAATTTCAATTGTCTAGAGATATGATTATATTATTATAATATACTATATTATTTTGAGAGGTTCTTAGGGCCCCTTGGCCAATAATGGCTGGGGCAAAATCCCTTACTTAGTACTGGGATTTTGGATTTAAAAGGTATGATTTCTGGAAGTGTGCATAGTACTACTCAAGCTAAATTTTTAAGCATATATTTTTCTTTCCCTTTATCCCCAAGTTTCCTTGTATAAGCCTCCCTCCCCCATCCCATTAAAATAACCATATTTTTATCCATTTCTTCCTTAGTAACACCTGTTTCCTACTGTTCTTCTGCTTCATGTTCTTTCTTTTCCTTTACCTCCCTTGTTCCTTTTTGTTATCCAGGTTCCTATAGTTATGTCTGGATACATATAAGGATTTGGTACTAGGATCCACATATGAGGGAGAACGAATGTCATTTCATTTCTGACTCTGTGTTACTTCACTTAGTATAGCATTTTCTAGTTCCATATATTTACCTGCAAATTTCAACTTTCTTTACCATTGAGTAGAACTCCATTGTGTAAATATGCTACATTTTCATTATCTACTCATCAGTTGAGGGACACTAAGATTGCTTCCATCTCTTAGCTATTGTGAAAAAAGCAGCAACAAACGTGGATGTACAAGTGTCTCTGCAATATGATGAGTCCTTTGGGTATATGCCAAGGTCAAATGGAAGGTTCATTTTTAGGTTTTTAAGAGTACCCCACAACGTTTTCCATAGGGATTGCACAAGTTTGCAATCCCACCAACAGTGGATGAGCATTCCCTTTTCCCCACATCCTTTCCAACATTTGGTAACATTTGTTCTCTTGATCTTAGCCAGTCTGACTCAGGAAAGATGAAATCATGAAGTGGTTTTAATTTGAATTTCTCTAATTATTAATGATGTTGAACATCTTTTAAGATGCTTCTTAGCCATCTTTGTTTCTTCTTTTGAGAACTCTCTGTTCAGATCTTTAGCCCATCTTTTGATTCTGTTATGTCCTTTCTTGATTCTTTGTTTTTTTAGTTTGTTATGTATTCTGGATGTTAAACCTCTGTCAGACATATCCCTGGTGAAGATTTTCTGCCACTCTGTGGGTTTTCTCTTCACTTCCTTTGTTGCTTCTTTTGTTGTACAGAAGCTTTTTAGTTTAATGAGGTCCCATTTGTTGAATCTTGACCATATTTCCAGAGATATTGATGTCTTGTTTAGACAGTCCTTTCCCACACCTATATATTATAGGTTATTGCCAATGTTTTCTTCTAACAGTTTCAGAGTTTCAGGTTTCACATTGAGGTATTTGATCCACTTGAAGCTGACTTTTGTGCAAGGTGAAAGATAGGGGTCTAGATGCATTCTTCTACAGGTGGAGATCCAGTTTTGCCAGTGTCAGTTGCTGAAGATGCTGTCTTTCCTCCAGTGAATGTTCTTGGCCTCTTTTTCAAGTGTCAGGTATCTGAAATTGTGTATACTCATATTTTGGTCTTCAATTTCGTTCCCTTGATCTAAGGGTCTATTTTTGTTCCAGTACCATGTGGTTTTTAGGACTATCATTCTGTAGTATAGTTTAAAATCTGATATAGTAAACGCCTTCCCCCAGGATTGCTCTTTGTGCTCAGCATTGCTTTAGCTGTCCAGAGACTTTTGTGCTTCTGTATGAACTTTTTTCCAGTTCTTTTAAGAATGTCATGGGGATTTTGATTGGCATTGCATTGAATTATACATGGCTTTTGGCAAGATGGTCATTTTCACAATATTAATTCTTCAAAACCATGAGCATGAGCATGGAAGTTCCCTCCAACCTCTGGTGTCTGCCTCAATATCTTTATTTAAAAATTAAAAGTTCTCATTGTAGAAGTCTTTAATGTCTTTGGTCAGGTTTATTCTGGGATACATTTTTTTCTTTCTTTCTTTCTTTTTTGAGGCTATTGTGAAAAGGATTTCTTCCATGTAGGCTTTCTCTGGTTGCTTGTTATTGATATATAGAAAGCTACTGATTTTTGTAGATTAATTTTGTAACCTGCCACTATAATGAAAGCAATAATCATTTCTAGGTGCTTTCTGGTGGACTCTTTGCATCTCTTAGATATAATATCTTATCATCTGTAAAAAGGGATACTTTGACCTCTTCTTTTCCAATCATTACTCCTTTTTTTTTCCTATTCATGTCTTATAGCTTTTGCAAGAGTTTTAAACACTATATTAAAAATGAGTGGAGATAGTTGACTGCCTAGTCTTTTTCCTGATTTTAATGGGAATGCTTTCAGGTTTTCTCCATTTAGAATAATGTTGTCTATGGGACTGCTGTATGTAGCTTTAATTATGCTGAGATATGTTCCCTCTAGTACAGTTCCTTCTAGGACTTTGAACATAAATGCACGTTGAATTTTTTCAAAGGCCTTCTCTGCATCTATTGAGATTATCATGTGGCTCTTGTCTTTGAGCCCATTTTTATGATTTATGACATTTATTTACTTAGGTTTATTGAATCATCCCTGCACCTCTGGAATAAACTGACTGTGGAATCATAGGTGACAGGTATTATCATGGGAAAAATGGGGAAAATGGGGGCACTTTAAATAGGGGAAACCATGACAGAAGGCTGAGAGAGAGAGAGAGAGAGAGAGAGAGAGAGAGAGAGAGAGAATAGATAAATAATGTCTAGCCAGTTTAAAAAAAAACCAGAGGAAACTATTTTAGTTGAACAACCTACTGACATATACAAACATTATCTCTACATGAGTTCATATGTAGAGCTAAAGGCTAAATAACAAGAAACAGTGCTAAACAGGAGATACCTTCCTTTGAGTTGTTGGTCAGAGTGGTCCAAGAGACTCCCAGAATTACTCAGGCCATTGCCACAGCCTTTGATGGCTTCCCAGAACTTGAATGTAAGACCCTGCTGCTGAAAACAGATGGTGGTTTGGACACAGAATTTGTAGCAATAGAACTGAAACTGATACGAAATCACTTCCCCTGAAGGCTAGCTCTCAGAGTTTTGGAGGGTACTTTGGACATGCCAAGGGAATACATCAGTGGATGATCCAACACCAGCTTCAAGACCAAATAACCACATCAATGGCCAGTACAGCATACATCAGAGGTGCAGTAGTAGCACTCTTATCTTGAGGGCAATCAACAGCTACCTAATTTGACTAAATGTTCACTCAAAGGGAGGAAACTCAGGTGTGGTAATGTAAGCATAACCTAGTACACATGGCTTGAGTGGCTACTGATCTTAGGGGAAACCTGAAGACTGTCAGTCACATCCACCCAAGGACATTGTCTAAATTGCCCAGGCTTAAGTGACATATTTACAACAAGACGCACGGAACATAGAACAGAGATGATGAAGAGGGCACTAATGAGTCTCTTAGTTCTCAATAATGAAGTTTTCTCATGCAGCAGAGGGTCAGGAACACAAAAGGTCACAAATAGCCAAAGTGTAGAGATCAAAGGTCTGCTGAATGCTGGTCCTTGGACAGGATTCCGGGTAAGGGACCATCGCAGAAGAGGGGGCAGAAAGATTTTAAGAGCCAGGGAAGAGGTGCATGACCACAGGGAAACAGAGTCTTACAAGCTCCTGAGAACCTGCTCATATGAGTCTATAGCAATGATGTCAGCATACACAAGTCCCATGCAAACTCAGGCAGATAATAACCCAGCATAGAACTGGGAAAATAAACAGCAAATCCCAATCTTATCTGAATGAATATTGCCAACTTATTGCTGCTAAATGAAGAAGAGCTGAACTTCCTACAGCAAGGGACTCTAGAAAGACTGACAAGATTTAGTGGACGGACTTGCACTGGGGAAAGGTGAGAGACACTGACAACCCAGACAACCCAGTGGGCCTTAACTGGGATGACCAGGTATATAGGCTCCAGTGGGGGCTGGGAGGGGGTTAAGGAAGGATGCCAGTGGGGACGGGGGTATAAAGATAATTAAGACTGTTTGAGCTGTTCTGTATGAAATGCACAAAAAAAACAATAAAAATAATTCCAAAGTTAAAATTAACTCATAGCTAAGGATATTCTCAAAACCAGGAATTTTTATCAGGTAAAATCAATTAAGATCACGTATACAAATTGAAGTAATAAAAACTGTCTATCAAGGAAAAACATTTGATGAGATGATATTTGTTACTCTAATAGAATAAAGTGGATTTTCTCTTTTTGGATTAAGAAAAAAGGCGTGTATTTTTAGTTCACTTATAGTAATATATTTGTATATGTATTTTTTACCCATTACTAGTTTTTGTTTCTCTCTGCACTCGAACTCCAGCCTCTCATAGCTCCTTTCTCAGTGCTTGGCCTCTATTGACACTAGCAATTAAATACAGGTTCTCAGCTCTTAAGAAATTTTTCCATAAAGATACAGACAATGTATAGAATAAGATGTATTATAAAATTTACACTTTTGTAAGGAAAAATTATTTTTGACATTTTTATTAAAATTAAACAACAGATATTGCATCACATGTATACTTTAAAAGGTGCCTTTGAAGACATACACAGAAAAATGTACAATTTATTTCAATGTTTTCACATTTATAATCAATACCATAATTACAATAACTCAAAACATAAGAAAATACATCATCAAATAATTAAACATATTTATGTTTTATTCAGTCCTATTCAAATTTAAAATTCCAATGTTCCATTTAAACAGAATGGCATTACCAACAAGCATTTCATAGCTTGTTTACATATTTAGTTATTCCTATATTAAAGTGCAACACTTAATAATTACAGGGAGTCATAAAATAGTGACCATATTATACTAATATTTGCGAACAAAATTCTTATCACATTAAGGGATATTATTATGCACCATGGACTAAATTAAATCACTTTTCAAATAATTCATATATTGAAGTCATAATCTTCTCTAGTTTAGAATGTTATTACATTTAGAGAGAAGAAATTTGTAGATACAAACAAGTTAAAATAAATGTGAAGGTGGATGTAGACCAGTAGGATTCTGTCCTCATAAAGGCGATTAGGCACACACAAAAAAAACAAGGTTAGAGTCAACAAGCAAAAAATCAAACATAAGCCAAAGATCAATGTGAGACTCAACAAACCCTGCACACACACACACACACACACACACACACACACACACACCCACAATCATATATATTATTAATTCCTCTCATTATTTTCATGAGAAAAAAATCCTGTAGTTTTTGATATATAAACAAATGCAAACATTCCTACATTATTTTCAGTCAAGGACACTAAAGGTCATAAAGTATTAAGGTCAAATGTCCAGGTCACAATAGGTGCACAAGGCACCTATTAGTGAGCTTGTCTATATAATCACCTAAGCTAAGATTAAACTTTTGATCATAAGATTAGGTAAGATCCTTTATCCAGAGCATGTCCATATTGTACAAGTCATTACCACAGTTTTCTTCTGTGTATTCTTTTCTTGCTGAACCAGGGATATTCCTGTTATTGTCTCACATATCATCATAAGAGCAGTGGCATTACAGGCCCATCATACCATACTGTGTCTAGGTTAATATGAGTTGTGATGTTCTAACTTCTGATCTTCATGCTTGAGTGGCAGGTACTTTGCACATTGACTAAGCCATCTTTTCAACTCCCAAATCTAGATTTTTATGTCTTCAAATAATCCTGTCCTTTGCTCCCAGCCATGTAATCCAAATACTAAAATTCATTAATCAGGGTCTAACTATAGTAGTAGAGCAAATAGGAGTGGTGATATTAAGATATCAATTGAAAATGATCAGCTATCTTCTGTGCAACTTCATGGAGGTGTAGAAGAAGCCAGTAATCTTTCCCCTCCTTGGTAGTACTGGGCATTTCTGCGGTCTCACGTGAATTTGACTCTGCTCTGTTTTAGTGGTAGACACTGCTGTTGTGGCTATCATGTGGCTTTGCCTCCATGATTTGACAGGTCAGGGTTCTTCCAGTTCTTGTGTGAATATAATAAAATTATATGCTCTAAACCTGACCAGTCACTCAAGAATAGCCTTGGGGATACCTGGAATCCACATGGACATATGTGATCAAAAATTCCATTAGCCCCTTGCTTCCATAATGTCCTTCTTTAATTAGTAAGACAGAGTGACCTTTTCAATATCCTGAAATTAATGCAATTTCAGGATTAGCACTCAGGAAATTTCTTTTAAAGTCTATTCCTTTTCTTAATGTGTCAGCTTGACAAATTACCAATTGTAGCATTTTAAAATGCTAACAGATCTACCAACAGCACAGATATTTGTTAGTGTTTTAATTTCCTATCTCAAGGCACCTCATCTTCCACTATTCACAGCACTCTGGGTTTGCAAAGTGGTTCAGGTGAAAGAATTGTTTGAAAGTCTGTTCCTCTGCTTTCATGAGGCAAATTGTATTTCTGCTCATTTAACCTAGAATTATTATCATACAAGTCAAAATTAATAGATGGTCATTTATTTTCTAGAGACACTATGATCACTTAGCTTTACATTTATCACTCCCTTATTGACACATCCAAAACAGAACAGTAAGCAATTGCGTTGGACCCCTGCTAGAATTTAAAAGTAGACGTACTGAACAATGGGCAACCTGGGACCCCAGACACCACAAAGGCTTCACTGTATGTGGCTAGAATGCCCACTGCATAGTGCCCTGAAGAACTTTTCATTGAGGCCTAGAATATGAAAAGTATCTACTATCCCATACATACTACCTTGCAAATTATCCTTCCTCAGCTCTGATTTTGTTTCAAGAATAACTGACACTGAGATGTTTGTTGTGAATTTTAGATTTGCTGAAGTGTTTTTCAGGAATTTGAATCACAGTCCTTCCTACTCACAGATAGCAGCATCTTATTAAGGTCCAGTTTTTGGTTTGTTATGCCTTAGGAAAGACTAAATGCTTAATTTACCTTATATTCTGAGTTGTTCAGTTGGTAGAAAAATGTCCATTCTCACAGTTATTTAATGAAAATGGATGATGTCTATCAAGATCATTAGTACAGGACAGGAAGAGCAAGAGAAACCTCCTATAAGAATGACATAAGCTGGGTGTGGTGTCACATGCCTCTTATCCCAGCACCCAGGAGCAGAGTTAGAGGGATCTCTGTGAGCTCGAGGTCAGTTAGGACAAAAGCTGTGCCTTAGCTCACTTTCTGCCTCAAATTCATGACGTTCGTGTATCCCTCAGAAGCCACTGAAAATAAATAGCATCATTTTGTTTGATTTTGGGAATATGAGTTAGGTTCAACTACAAACCAAATAATCAGATAATTACAAAAAAACATTTTTTAGTTCTTTAATTGAAAGAATAATTGTGTTGTAAATGAAAATATATTGCTAAGCACTTTATCTCAGATATAGATTTGGCATCACCTTTAATGAAAAGTTTATGGATGAATCATGCAATAAATTAACTTCTGCTAAGCATTCTGTGCCCCTAAAGCAAATAAAGCAGTTTAAAACCTTTGTAAAAGTCATATTATCCAGGGATTAACAATTACTAATGTGTAATTCATGGTGAGTTTAATGGTCAAAATATTTATCCTAGAGTACAGTAAACTTCGGTGGTTTTGTTTTTGCTTTAAATTGCGTATTGACTCACTTACAGTACATAAAATATTTCTGTAATCAGAGGTTATTGGATTTTTCACTGCTTTATTACAAAAGTTTATTGTTCAATCAAAAAAACATATATTTTCATGCCCATGTTGACAGGAAGTAATTCCGAATCCTTCATGCAGAAATTCCTCTTCATATTTTCTCCTGCTGCCTTTAGTGAAAGAGAACCAGTCAGCAGTTTCTATATTTCCTCAATTCGTTTTTGCTTTTTATTTTATATAATATAGGCCATTATTAAACACTTGCACAAAATTTGACTATTCTAAATGTAATCTGAGAATCAATAGAAAATATAAACACTTCAGTTTCATGGAAGACGAACTTTTTAAAATCTACAGGCTTTTGTTTAGTAATTGGAAGTGAGAAAGTAAAACCTATTAAAAGTAAAATGAACATGATAATTCTTTGTCCTACTGAGTTATTTTTTTTAATGCAAAACAGAAAGATGCCTAATTCAACCTTATCATATTTCAGTAAGGGAAGAATAAAGTTTTAAAATTAGAAATCATGTTTGTTTAAAGGGTATTGTACATTATGATTGTCAAATACAGTAGTACATTGCCATCTATCGCATAGTTCTGGGAGAAGATATATGTGTCTATCTGTGCATGTGTGTATGTAGTATATATGTCTGCACAATATGTGTGTGAGTGCATGAACCTGTGCACATGATGGCAGATACTGGAGAAGAATGTGAGTCACCCTGCTCTGGCACTCCCTGCTCCATTCCCTTGACATAGGGTATCTCACTGAGTCTTAAGCCAGTAGCCAGCAAGACCCAGAAATTCTCTTGTCTCTGCCCATATTGGGCTTTTCATTTAGATGTTAGAATCTGAACTCAGGCCCTCATGCTTGTGCTATAGGCTCTCTCACTCACTGAGTCATCCCCCAATCCCAAGAAAAGGTATCTTTAAATGAGAAAGTAACTTATTCTCCAGGACATATAATTATTTTTTTCTTTCTTTTCATTTATGTACTAAGATTTTTAAGAGATTTTTAGATTATGCTCAATTTTGTTTTTGGCTCTTCATATGCCATTGAGCATTGAGGAAGTGAAAATGTATACCTAATTTATCACCATAGTAATTGCAAAAAATAAATGGCGTGTGTCTCTCTTAATAATTCACTGTAGAAAACTGAGTGACTTTCTTTCATTTTATTTTCATACATAAGTACTGTCTTTACACTATTTTCATCCCTCCAATTCCTCCCATATCACTTCCAACTCCTCAGTTTCTTATCCTTTGATTATTAATGCCTCATATATGTACATAAATACGGATGTATAATGCACTGAGTCCATTTAGTGGTGTTCATGTGTACCTATCTTTAGAACTGAATACCTGGGATTGAATAACCCTCAGGGAACTAGTCCCTGGAGAAAACTGATTCTCCCCCCTCTCTGTCAGTATCCATTGATTCTCTGTAGCTCTTCCTCTTCAGGTGAGACCGCATGAAATTTCCCCCTGTGTGACTTCATTTCATGTACTCCATCACTCAGTGACTCAAACTCTTGTTGTCATGTTCAATGTTCTTTAATCTTTAGGATGTCAGGGAGACTGAGGGAAGCCAGGACCTGTGGAGGGTAGTACAGGTGATTGTTGGATGAGTCTTCAGTGGCTTAGTCACAGTTCTTCCTCCTTGCCAGAATGCATTCTCATGACCACCACTTAACAACAACAGAGGCAAAGAAGTGATCTGAAACTCCCATTAAACTTTTCACATGGAAAGGAAACTCAGCAAATTTTAGTGACATAAATAATTGCAAGAAAATTATCTTTTAAAAGTTAATCTAATGTTCATATAATAGAAAACAGGAAATGAGCCTCGAATAGAATTATATTAATGCCTTTACTCTGGATAACCCTTAGTGCAATTTAAGTTAGCCATAGTCAGCAATCATTGCATGAATTATTAAATAAAACTGAGAAAAACTTTGTATGCTTCTTAAAAAGTTCTGTTATTCTGCAATCTTGTAAGAAAATGCACAGAGTTTAAACAGATACCTTAAAATTCCTTATTGATAATTTTAATTCTATTTCCTCAGATAGGAAATGTTTTAGGTAACACTAAAATTATTAAATAGAATTGGTACATTGTTAATAAATGCAAATAAATTTAAAATTTGTATTATTTTGCATTCATGTGACATTTTAAAAAAATTATTGAGCTTTTGTAATTTCATA
Organism: Nannospalax galili; assembly: GCF_000622305.1. NCBI lineage: Eukaryota > Metazoa > Chordata > Mammalia > Rodentia > Spalacidae > Nannospalax > Nannospalax galili. Next base: position 3,360,184 of record NW_008348789.1, read on the forward strand.
CATTCCCCAATCAAATTTAAATCCCCTCCCCCCATCCTCCCACTAAACCTCATATATTCCACCACACATATTAAGTCCTATCCAGTCAAATATCTGTACCCAGCTGTCTTCCAGTGCATATCATGTGCCATTTTTGAGAGAAGTAATAATATGATAAAAAGTCTTTTGATTCTGAATCAGGTTTACAAGATTTCAACATAGCATCATTTATATTAAACTAATATTCTATTCAATTACTAATATGATTGAGAGATGTCTGTCTGTAAAGAACAATGAAAAATTCAGTATACTATCATTTCTTATCATATGTTTTCTATTTGATGGATGTAATGAAGAGCTGTATGATATAGCACAATATAGTTACAGTTTAAGATGACATGATAACCAAGGCAGGCAATAACAACAAGCAGATAATTGTTATAAGACTTGGAATTTCCATTCTATTCAATTCACAAAAGGAATGGGTCTCTTAAGAGGCTTAATAACTTAAAATCCAAATGAAATTTCAACTATTTAATTGTGATGGCTAACCCTGGGTGTCAACTTGAATGGATCTGGGAACAACTGAAATGAAAGAGATCTTCTTGATTGGATCATCTAAAGCTGGAAGACACACTCTAACTGTGGGTGTTACCTTCTGATGGCAGCCCCTATAAAAGGCAAAGGCAGAGGAGAATGCCAGGCTTCTTGCTGCTTGCCTTCTCTCTTGCTGATGAGTTCCTCTTGCTGCTGTAGACTGAAGACTAGCTGATCTTTTGGAATTTGTCAGACCTTCAGCACCGGATTGGGACTACTGAGACATCCAGCCTCATAGACTGAGTGACTACGGATTCTCAGCCTCTCCTGTGTGCAGCCATTGTAGTACTACTCGGACTCTATCCTGTGACCTACGCTGATAAACCTCTATACATATATATTCATTCTACTGGTTCTGTTTCTTTGGAGAACCCTGACTAATACTGATTATAGTACCAGGAGTGGTTCTAGAGAAACAGAACTGAAAGAATGAATTTCTTTGATGGGCTTGTTGGTATTTAGAGCAGGTTCTCCAACTCAGAGTCTTCAGATAGCATGGAGAGTACTGAAAATCCATAGAGTAGACTATTTGAGACAATTATGGAGATAGACCCGTTTGAATCTCCTAACTCACTTCTTGTGAAGGGCAAGAAATTTAGTGACTCTATACATAAAACATTTGGCAATTTGTGGAAAAATAAGAAAAAATAATGATGCTGGCTGGTTACTTCTAGCATCTCTGGATAAAATGATGAACATAAACAATGAGCTTAAAGACAAAATTGACAAGCTCCAGATTCGAATCAACAGTTTAAATATTTCCAAGTGTCCCTGGAAGAGAAGCTTCTTCCCAGCAGCCAAAGAGCTAAAGCTGCAGAAAATCAAGCTGGAGCCCTTATTATACATTTGGCTGACCTACAACACAAATTTAATTCCCAGCCTCAAAGGGTGTCAGCAGTAAAGGTGAGGGCATTGGTAGATAAAGATTGGAATCCTGACAAGTGGGATGGAGATGTATGGGAGAACCCTGAGGAGGCTGAGAATTTTGAATCCTCAGACTCTGAGGAATTTGATTCACCTGATGAATTAATCTCCCACCCTCAGCAGACCCATACTCCTGCCATTGCCTGAGGCAGCTAACCCCATTGAGGAAGTTAATCCCACTCAGCATAATGAAGCTGATGTCCCTCAGGGCCCAGTTATTGTTGCCTTTAGACCTATAACCAGACTCATTGTTAAGCAGGGCCCTAGAGGAGAGATAGAAAGTGTGATCCATGAGGAGGTATGCCACACCACTAAAGAATTTAGTGAATTTGCTAATTCTTTCAAGCAAAAGTCTAATGAATATGTCTGGGAATGGATTTTAAGGGTATGGGATAATGGTGGGAGGAACATAAAATTGGATCAGGCTGAGTTTATTGACCTGGGCCCCCTAAATGGAGATTCTAGGTTTAATATGGAAGCATGTGCAGTTAAAAAGGGTGTTAAAAGTTTATTTGATTGGTTGGCTGAGGTTTTTATCAAAAGATGGTCTGCTGACAGAAAGCTGGAGATACCTGATATCCCCTGGCTTAGTGTTAATGAAGGGATTGTAAGGCTTAGGCAAATTGGTATGCTCAAGTGGATTCCCAGTGCCACACCAAATCCTCCACAATGGGAGGGCCCAGAGGACACGCCTTTTACTGAATTTACTGGATGGAAAGTATTGAGAGAGACACCAGAACATTTGAAGAGCTTTGTTTTTGCTCTTTTCCTTATGCCGAATCTTACAATTGGAGACATTGCTACTCAATTGCATAAATTAAATGTAAATATAATAGGTGTAACAGGACCTCGGAGTAGGGGTCAGGTGGCAGTATTGAATTACCAAAGACAAGGTAAGCATATTTCTTGTAATGGGCGGCAAAGGCAAAACAATACTTACAATGGAGCTGTGGTACTGGCTAATCAACCATGGTGTTTCCAGGGACCACATACATAAGAAACCTACTAAGTTTTTATTTGATCTGTATGAGCAGAAAAGCTCTAGGATGAATGACAGGAAGTCAGTATTGAACCATAGCAATAGGGAATCTCGCTCAGTCAAACAATTTCCAGACTTGAGACAGCTTACAGACCCAGAACCCCTTGGATGAAGGGAAGGCCAGGTGCTCTTGAGGAAGGACTTTGTCACAGTACTAAAGAGTTATGCTGTTTGCCTTTCACCCATCCTTCCCCAGAGGGACCTGCAACCTTTTACTAGAGTAACGATACATTGGGGTAAAGGAAATAATCAGACATTCTGTGGCCTATTGGATACTGGTTCTGAGTTGACACTGATTCTGGGAGATCCTAAAAAGCATTGTGGCCCTCCCGTTAAAGTAGAGGCTTATGGAGGTCAGGTGGTAAATGGAGTTTTGGCTGAAGTCTGACTGACAGTAGGTCCAGTGGGTCCCCAAACTCATCTTGTGGTTGTTTCCCAGGTACCAGAATGTAAAATTGGGATAGATATACTTAGGAATTGGCAGAATCCTCACATTGGTTCCATGACCTGTGGAATGAGGGCTATTATAGTTGGAAAGGCCAAATGGAAACCACTGGAATTGCCTCTGCCAGGGAAAATAGTGAACCAAAAACAGTATCGCATCCCTGGAGGGACTGCAGAAATTAGGGCTACCATCAAGGATTTGAAAGATGCAGGGGTGGTGATTCCCACTACATCTCCCTTTAACTTTGCTATTTGGCCTGTGCAGAAGATAGATGGGTCATGGAGAATGAGATTTAACTATTAAAAACTTAATCAAGTAGTGACTCCAATTGCAGCTGCTGTACAAGATGTGGTTTCCTTACTAGAGTACATTAATATGTCTCCTGGTACCTGGTATGCAGCTATTGATTTGACAAACACTTTCTTCTCGATACCAGTTCATAAGGAACACCAGAAACAATTTGCTTTCAGCTGGCAAGGCCAACAGTATACCGTTACTGTCCTCCCTCAAGGGTATATTAACTCTCCAGCATTGTGCCATAACTTGGTTCGAAGAGATCTTGATTGCCTGACTCTTCCACAAAATATCACACTGTTCCACTATATTGATAATGTTGTGCAGATTGGATCCAGAGAGCAGGAGGCAGAAGACAGTCTGGACTTGTTGGTTAAGTAAATGCGCATGAGAGGATGGGAAATAAATCCAACTAAAATCCAAGGGCCTTCTACCTCAGTGAATTTCTAGGAGTTAAGTGGTGTGGAGCATGCACAGACATTCCTTCTAAGGTAAAGAATAAGTTACTGCATTTGGCCCCTCCCTCCACCAAGAAAGAAGCACAATACTTGGTGGGCCTGTTTGGATTCTGGAGGCAGCACATTCCTCATCTGGGTGTGTTACTATGACCATATATCAAGTGACTCAGAAGGCAGCTACCTTTCAGTGGGGCCTGGAACAGGAAAGGGCCCTTCAACAGGTCCAGGCTGCTGTCCAACTGCTGAGCATGTTGCTCTGCCCCTTGGGCCATATGATCTAGCAGACCTTATGGTGCTTGAGGTATCAGTGGCAGATAAAGATGCTGTTTGGAGTCCCTGGCAGGCCCCCATATGGGAATCACAACAGAGGCCATTGGGATTTTGGAGTAAGGCTTTGTCTTCATCTGTGGACAACTATTCTCCCTTTGAGAGACAGCTTTTAGCCTGCTTTTGGGCCTTAGTGGAAATTGAACTTTTGACAATGGGCCACCAAGTCACCATGTGACCAGAGTTGCCCATCATGAGCTGGGTGTTATCTGACCCCCCAAGCCATAAAGTAGGCCATGAACAGCAACAATCCATTATCGAATGGAAATGGTATGTATGTGATGAGGCTCGAGCAGGCCCGGAGGACACAAGCAAGCTACATGAAGAAGTTGCCCAAATGCCTATGGTTCCTACTCCTGTTACGATGCCTCCTGTTCTCAAGAAACCACCTTTGGCTTCATGGGGTGTGCCCTATTATCAGTTGAATGAGGAAGAGAAGGTGAGGGCTTGGTTTACAGATGGTTCTGTATGCTATGAGGGCACTACTCAGAAGTGGACAGCTGTGGCATTACAGCCAATTTCTGGGAAAACCCTGAAGTAAACTGGAGAAGGAAAGTCTTCACAGTGGGCAGAACTTCAGGCAGTGCACATGGTCATGCATTTTGCTTGGAAGGAGAAATGACCAGAAGTACGATTATATACTGATTCATGGGCTGTAGCCAATGGTTTGGCTAGATGGTCAGAGACTTGGAAGGAGCATGATTGGAAAATTGGTGTGAAAGACATTTGGGGAAGAAATATGTGGATAGATCTCTCCAAATGGGCAAAGGATGTGAACATACTTGTGTCTCATTTAAATGCTCATCAAAAAGTGGCTTCATTTGAAGATGAGTTCAATAATCAAGTAGATTGGGTGACCCACTCTGTGGATTGTCAGCTTCTTTCTTCAGCTATCCCTGTCATTGTTCAATGGGCCCATGAACAAAGTGGCCATGGTTGCATAGATGGAGGTTATGCATGGATTCAACAGCATGGAACTCCCAACTCAAGAAAGCTGACCTGGCTACAGTTGCTGCTGAGTGCCAGATCTGCCAACAGCAGAAACCAACACTGAGCCCCCAATATGGCACTGTTCCCCATGGTGGCCAGACTGCAACCTGGTGGCCTGTTGACTACATTGGACCACTTCCATCTTGGAGGGGACAGCATTTTTCCTTACAGGAATAGACACTTATTCTGGTTATGGATTTGCCTTTGATGTGCATAATGCTTCTACCAAAACTACTATCCAGGGACTTACAGAATGCCGTATCCACTGTCATGGTATTCTGCACAGCATCGCTTCTGACCAGGGAACTCACTTCACAGCCCATGAAGTGTGACAGTGGGCCCATGGTCATGGAATCCACTGGTCTTACCATGTTCCCCACCATCCTGAAGCAGCTGGCTTGATAGAACAATGGAATGGTCTCTTAAAGACACAGTGACAGTGCCAATTAGGTGGCAATAGCCTGGAGGGCTGGGGAAGGGTTCTCCAGAAGGCAGTGTATGCTTTGAATCAGCATCCAATATATGGTACAGTATCTCCTATAGCCAGGAATCATGGGTCCAGGAATCAAGGGGTGGAAGTGGGAATGATTTTATTCACTATCACCCCTGGTGACCTACTATGAAAATTTTTGCTTCCTGTACCCTCAACCTTGCACTCTACTGGCTTGGATGTTTTTGTTCCAGAGGAGAGAGTGCTTCTGCCAGGAGAGTCAACAAACATTCATTTGAACTGGAAGCTAAGAGTTCCTTCTGGACACTTTGGGCTTCTGATGCCCTTAAGTCACCAGGCTAAGAAAGGAAAAACAGTATTGGGAGGGGTGATTGACCCAGACTACCAGGGGGAAATTTGACTTGTTCTCCAAAATGGAGGTAATGAAGATTATATCTGGAACGCAGGAGATTCCTTAGGGCAACTTTGGGTGTTACCATGCCTTGTGATTAAGGTCAATGGGAAACTGCAACAACACAATCCAGACAGGACAACAAATGGCCCAGACCCTTCAGGGAGGAAAGTATGGGTCACTCCTCCAGGGAAAGAGCCAAGACCTGCAGAGGTGCTTGCTGATTGTGGAGGAAATACAGAATGGGTCGTAGAGGAAGGTAGTTACAAACACCAACTTCCACGTGACCAGTTGAAGAAACGTCGATTGTAATCGACATGAGTATTTTTGTCCTATTTGGTTAAGAACAATCTTGTGCATGTATACATATATGTTAAGCAGATACTAGAGTTATTCTTTTTTGAATGTGTAATTGGGATGTGTTAAGTGGTTAAGTGTTGTGAACCTAATGTGACTAAGCATTCCTCAAAGACCTTATCACCTACTCTAAGATATATAATGCATTGGTCATTATATGATGGAATAGTTATATCATGTTAGGTGATATTATAACATCAGCATTGTTTCCATTTGGAAATTAAGCATGACAAAGAGAGATGCTATTGGGTGTCAAGTTGACAAGAGGTGACCTGTGATGGCTAATCCTGGGTGTCAACTTGACTAGATCTGGGATTAACTGAAATGAAAGAGATCTTCTTGATTGGATCATCTGAAGCTGGAAGACACACCCTAAATGTGGGTGTTACCTTCTGATGGCAGCCCCTATAAAAGACCAAGACAGATGAGAATGCCAGGCTTCTTGCTGCTTTCCTTCTCTTGCACTGGTGAGTTCATTCTGCTCCTATAGACTTAAGACTGGCTGATCTTTTGGAATTTGTCAGACCTTCAGCACCAGATTGGGACTACTGAGACATCCAGTTTTTTGGACTGAGCGACTACAGATTTTCAGCCTCTCCAGTGTGGTGTAGCCATTGTAGGACTACTTGGACTCTATCCTGTGACCTAAGCTGATAAATATCTATACATATATATTCATTCTACTGGTTCTATTTCTTTGGAGAACCCTGACTAATACAGTAATGAAGCCATTACATGGTATTATAGAGATGTTTACAGTTTTTAAAATTCATGGCCTTTTACTTCTAGGCCCAGAAGTTATCATTTATTTGGTTTAAATATTTTTAATTGAATTTCCTGAAATAGTCTCAGAAATAGAAGAGGGCATGTTGTGAGAGAGAGTGTTATATTTTTTCTCTGCCTTTGTCATCCCTCAGTAGTTAGAACTGCTGTGCACATTGCAGATTAACTTAAAATTTATATTTGACAGTATAAATAGCATTGTACATTGTCACCCTTATAATTCCTTCTTTTGATTTGCTGCTACTCTTAATATATGTTGTAAAATGTTTACATTTTAATTATTAATGTGATTTGATATTGGCAGTAGTTTTGAACTTTTAAGATTTTTCCATAATTGTTTATTTACTTCTCAGACTTTAGAGATATACTTTCTAACTTTGTAGGACAAAGCAAACATTTGAAGTTAAGTGAAAACAGTGTTCAATAGCCTTTGACTTATTTAATTTGACTAAAATGCCCCCCTGAAAAAACCCATTAATTTCTTTATGATTTCAATGGTTACAATGTATCTGATTCTGAAAGAAGGACAATAAATTTAATTTGAGATATTCCCAGTTTGATAGTATGAGAGGCTGGAATTATGCATTACCTATTTAGATAGAAGAATGTTATCTTTAGTTCAGAGGAATCTGGCATGAGAATTTCTATATTCAAGAACTCCAAACCTGTAGACTACAGTATTTTAGTTGGCTGTGAACATCATCCAGCAAAAGACTTGAGAACAGAGTAGGATTGAGTTTTGAATGCCAGTATCCACTTGGGTAAGATGGTTCAGAAGAGAATTTAAAATGGATGGAATATTATGCGAAAGGAAACATGCAATTTCTTTGCAAAAGACAATGAAAATGCAAGTAGTTATAAAACAAGGAGTCTGGGCTTTCCCATGCTCTCTCCTTCCCTGCCTGCATTTGCATCTTCTGAGCAATTTGTTACCTTTACTTTTCTCTGCTTTTCTATGCATCATTGTTAGATTTTTCAGCTACTGCAATCATGAATTAAGTAAGTTTGTTGTGAATTTCTGATGGTTAACCTTTCATATCATGTATATAGTCTTACTATGTAGCCCTGACTGGCCTGGCTTACCTCAGACTCAGAGATCCACCTGCATTTGCCTCCAGAGCAATTTTTCCTTTTTGGTGTCAACCATATTTAAATTACACTTTTAGTAGGACAAATAATAAAAACGCAGTCACAAGGCTGGAGAGATGGCTCAGCACTTAAGAGCACTGATTGGTCTTGCTGAAGACCCAGGTTCAATTCCCAGCACCCACATGGTGACTATGAACTGTCCTTGTCTCCAGTTCCAGGGGAATCCGAAGCCCTCTTCTGAACTTTGCAGCATTTCATGACACAGGTGCACTCACATACATGCAGGCAATACACTCATACACACAAAATAAAAATAAATAATATAAAAAAGTCATGGGTTGCCACACCCTTGCTAAGACCTCAAAAAAATTTTGCAACATTGGTGAGAGCATGCACAAGACCCATGTTAACTCAAACAGATAATAACTCAGTAGAGAAGAAGGGAAATGAGCAGCAGGCCCCAACCCTAGGCAAAGACTCACAGGCAACTGATTACTGCCAGCTGATGGAGAAGATCTTTAAGGGAGAGACCCTAGATAGGCTGAATAAACTCCAGAGGATGAACTTGCACCAAGGTACATCTGGGTACAAATGCTGGACTGGATAAGACTTAACATATATGACAGAATGCATGAAATCCAGTTGGGGGTTGGGGGTGCTTTTGGGGTGTGGGTTGGAGGAAGGTGCCTAAATTTGATTAATATCTATTATATGGAATGCATAAAAACTCAATAAAATTATTTTTTTAAAAAGAAGGCTTAATAAAAACATCAAAATCAAGAACTGTTTCTCTTAAACTTCAATTATGGATGCATAATTCAACTAAAGCTTTTAGCAGCTTTTAATCCTCTGATCATCTAATTCTTTACGTGATTCCAATTGCTCTCATCACTTTCATACTAGAGATGCTATTTCAATGAAGAATCAATGAAGCCCTTCCTCAAGAGTACACTTCTGAGAGAAACATGAAGGAATTGGTACTCTCCAGTTTGGGCCCACAGTTGGCATAAATGGAAGCTAAGAGTTAGGCTGTTATTTTTTGTTTTGTTTTACTTATTTTTTAAAATTTTTAATAACTAAATGATTAGAAGAAGCATTTCATTACAGCTTTAACATATTCAGTAACACTCTAGAGCAAGAGTACATCTCTTTCACAAGTGGCTGTAATTTTCTGGGTTCACAGTTGAATAAATACAGTTATACAATATTGAACTATGTATAAGCCCTGTAAGACATAAAATTGAATGAGTTTTTAACCTTTACAAAAGATTTCCATTTTGTTTTAGAATATATTGTTCCTTGCAGAAAGACTCATTATTTTTGCTACTAACACTGAGATGTTGGTGTATGCATCGCTAATCTGTATATATCTATTTCTAGTCATAATCGGTTGTACTTGGATCCTTGGTGCATGTGTATGTCTATAAAGTCATTGGGTAGATTTCAATGGTAATGTTTATCACCTATATTAATTAATATGATATAAATTTCCATGCTTCCTCCTCAAATATATTACATTTTTTAAAATTTGTTGATTGTGTGTGTGTGTGTGTCACACGGAACATCCCAAACCATCTTATTCAACTATACACCCACTTCCCAGATGGCACCCTCCCATAGCCTCCCTCCCACCACTAGAGCCCTTATACCCTGATATCTTTGCTAATGTCGGCTGTGTTGTCGGCACCCCCAGCCATTCCCAACTACTTGTCCATCTGATGAATCTAGTCAGCCTATCTAGAGGTCTTTGTTTTAGGAAGGTCAGCTGTTCCTCATCTAGCAGCAATTAGTTGTTAATATTCCTTTGGATAAGATTGGGGTCTGCTGTTCATTTTCCCAGTTCTATTCTGGGTTACTGTCAGGGAGTCCCTTTGGCCGTCCTGGCCAACAACTCAAAAGAAGGTATCTCCTATCTGGCATTGTTGCTTGTTATGTAGACTTTAGCTATGCATAAGGACTCTTAAAAAATTATATTGACCCCTTTAATCTTTGGTTATACTTTCCTTTTGTGTGTTTAAGGTCATACAGTTCACCCAGATAAACCAATTTATTTTAACTCTTAAGGTCGTTTGAGGATCTGTTCCTTGGGAGTCACATGGGCTTGGGAGGAGCCCCTGGCCCCTTTCTTTACCAGTCCCGCCTATGTGAGGATAAGTCAAAGGTCCTGCTTGATCTAGGTTGGCTTCGCTTGTAAACATGGAGGAAATGTTTCCTCTGTGTTGACCCTCCTCTTTCTAGACTGGACACACTGGTTCAAGTCCATCTGGTGGGGTCTCCACAGCCTCCTTGATCAAGAGGACAGGTGACCCACCACAATTACAGGCCATTTTGAGAGATACTCATAGTCCCCTGGAACTAGTCAACCTGGGAGGGCAAGGAGAAAAACTATCCTTTATGTTCCTCTGACCAAACTATCATAGGTCTCGAAGTATTTCTGTTAAACATCCAAGAAGGTTAGTTCCACCAGTCTTGTACTTTTTATTACTGTGTGTCATGTAGATAAACCTTGGGCAAAGACCAATTGTTCTCAGGTAAACCTTACCTAAACATATATTTCTTGATCTTCTATGTATAATTTTTCAGCAGGTTGTTGGAGTAATATGATTCCCTCTGGTTTTTAAAACTCGGTAGGCATTATTTATCTCTCGCATTGTCTCACGCCCCCCCATCATGGTGTTCCCAATGAAGGTGCCCCGATTCCCCCTCATTTTTCCTTAATAATACCCTTCTCCTATGGTCCAACCTCTCTTGAGATCCTTCTTTCCCTTTATCCCCTAGGTTCCTTGTATACCCTTCCCTAACCACCTCCCTTAAACTAACCCAATTTTTATCCATATCTCCTTATTAAGGCCTGTTTCCTACTGTTCTTCTCTTTCAGGTTCTTTCTTTTCCTTTACCTCCCTGTTTCCTTTCCATTATGCTGGTTCCTGTAGTTATGTCTGGATATATACTCACTTACCAGGGTTTGGTTCTAGGATCCACATAAGAGGGAGAACATGTGTCGATTTTCTTTCTTAGTCAGTGTTACTTCACTTAGCATAACAGTTTCTATTTCCAACCATTTACCTGCAAATTTCATGATTTCATCTTGCTTACTGCTGAGTAAAACTCTATCGTATAAATGAACCAGATTATCATTATCCACTCATCAACTGAGGGACACTTCGGTTGTTTCCATCTCTTAGCTATTGTGAATAGAGCAGCAACAAACATGGATGTACAAATGTCTCTGCAATAGGATAGGTTCTTTGGGTATATGCCAAGGAGTGATATAACTGCATCAAATGGAAGGTTCATTTGTATTTTTTTTAAAAGTTCTCCACACTGCTTTCCATAAGGGTCAAACAAGTTTGTAGCCCCACCAGCAGTCGATGAGTGTTCTGATTTCCTCACATCCTCTTCAACATTTGGTATCACTTGTTCTCTTGATCTTAGCCAGTCTGACTGGAGTAAGATGAAATCTTAAAGTGGTTTTAATTTGCATTTCTCTAATTATTATTGATGTTGAACATCTTTTAAGATGTTTCATAGCCATCTTTACTTCTTCTT
>NW_008348789.1:3371891-3372567 GCF_000622305.1 Nannospalax galili
GATGTACAAAAGCTTTTTATTTTAATGAGGTCCCATTTGTTAATTCTTGCCCTTGTTTCCTGAGCAATTGATGTCCGGTTTAGAAAACCCTTTCCTACACCTATATCTTGTAGGTTTTTGCCAATGTTTTCTTCTAACAGTTTCAGAGTTTCAGGCTTTACATTGAAGTCTTTGATCCATTTGGAATTGGCTTTTGTGCAGGGTGAAAGCTGTTTAGTTTCATTCTTCTACAGGTAGAAATGCAGTTTTGCCAGCACCATTTGCTGAACATGCTCTCTTCCCTCCAGTCAATGTTCTTGGCCCCTTTGTCAAATATCAGGTGGCTGAAATTGCATGTTCACATATTTGGGTCTTCAGTTTTGTTCCATTGATTGTGTGTCTGTTTTTGTACCAGTACCATATTGTTTTTATGACTATAGTTCTGTAATACAGCTTAAAATCTGGTATAGTAATCCCCCTAGCATTGCTCTTAGTGCTCATGCTTGCTTTGGCTATCCGAGGTCTTTTGTGCTTCCCTATGAATCTTAGGATGTTTTTTTCTAATTCTGTGAAAAATGTCATGGGGATTTTGTTTGGCATTGCAATGAATGTATATATGACTTTTGGTAGGATGGTCATTTTCACAATATTAATTCTTCCAATCCATGAGCATGGGAGGTCCTTCCATCTTCTGATG
>NW_008348789.1:3372593-3377514 GCF_000622305.1 Nannospalax galili
TTCTTTAAAGATTTAAAATTTTCATTGTAGAGCTCTTTAATGTCTTTGGTCAGGTTTATTTTGAGATTTTTTTTGTTGCTGCTATTGTGAAAGGGGAGGTTTCAATGTGCTCTTTCTCTGATTGCTTGTAGAAAGGCTATAGACTTTTGTAGGTTAATTTTGTAATCTGCCACTTTACTGATCATGTTTATGATTTCTAGGAGTTTTCTGGTGGAATTTTTGGCATCTCTTAGATATAATATCATATCATCTGCAAAAAGTGATAATTTGAACTCTTCTTTTTCAGTTATTACTCCTTTAATTTCCTGCTCTTATCTCATTGCTCTTGCAATTGTTTCAAGCACTATGTTAAAGAGAAATGGAGATAGGGGGCAACCTTTCCTGGTTCCTGATATCAATGGGAATGCTTCCAGTTTTTCTCCATTCAGAATGATGTTGGCTCTGTTTTTATTTTATATATATATGTCTTTAATTATGTTGAGGTATGTTCCCTCCAGTCCAATTTACTCTAGGACTTTGAACATAAATGCATGTTGAATTTTGCCAAAGGCCTTCTCTGCATCTGTTGAAATGACCATATGGTTCTTGTCTTTTAGCCCATTTTTTAAGGCATAACCACAATTTCATTTGGATACATGTCAGAATGGTTGTGATACAGGTGTCCCAATTAGGCCTGAGCACTCCACAGTGACCATCTAGCATCTTTTGTACTTCTAAATGAAATTTAAGACTTTCCTTTGATTTTTGTGAAGAATGACACTGGAAATGTGCTGATATTGCATTGAGTCTGCAGATAGCTTTTGATAATATTGTTATTTCTACAATATTAATTTTAATAATTCATGAATGTTGGAGATCTTTCCATATTCTACTGTGTTTGTCACATTATTCAGAATTTTGAATTTTTATTGTAATCTGCATCATTTCTAACGTGATTTCCTGAGAAGAGATGAATAAACAACTATTCAGCCCAGTTAAGGCACCAACACCCCCCAATCTATTCAACCCATATTAACTTAATGAGCTAGTGAGTTTTTTGGGTTATTTGCAGTGTCGGTGTGGGGGGTGAGGGGCTATTTTACAAGAGACTATGTGACACAAAGGCAACAATGTCACCAAAATGTCCACTCCATCATGAGTGACTAGCGAATGCCTCATCCTGCAACTTCCTGTCCAGGTTGAAGGCATCTTCGCTGGTCCAAGATTCTTCTCTTTCTAGCCATTCCTACAGGCATACTCAGAAGCTTCTCTCCCAGATGAATTATGATCTCATCAAGTTGACAACTGAGATTAACTACCATACTTTCTAAGCCTTAATAAAATGCTCTCCTACCTCTCCAACTTCTGAAGGAATTCTTTCAATTTGCCTGAAACAAATATACAAAAACAACACTTATTATACCTATCATTAGAAATGTTTATGCAAATGTGAAGGTAAATGTAAAGTAGAAATAACAAAAATGATAAAAGTATAGTTGATTAAAAAATGTCTCAAAATCACTCAATATTTCTTTCTTCCTTTGAATTCCTCCCTTCTCTATAATTTTTCCATGTACCAAACTGTGCTCATGGTAGAAGTGCGTTTTGAAATTTCAGTTCGGATTTATTAGCCAAATTAGGGATATGTAATATTTTAGTGGAATTTAGGCATATTACCTTTGGCTCGAGTTTCTGGCTCAGCTGTGCTGAGTGGAGTAGTGGAGGCCTTTATGATCTGATTGTGAGCCATGTGTTCCCAGATTCTTGACCTCATTTCCAAGGAACTGAATTAAGTCCACACAGATTTGCAAAGTAGCTATTTAACTTTATTCCAAGCTAAACAATGGTATAGATCAGATATACCTTCAAGACAAAACATATCACATGAGTGAGAGCATTCAAAGGCCTCTGTTACTGTTTGGAGCATTCTTTATGGGCTGCAAGGGGAGGACCAGTTTTGTTTGCTAAGGATTCTGGTGTAGGTTGTTGTCTGTTTGATTGACAGTGCTTAATTTATACAGTTTTCTTTCTATTGCTCAAGTCCCTTCCCATAATACAGCTATTGCTAATTATACATATGCCAAATTACACATAGGCATAAGACAGTTAATAGGAGATTTTTCCTGAATGTTTAGAGGACATAAACTTCCTTAATGTGCATGCATCCCAAATCATTTCAAACAGATTGAAAAATGATGCACACATATCTGGACATAAATGGAGTACAACTGAATAGAATCTAAGTTTAATGGTTGGTAAATGTGACACTTACAACATTGTTCTGTGTGGATTATGCATACAGGTTGATTCAGGTGAGTTTCCTAGGTTACTAATTGGTTGTTAAGGACATTGTTCAGAGAAGATACCTGCAAATAGAATATGCAGTTCAGGGCCTTAGGCTGCTAGATGTACTATTATAGGAGCAGTATGTGCATACTTCAAACCTGGTATAGAGCTATGCTACTATAAACTGTTCACTATGCTTTTCTGCCTCAGTTGAACAAGTCTCAGTTTCTATAAGACCCTCCAGGGTATCCCCAAAGTCACACCTAACTTCCATGTCCATACCCTCCACTTACCTCTACTCATAGTACAACTACACACTGGGTGTGCCTGTGTAGCTCTTCTCTCTTTGGCTCTTTAGCAAGATTGTGTGGGGAGCAAGAACATGTGGGTCCTTCCTGGCACTTGCAGCAGTAATTTAGTGATGATGTTTTCTCAGCCTTATAGTATCACACATCTGTCCAGAGGTTAACAGCCTACATTTTCTTGTGTGACTTTCTCGCTCATAGACTATCCTTGCTTTGGTCCTGCCTCAAAAGCTCTTCTGTCTTCTGTTCAAGTGACTCTGCTTTGTGGGGAAGGAGAGGGTGGAAATCATACCTGTCAGTTCCTAGTGACCTCAGTTATAGCCTTACATGTCTCAGGCTTTTCAGTGCTGGGCTGCATGTTCTACACTGGTTGCTAGTCTTACTACCAAAGTTGTGTCCAGATTTTGGGTTGAATATAAAAATGTTCCTGTAGCACCACTTTGTGGAGGGACACAATTCTCCAGAGATACCCACTGACCTTGGCCCCTCATACCACCTGTGTTCTATCCTCTTTCCTTTGAGCCTTGCCCCACCGATGGCCTCTTACATGCCTGACTTCCATGAGCACTTGAATTTAAACATACAAAGTTAAAAATTTAAAGCTAGCAATCACATGAGAGAGTCTTTCTGGGTCTGGATTACCTCACTCAGAATGAACGTTTCCAGCTCCATCCCTTCACCTGTAAATTTAATAATTTCAGTCTCTTTTAAAATACATTTTATTTATTATTTTTATTTTATGTGTATGAATGC
Organism: Nannospalax galili; assembly: GCF_000622305.1. Classification (NCBI taxonomy): domain Eukaryota; kingdom Metazoa; phylum Chordata; class Mammalia; order Rodentia; family Spalacidae; genus Nannospalax; species Nannospalax galili. Next base: position 3,375,917 of record NW_008348789.1, read on the forward strand.
CATGCCTATATGTTGGTAGGTGCACCCATGTCATTCAACGCTTGCTGAGTTTAGAGGAAGGTGTCAGGTCCTCTGGAACTGGAGTTACAGATGATTGTTAGCTGCCATGTGGGTACTCAAAATCGAACTCGGGTCATCTGGAACAGTAGCCAGTGTTCTTAACTGCTGAGCCATCTCTCCAGCTCCAATTTGGAAAACAGGCTATCCTAGGTCTAAGAGAGATCTACCTGCCTCTGTTCCCAAGTGCCAGGATTAAAGTTGTGAGCCATCACAACGACCTTGGACATGAATTTTAAATTTCAGTCATTCTAATTGGCATAAGAGAAAATCTCCAAGTAGCTTTAATTTACATTTCCCTCATGGCTAAGGATGTTGAAAAATTAAAAAAAAATATATTTCTTAGCCATTTTTATTTCTTCTTTTGAGAACTTTCTGTTTCGATCCATGCCTGTTTTAACTGAGTTGTTTGTTCTCTTTGTGTTCATTTCATTGGGTTCCTTGCATATTCCACATATTAACCCTCTGTCTCTTGTATAAATGGTAAAGATTCTTCCTATTCATTAAGTTGCCCCTTCTCTCCAGTGATGATGTGCTTTTTGGTTTGAAGCTTTTTAGTTTCCTGAGGTCCAATTTGTCAATTAGTGCACATCAAACTGATGTGTTGAAACACAGAAATCAAGAAAAGAAACCATAATACTTAGCTGTGAGACAGTCTTTTTTTTCTATAAAGAAACCTTGTTTGTGGCAGTTAGTGACATTCACACAAGTGACTCTCCTGTATATTAAATAATTTTATGATTCAAATTCATGTACTGCCTGGTAGTTTTGGGTGTGTGGTTGGCCATTCAGCAGTCCTGAAAAATATAGAACATCCTTGAATATTTGGACAAATATTTCATTACAATGTTTCATGAGTGCTGTTTGTTATATTAATATTCCAAATGAAAAAGCAACAGAAAAGCATCATTAAACAGGGACATCATACTAAAAGCTGATAACTATAACACTTTAATAACTGAATGGAGTTTAATACCAAAAATATCTTTAATATGACTTAGAAAACTCAACTTCATCTGTTGGACTCATAAATATTTTACTTAATGTATTTTTATTATTCCTTATAACTCTCTATATTAGAAATACACTATGTTTATCACCACCATTTTTCACCCAAGGAAATTAATATATAAAAATCTCTAGTAACTCACTCAGATTTATATTTGAAGTAACTGCATCAAGATTCAAGCCATGCTATCTTGCTCTGGATATACGTCTCTGTTTGCCACCACAGGGAGAGCTCATATATATCAGGCATGGTCTTCTAATCTGGCACTGAAAGAATGGAAATAGAAATATCTAATTGATTAAAAACAAATCTTATATCTAAATACCTAATTAAGTTAAAATATAGAATTCCTATGTAGGATATACAGCTTTAGTAGTTTTAAATTTCACAAAATTTTATTCTCTGTTCTTTTTCCATTTTTAATTGAATTTTAGCAAATTTCATATAACACATTTTGATTATAGTTAGATCCTGTGTCCTATATGTCCCCCATATTACCCTCTACCCAATCTCCTATTCAATTATATATATA
>NW_008348789.1:3377539-3383009 GCF_000622305.1 Nannospalax galili
TATATATGAAGGCCTATATAGTCAGGTTTGTGTCTCCAATTGTCCTTCAGCATGTATTCATTCCCTGAAGTCCTACCAACCTACAGAGAGTCTCATCTTTAAATGAGCCTGACTTTCCCACTCCCAGCAGCCATTGGTTGCTAAAACTTCCTCAGATAGTGTTGGGATTTCTTATCCACTTCCCCTTTTCTCTGCTCCGATTTTGCCTGGCTTTGGCCTACTTGGGACTTGTGCCTGCTGTCACCATTGCTTTGGTTTCATGTGTGTAGCTGCACGGTTGTCTGGAAAACTGTTTCCTTGAGGTCAACAGTTCACTTTCTCTGGCTCTTAACACTCTTTCACCAACCCCTCTTCAGCAATGACCCCTGTGCTTTGGGAGTGTGTTAATCACTTTTCTGTTGCTGTGATAGAAACACTGACCTAAGAAATTTATAGAAGGAAGAGTGTATTTGAGCTTTTGATTCCAGGGGAATTAGGGTCTGTCATGGCAGGGAGGCATGGTGGTTGGAGCTGGCTGGAACAGGAGCAGCAGAAGCTAAGCACTCACAACTTCCAGCAGGCACAGGAAGCAAGAGAGTAATTGGAGATCTGGCAAGGCTTAAGAACTCTCTAAGCCCACCCCCAATGACATGCTTCCTCCAGAATAGCCACACCTTCTAAGACCTCCCAAAACAGAGTCATCATCTGGGGACAAAGAGGATTGTTAGAAGTGTACTGTTCAGGGATCAGTAGTCTATAGCCTCCTATTCTCTGCATGTTGGCCAGTTCTGGTTCTTTCTATTCATCATCCTCTCCTGTACAATGGGAGCTTCTCTGCTGAGAGTTGAGGGGCACATTAATCAATAAGTATGACAATAAGTCATTTGAGTCAATTTAATACTTTATCTGTTTAGCAGACTAATGGCATTGTGCTCTCTCCCATGACCTGTAAGCTTTCTAGCCTCAGTTTCATAGGTCTTATATCAATGTAAGTTATGAGCTCTACTCTATGAAGTGGAACTTTAATCCAAAAATTGGGACAAGTAGATGAACAGGGAATTCTTATAAGATGAAACAAAAATACATGAGAAATACATTTTAAAATGTTCAACATCTTGAATTATCAGTGAAATGCAAATTAAAAGCCCTTTGAATTTCATTTTACTGAACTCTAAATGACTAAATACAAAACAACAACAACAACAAGCAGACTAGAACAAATGTTGAAGTTGTAAGGAAGGGAAATTCTCACCCACTGCTGGTGGGATTGCTGCAAACTGGCTTAGTTACTATGGAAATCACTGTGGAGATTCCTTAGAAATCTAGAAATTGATCTACCATAGGATCCAGACATACCACTCCTGGCCATATCCCCAACAGACACTACAGAAATTGACAGAAACACCTGTTCATCTATGTACTTTACTGCCCTTTTTTATTTTATTTTATTTTTTCAGTTTATTATTTATTTAATAACCACATACTTAGAAGAATTTCAGTACAACAGCATTGACATAATCAATAACAATTTTTGGAGCTAAGATGCATCTTTTTCAAAATTTGCTGCCCTTTTCTTATTATCTAGGAATTGGAAACAACATAGATGTACATCACCAATGAAAGGATAAAGCAGATGTGGTACATACAGAATGGAATATTAGCCAGCCCTTAAAATTTCAATTATGAAATTGACATGTAAATGAATAGAACTGGAAACAAACATCCTGGTTAAGGTAACAGAAAAGAAAAAGATCACATATTCCCCCTCATAGCTGGGTGGAAGTTTAAAATCTTATTCAGGTTTCAACTTTGAAAATCCAGAGAGGTCAGAAACCAATAAGCAGTCATGGAGTGGGGAGGCTTCCTGGGAGAGTTGGTAGAATTCAGTGATACCATCGGAGAAAGGGAAAGAGTAGAATAAGAAGAGTTAAATGGGGTGGGGAATGGGAAGACAGGGTAGAGGAAAGTGTGTGGAGAGGGATAACTAACACACTAAAGGCTTTTAGAAAAAGAATTATTGAATTCTCAAAGTATACAAATATACAAAGAGATTAAATGAGTTTCCTTGTAATAGGGAACATTGTCCCTATTTGACACCATAGGCTAGCAAAGTAAAAGCCCAATGCAAGGAATGTTCTCTTTTCAAATTATTCACAAGCATTCCTGTTGGCCCTCAAACAATACTGGCCATTGCCTCTACTTTTCATTTACCACCAGAACTTCATGGCAAGACCCTATGACTAAAAACAGTACACACATGAGCTATAGACAAAATAGGGAGAAAACAAGTTGGTGCTGATTCCAAAGCCTCATCTCTACCAGATAGCTTTCATAGTGCAGAAGGTGCTACGCAAGCTGCCTAAAGAGAACATATATGATCAGCCTCACCAAACTATGAATACTAGTGCCCACTGCTTCAGTAGTGGCATGAGTATTATGGGAATAACCAACCACTATCTAATTACTTGTTTCTGTAAAGGTTCATATATTGAACCTTACCAGTTTTGCTGCACAGTGTGTTGGCCTTATCTTCCCATATTAAATTAAGTCCACATATGTAGCTGATGTAACAAAAGACTTTGTCCTGACCAATTTAGCTAGTCAAAGGAATTAGAAACACTTCATATAATTAGAACATCTAATACTACCCCTGCTGGGAAAGGAAAATTTAAGAATATACAAGACAATGAAACATGTAAGAGTTTAAGTATAACAAAGTTTTATGACCAGAATTAATTTGCCATTTTGTACCCATAATTATTTCTTTTCATTAAATCCTTGCAAACAGATTAAATAAACAAAAAGGAGTGAAGGGAAAAGTGCAGAATTCTTTTAAAGTGTTTTATTTCTCTTCATTAGCAATTATCATTAGTCAATACTGGAGAGTTTAACTCATCCTTCCTATGTGGCATTTTTTCCTTAGGACCAAATACTCCACTAACATGTTCAGAATCATCTTCTAACAGTCCTGTCATCAGTTCCCATTCTTCCACATCTCAATAAGTTATGTTCAGAAATGTTCATTTCCCTGAATCCTTGCCAGATTCTCTCAGTTTATATATTTTTCATTAGCAACTATTGAGTCTCCAGAATAAGTCTGTCACACATATATAAAGAATAGACTATGTTTATTTGGCCCAGGTAAACAGCACATAAATTTATATTCTGTATCATGAAGACCTTCTACATGGTCTTTTAATATTTATTTTTGCACTAATTTTATTGTTCCACATTAGCCCTTAGAATGACTAGATATTAATTCAGAAAGGGTACTTTTTCTTCAAGCAACTTCTGAAAGACTTCTGCTACAAATTTATTCTAATAGCTACATATTCCTGTAATAACTAAAATGAGATAGCAAGAAACAGAGTATTCACAGTCGTGCATGCTCTGGTCCCACTACTTTCATTCTTGATTCCCCAATTGGCACCCAAGTCATTCCCAAACATAGTTGTTTCATGGCCATCTCCTCTGTGTTTCCTTTATAATGATTAGAGATGGGGATACTTTAATTAAAGGACGTCAAATTATCTTCTTTTTTTTCCCAAATTCCCACCCAGTAACAGTCACGCTAACTGTACAAATATTTTGGAAATTACCAAGTACATTTTTTAATCTCTTCAGACAATCAATATTCTTTCTTTTGCAGTATCTTCAACAAAAAGATTCAAACACTCTGCTGTGTGTGTGTGTGTGTGTTTTTTCCTTTTGGTATCAACCATATTTAAATTACACTTTTAGTAGGACAAATGATAAAAAACGCAGTCACAGGGCTAGAGAGACGGCTCAGCGGTTAAGAGCACTGACTGCTCTTGCAGAGGACCTGGGTTCGATTCCCAGCACCCACATGGCGGCTACAAACCGCCCTTAACTCCAGTTCCAGGGGAATCCGAAGCTCTCTTCTGACCTCCACAGCATTGCACGACATGGATGCACTCACATACATGCAGGCAATACACTCATACACATAAAAATAAAAGTAATAAAAAAAATGCGGTCACAGTATTCCTATATCAAACACTTAAAATCATACATATTTCCTTAATTTGCTTGTTAAATTTCTAAAATTTCATGTTCTGTGCTCATACTATAACGTGGATAAAAATCTGACGGATGAACTAAATTACAAGTCCAAAGCCTTGAGAAGCAGTGTGGAAGGTGTCCCCCTCCAGCTTCACAGCTGTATATCTGTGCTATGTCTGGAAAGCACTTATTTCTTTCATCGTGTCCTATTTTCTTGCTGATTAAAGGGGAGGTTTCTTAAAGGGCCATCATTGATATTATAACTGAAACCAAAAGTCCCCTTCTTCAGAGACCCTTGAAAACTAATCTGTATTTAAAAAAAAATGGTAAAACCATCCCAATTACAAATTCAGTAGGCTTGTCACCTCATTAGCTGTTTTATCTTTTGAAACTGCATTTAATAGTATTGATCACACTTTTCCTTTTTATGTAGTCTTTTACTTTGCATTACCTATTGCAAGGGCAAAGTCAAGGTTAAACTATCTCTTCATTGCTTTTCTATGTCTCCAGATTCTTCAACATTTCACTCACTATGAGTTCAACTTCTACAGAAATTGTTAAACATATTTTGATTGATCTTCTGCTTAAATTTTAAATAATGTATTACATTTATCTTCCTGATATGTAATGCAGTTTAAATATGGACATTCATGTCTCTAAACCAGTGTGTCTCTGGTTACAACCTTCAATTTAGTTGTTTACAAAAGGTATCCTAATATATTGTGGTTTGTCACATATTACTTCCCTGTTTACAGTTTTCCTCACTGAGATAATCATTTTCTCTGAAATCTGAAGATGCCCAAACAAATGTATGAGGCTCAGGTATATTCCAATTTTAGATAGAAAGTCCACAATTTGTGGTGTTTTATTGATGAACAGGTCAGTATTTCAATATGACTTTATCTAGAGTAGAAGATAAGCTGATTGTCCTAAAGTGTCAGTGTTCTGAACCCCACACGTTTCCTAAAAGAGCAACACCTTTGGGATTCTTGATGGAACTCCAGCTTCCAGTTTTTTAAATTCAGATATTAACTAAACTTTCTCTGCTACCTGTTCATATCATAGGAAAACTATGATTCTTTTTTGTGCTATTTCAGCACTTTTCTGCTGTAGAGATATCACTTTTACTCAAGGTTATTCCCTTTTAGAGAGATCAAATCCGGAAGTAAATGCTGTTTATATAGGCTGCTTTCCATTATGATGACTTCCCATCAGCAATTTTCAAAAGCTATCTTCATTTACTCTTCCAAGTGTTGTGAAAAACACTAAAATTGTCATTTATATCCCTAGTCACTAATAGTAATCTAGGCAATGTGTCTTTTCCAACTGCCAATATTGCTGATTTATATGTTCTGTTTGGGATTTTCCTTGTTATAATCAAATGGCAATTTTATTTCACTGAGCAGAAACTTGCTGAGAATTAAAAATACTTTGTTTATCCTTAGTCTTGGTTAGATAATATATATCC
>NW_008348789.1:3383236-3383367 GCF_000622305.1 Nannospalax galili
TTAAAATCAAGTGCTGTGTTCATAAAAATAATCTAAACAAGAGAATCTCCCTGTCACATGTGATAGAGTCAATATACTAAGCCTGAAAGAAGTGCAAACATTCCACACTCATCATTATAATAAATATTTAA
>NW_008348789.1:3383443-3400362 GCF_000622305.1 Nannospalax galili
TACAACATTTTCCAAGTCCAGTAAGATTTAATTTAATAGAAAAATGTAGATTTTTAAAAATTTACATCAAGCCTTGAGTAGATATCATATAATGATAATTCAGTTAAATGTTACAAATGTGAATCTCTCACAGTATAATATATGTGAAACAGGAAAAGCTAATAGTTTTGTAAAGAAAATGGAGTAAGTGGAGTAAATACTTTAGAGAGATTAAAAAATTTCCTATTTAGTTAAAAAATAATTTATAATTATGCAAAATGTAATATATTTTCAGTCATCATTACTTACTATAGAATAAAATTAATTAAATCAATTATATAAACAACCTGTGTAATGTGTAACTATTAAACTTATTTTAGTTTTGGATAATTTAATTCTATTCATTCTTTCTGTAGTATTGGTTTCTTTTACACTATGCTGTTTTGTATTGTTTTGTGGTTTTTTGTTTTTTTTAAAAAGCTTCTTGGCTCTTCGTCTAAATTATAACTAAAATATAAATCCAAAGACTCCAAAATTATTAGTTTGTTTACCATACTATGGATCAATTGATGTGCATTGGTGTGAATTTGAAATCATAAAATGAGTAACTGGAAAGTTTCAGAGGTAATCAAAAGCAAATTACTTGCCTGCCAATCTACCTTCTTTGTCATTTAACCAAGAAAAAGACTGTGTTTGCCTTGCAACTGAATACTTTGGGGCATGTAGTATATTAGATTTTATGTCAGGTCCTGCAGGCCTCATAATGAACTCTGAGCAGTACACTCCTGACATGACAGAGAAAGAAGCTTTGAGTCATTAAATTACTTTTCTGTCTTCTAGTCCCATACTAAATGACACTTGTTTTCTCAAAGTCTTTAAATGATGGATGGGCCAATATTATAAAACTCTCAGAAAGAATCTTAACTATCGCTATTCAAGCTGACTACATGTAGTAGAAATAACATTCTCAACATTCTCTCTCTACCTATATAGCTATCTATCATCTATCTATCATCTATCTATCTATCTATATCTATCTATCATCTATCTATCTATCTACCTATATTATCTCTTACTTTATCTCTCCCTTTCTATTTTTCTCCCTCTTTTTTCTGTCTTAATGAACACTGGAAATCTGTTACTGAAACATTATATCATATATATATATATATGTATATATGTAACATCTTGATTTCTTTCAGAAACTCCCCAAACACATGTTGTTTTATGCATTAAATATATATTCATACTAATTTATTCTACACATTTGACATTACAAAAGAAATTATAAATCTAAATTTTAATATACATTAATTTTATGTAATAAAGAAAAAAATGTAAAGAATCATGCAGTGAGCCCTGAGATATTCCCAGTACTTGGATGCAAAGATAACATTTTGACCTATTTAGTTACTTTGTACATACCTTCACAATGAACACTGAAAAGATGAAATAATTAAGACAATTTATTGGCATGATATTTTATCTCTGAAATTTTAACTTCAGCAAACACTCAAATAACACAGAAGTTTTCATATGCAACCCAAGTCAATTATTATGCTAACACATTTTGCAATATAATTCATCATATCTAGATTCAATTCATTTTCCCAAAATGGTTTAGTGGTTACCCCACCCCAAATAAACATATTTCCTTTGGATTTTACTTTTTTATTTTTCTTCAATCCATTTATCTAAGTGTCATTACAGAACTCTTCCCTTTTTATTGGATTGTTTTTTTCAGACACAATAACTCCATGTAGGTTAACCTCAAACTCAATACTCCCTCTCTGTCCTGCCTCAATCTCCAGAGGCTAAGATTACAGAGACTATATCAGTTATTACATTCCTCTGTTTTCTTTTATCCTATGAAGTGGACATCTCTAAAACAGAGAATAGACAGAGGCTGAGAGTTCTAAGACTAAGAGAATCATAATTCCTGTTGTCTATTCATTCCAGTGTTAGTGATTTCTAGTCAAAAATAATAAATATTTCATATCATGACACATGGAAGTTCTGTTATTATACAATTTGCAAACTCAGAGAGATGATCTCACTCTCTCCATATATATATATATATATATATATATATATATATAGCTACTGCAGAGCCATCCATAGCCCTCTTGTTTCTTTGCATTTGTTCTTTTTATTTTTTTTTTTACTCTGAAAGAAGGTCTCACTAAACTGCCCAGAATTGCCTTGAACTTGTGATGCTGGGGCTTCAACCTTTTAAGTAGCTGGAATTACAGCCTTATATCCCCAAGCAGGCTGAAATCTCTCTCTCTCTCTCTCTCTTCTCTCTCTCTCTCTCTCTCTCTCTCTCTTCCTTCCTTCTTTCTTCCCTTGTTTCTTATCCTATGTGAACCAGGCTTACCACAAATTCAAACTACTTGTTCCATCCTCTCAAATGCTGGGATTACAGGCCAGTCCCACCATTCCTGCTCCAATGGCTTTTTCTAAATTAATAATTTCCTTGAAGATAACTATCAAATTTCAGTTTCTACAATTACTATTACTTCTATACACCAGCACACTGGCGTGAGAGTGATGATTGTCTCATTATCTGGAGTGAGTTTTTGAATGAAGTTCAGTTTCCAAAGAAATAGCACAAGATTTTGTCTAAAGAGATACTCGGGCTGACTGTAAATAATGAATGCATTTCCCTCCCACTATGAAAGTTCAGAAACATTAGAACCACTGCTATGTGTCTCAAAGAGCACTGTAGTATACTGCAGATGAGTTGAAAGAATTGTAGGACATGATGGCTCTGGTTGTTCAGGTAAAAACTAGAATGAGGTCACTTACATCAACCTACTATCATTAAATAATATTTAATAATACTGTTATTGTTGTGGGTATTGTCCCATCTAGACCAGATTGAATCTGAGAAAGTTCTCATACAGTAGAGAAAACGCAAATGGTAGATTCTCAGCAGACATAACTGTTCCATGTACACCTGAATATTTTACTACTGAAATTCCTCACAGATCTCAAGCCCTGTTAAAGTATTGTTGAAGAGTATGTCCCACTACATAGGTCCAGAAGGAAAACTTAACTCTTTTATACCATCCTCCACCAAGAATGCTAGTGTGACATTATAAGACTAACACTAATATTACCTTACCAAATGCACATTAATCATTCTCATGAGGAACAGGAGCAACTCCATTAGAAACAGGAAGGAACGCACCCCCATGAACTCTGTTATCTCTTCTGGACAGTATGGAGAGGAGTTAGGCTCACATAAGCACCAGAGACCAGCAGCCACAAGAGTTAACATACTAATGTGACCACACCTCAAGGAGCTCACCCTGTGTTGGTTTTTGCTCTCTGTGCCTCAGGATACACTGATCCAAGTACCATATGATCTATACCTGTAGCCGGAAAAAAGCTTATTCCTTCAAAAAGCATAAGTCAGCCAGGGATGGAGCCCTTTGCTTAGAGTTAGCTGTGGAGAATTAGCATTGCAGGAGATTGGAATAGGAAAAGGGAAGTGTGTGCAAGGCTGGTGGGTCAGACGGTGGGGGCATCCTGCAAGCGTGGAAGTGAGATGGGGCATTTACAGACCTGGGGTAAGACCAACAAACTTGGCCCATGGGGTGCAGGTGAAAGCTAATGGAGGCTGTGGACAGGTGGCATTGCCTGGTTCCTTTGAAACTCACCTCCTCACTCCCTACCAAAAAAGGAAACCCAAACTAAAAATGTCTTATGTTAGTCTGTGACCCTTGCGGCCTTGGGAGGGCAGGGCACATGGAGCCTTCCAAGAAAGGAAAAGGGAAGAAACTTTAGTGCAGTAACACCATATTTGCTGACATAACAGTCACTTAACAAAGACAGTTCCAAAGCTAGATGGATTCTCAGCTGAATTCTGTCAAATACTTAAAGAAGTAACCTTAATACCATACAAACCATTCCAGACTGGAGAGGTGGCTAAGACGTTAAGAGCCCTGGATTCTCTTACAGAAGACCAGTTTGAAATCCCAGCACCCACATGGCAATTAACATCTGGAACTCCATTTGCATGGGATTTGAGGTACTCTTCTGACCTCTGTGTACACTGCATGACACAGGTGCACTTGCAAATACATACAAGAATTAACACACATATACATAAAATAGATAGATGTGTGAGAGAGAGAGAGAAAGAAAGAGAGAACTTTTCCAAACTCATGTTATAATGACATTATTACCTTGACATAAAAACCAAAGAGGAAGGTCACAATAAAATATATTATAGACCAGGAGCTGGAGGGATAACTCAGCTGTCAAGGGTGCTTGCTGCTCTTCCAATGGCCTATTCCCAGCATCTGTCTTGGGTGGCTCACCATTTCAATTGCTTGTAAATGCAGCTGTAGGTGATTGATGCATTAAGACCACTTACACACACACACACACACACACACACACACACACACACACACACACATATATATGAAGCTGGGTGTGGTGGTTCATGCCTTTGATTCCAGCACTTAGGAAATAGAGGCAACTATCTCTGTGAGATCAAGTTTAGACAGGCCCACATTACAAGTTTCAGGCCAGCCAAACCTACATAGTGAGACCCTGTCTCAAAAATAAAAAAATCTTAAAAATTTAAATAAATTATTGATTATTATTCTTGATGAACACAAATATACTTATTTCCTTACTCAAAAAATAATTTGTGCTACTCCCCTGGAGTCCTTGGGGCCTGTTCCCAGACCCACCTCCCATTGCACCCCTGGGCTGCCCCACCCCCAGCTTCCTGGGGCCAGCATCTTTCCTGGGTAAGTTTGGCCTTGCCACCTGCAACTTGACTCACCAAGCCTCATTCACCCCCACCCCAGCTTGGCCACCCATCTCTCCTCCTAGCATGGGCACTGACTCATTTCTTCTCTTGGTACCCCAGAACTCTGGACCGACTTCTTGGACTAGACTCCACACTTTTTCCTGATCCTTTGCACCTAGACCAACCCAATTCCTCCTTCGAGTCCCTGGGAGCCCAAGGAGCCTATTCTGAAGCCCCCTGGCCTTTGCATGCCAGAGAAAGGCCCTGGTCCCAGGCCAGCGCAGCCCCCAAATTCCAGAGGCCAGCATCTTTTCTGGAGGGAACAAGACATTAAGAGAAAACCTGAGAGTTTCTGATCCTCATCCAACTTGGGCCTCTGTGGGAACTCCTGAGCAGCAAGAAGAAAGCCATTTGGCCCCACCAATATAAAATCAAATGACAGAACCTGAAGCCTAGACCAACAAGCTTTTCATGCCCAACAAGCAAACCACAAAGGCACATAAATTTTACAAAAAGAAGGAGACCTAAACTCAGTAAAGGAAGGCTTGAGTCTCACACAAGAATCAGAAACTGTAAAAGAAACTCACATTTCAAGCCACAGAGAAAAAATAATAACATGAAAAATGCAAATAATATATCCCCACCAAGTACCAACAGTCCTGTAGAGGAGTACAATAATAACCCACTAGAGATAACACAAGACATGGAATTCAAAAGAATAATTATAAACATGATAAAAGAATTCAGCAAATTTGAAGAACAAAGAAATCAAAGAATTGAAAGAAATAGGGATAAACTTCTTAATGAATTCAGAAAAGAATTAGAAATATTGAAGATTACTCAGGCTGAAACGAAGAAGGAAGTGAAACACTCAGCAGGCCAATTAGAAATGACAGGAGAAAGTCTCACCAATATAATGAATGAAATGGAAAACAGAATATCAAGACTTGAAGAGAAATGGATGAATTAAACCACTCAAGCAAAGATTATGAAAAATTTAAGGAAACACAAGAATGGAATATGCAGGAATTGTTTGACACCGTAAAAAGATGAAACTTATGAATCATAGGCACACAGGAAGGAGAAGAATCTCAGAATAATGGTATGGACGAGATCTTCAAAGGATTCTAGAAGAAAATTTCCCACAATTAAAGAAAGACATGTCCATACAAATACAAGAAGCACATAGCACACCAAATAGACAGGGCCAGAAAAGAAACTCTCCACAGTACATCACTGTAAAAACAGTAGATGTACAGAACAAAGAGAGAATATTGAAAGCTGCGTAAGAAAAACAACAAGTTACATGTAAAGAAAAACCCATCAGAATTACAAATGACTTTTCAGTGTAAACTATGAAAGTCAACAGAGCCTGAACCAAAGTATTTCCAGTTCTAAATGATTACAGATGCCAAATCAGATTACTTAATCCAGCCAAAATGTCTATTATAGTCAAAGGGAAGGAAAAATCTTCCATAACATAAATAGACTGAAAGAATTCATGTCCACAAAACCAGTCCTTCAGAGAGTTCTTGAAGCAATACAAAGAGCTGAAGAACAGAACAACTATACCCACAGGGTTATGGAAAGAAACTCAATGAAAGTATAATTGTGGACATGCACAGCTATAACAAGAATGGGAACAGAAATCAAAATGACAGAAATCAATAAACATCTTTCATTAATAACTTTAAATATCAATGGACTGAAGTCCCCAGTCAGAAGACACAGAATAGTTGAATGGGTTAAGAAAAAAATTCATTTTTTGTTGTCTGCAAGAAACTCATATCACTTTCAAGGACAGGTACTACTTTAAGGTGAAATGATGGAAAAAAATATCCAAGCAAATCGTACTAAGAAAAAAACAGGCAGTGCAATTCTAATATGAAACAAAATAGACTTCAAACTAAAACTAATCAGAGGAGATAAAGAGAGCCACTTCATTCTGAACAAAGGAACAAATGACTAAGAAGATATTACAATCATGAACATATAGTCATCAAACTCTGGTGCACCAAACTTCATAAAAACGGTACTACAGGACCTTAATTAAGACCCAGATTAATTCAAACTCATTAAGAGTAGGGGACTTCAATACCCCATTATATTCATTAGATAGGTCAACAGGACAGAAAATAAACAGAGAGACAACCAAAATAAACAACACCATACATCAAATAGGCCTAACAGACATCTACTGAATAGTCTACCCAAGCACCAAATAATATACTTTGTATTCAGCACCCCATGGAACTGTCTACAAAATTGACTCTATTATGGGGTACAATATAAGCCTCAACAAATGGATAAAGATTGAAATAATTCCAGGCATTCTATCAGACCACAATGCAATAAAGTTTAAAATCAACACTGGAAGAAACCCTAATAACTATGTGAACACATGGAGAATAAACGACACACTACTGAATGTTGAATAGGTCAAAGAAATTAAGAAAGAAACAATAGTATTCCTGGAACTAAATGAAAAGGACAATACAACACAACAAAACTTTTGGGGCACATGGAAAACAGTCCTTAGAAGTTTATAGCTCTAAATGCCTACATTAAAAAATCAGAAAGAACACAAATAAATGACTTAACATCTCAACTCAAGACAACTGGAAAGCAACAACAAATGAAAGCCAAATCCAGCAGACAAGAAGAAATAACAAAAATCAGAGCAGAAATTGATGAAATAGAAACAAAGAAAACAATACAAAGAATCAACAAACCCAAGAGCTGGTTCTTTGAAAAGAAAAACAAGATTGACAGACCCCTAGCCCAGTATCCAAAAGAAAGAAAGAACACCTCCAAATCAACAAAATCAGGGATGAAAGGGGAAACATCACAACAGACACAAAAAAGATCCAGACCATTATAAGGAAATAATTTAAAAACCTATATGCTACTAAATTTGAAAACATAAAAAATGGATGGTTAGCTAAAAGCATGGGGACCAAGAAAACTAAATCAAGAAGAGATCCACAGCTTAAACAGACCCATAACACACAAGGAAATTAAAACAGCAATACAAAACCTCCTAACTAAAAATGAACAGGACCAGATGGATTTACATCAGAATTCTACCAGACATGTAAAGAAGATCTATGTCCAATACTACTTAATTTATTAAAAAAGAAAGAAATGGAGGGAGAACTTCCAAATTCTTTCTATGAAACCAGCATCACTCTAATGCCAAAACCAGGTAAAGACAAAACCAAAAAAGAATATGTAGACCCATATCCTTAATGAACATAGATGCAAAAATTCTCAACAAAATACTTGGAAACCACATACAGACACATAAAAAAGATCATCCACCATGATCAAGTCGCCTTTGTTCCAGGGATGCAGGGATGGTTCAATATACATAAGTCCATGAATGTCATAAATAATGGACTCAAAGCCAAGAACCACATGGTCATCACAATAGATGCAGAGGCCTTTGATAAAATTCAACATGGACTTATGTTCAAAGACCTAGAGGGAATTGGACTGGAGGGAATATACCTCAACATAATTAAAGCTATATACAACAAACCCACAGCCAACATCATTCTAAATGGAGAAAAACTGGAAGCATTGCCATTAAAATCATGAACCAGACAAGGCTGTTCACTTTCTCCACTCCTTTTTAACATAGTGCTTGAAACTCTTACAAGAGCAATAAAATAAGAGAAGGAAATTAAAGGAGTAGTAATTGGAAAAGAAGAGATCAATTTATCCCTTCTGGCAGATGACATGATATTATATCTAAGAGATGCCAAAAATTCCACCAGAAGACTCCTAGAAATTATTAATGCTTTTAGTAAAGTGGTGGGTTACAAAATTAATCTACAAACATCTGTAGCCTTTCTATAAACTAGTAACAAGCAATCAGAGGTAGAGTAGATGGAAGCACTCCCTTTTACAATTGCTGAAAAAAATTCTTGTAATGAACCTGACCAAAGACATTAAAGACCAAGACAATGAAAATTTTAAATCTTTGCAGAAAGAAATTGAGGAAGACATCAGAAGATGAAGCACTGCCCATGCTCTTGAATTGGAAGAATTAATATTGTGAAAATGAGCTTCCTACCAAAAGCCATTTATAGATTCAATGCAATGCCACTCAAAATCCCCATGACATTCTTCACAGAATTGGAAAAAAAATCCTAACATTTATATGGAAGTACAAAGGACCTCAGATAGACAAGGCAATCCTGTGTACTAAAGGCAATGCCAGGCAGATTACTAAAAGATTTTAAACTGTATTACAAAGCTGTGTTCTTAAAAACCACATGATAGTGGCACAAAAATAGACCTGTAGATCAATGAAACAAAATTGAAGACCCAAATATGAGTACATGCAATTTCAGCCACCTGATATTTGACAAAGGGGCCAAGAACATTGACTGGAGGAAAGATAGCATGTTCAGCAAATGGTGCTGGCAAAACTAAATTTCTGCCTTTAGAAGAATGAAATTAAATCCCTATCTTTCACCTTGCACAAAAGTCAACTATAAATGGATCAAAGACCTCTATGTGAACCCTAAAACTCTGAAACTGTTAGAAGAAAACATTGGCAATAACCTAAAAGTTATAGGTGTAGGAAAGGATTTTCTAAACCGGGCATCAATTGCTCAGAAAACACGG
Source organism: Nannospalax galili (assembly GCF_000622305.1). Taxonomy (NCBI): domain Eukaryota; kingdom Metazoa; phylum Chordata; class Mammalia; order Rodentia; family Spalacidae; genus Nannospalax; species Nannospalax galili. The sequence continues at coordinate 3,392,829 of NW_008348789.1, forward strand.
TCAAGATTCAACAAGTGGGATCTGATTAAACTAAAAACTTCTATACATCAAAGGAAGCAACCAAGGAAATGAGGAAAAAACCCACAGAGTGGGAGAAAATCTTCACCAGCAACACCTCTGACAGAGGTTTAGCATCCAGAATATATAATGAACTCAGAAAACAAAGAATCAAGAAAGGAAGTAACCCATTTAAAAGATGGGCTAAGGAGCTGAACAGAGAGATCGCCAAAGAAAAAATAAAGATGGCTAAGAAGCATCTTAAAATGTGTTCAACATCATTAGTAATTAGGGAATTGTAAATTAAAACTACTTTAAGATTTCATCTTACCCCAATCAGACTGTCTAGGGTCAAGAGAACAAATGATACCAAATGTTGGAGAGGATGTGGGGAAAGGGGAACACTCATACACTGCTGGTGGGATTGCAAACTTGTTCAACCCCAGTAGAAATCAGTGTGGAAATTTTTCAACAACCTAAAAATGAATCTACCATTTGACCCAGTTATACCACTCCTTGGCATATACCCAAAGGACTCATTCTCTTTCAGAGACACTTGTACATCCATGTTTGTTGCTGCTCTTTTCACAATAGCTAAGAGAATGAAGCACCCTAAGTGTCTGTCAGCTGACAAGTGGATAATGAAAATGTGGCTCATTTATACAATGCCATCTACTGAGCAGTACAGAAAGATGAAGTCATGAAATTTGCAGCTAAATGGATGAAACTAGAAACTGTTATGCCAAGTGAAGAAACAGAGACTCAGAAAAACAAATGACATATGTTCTCCCTCATATGTGGATCCTAGCACCAAATCCTTATAAGTGAGTATGTATCCAGACATAACTATAGGAACTGGAATAATGAAAAGGAAGCAGGTAGGTAAAGGGAAAAGAAAGGATCTGAAAAAGAAGAACAATAGGAAGCAGGTGTTAATAAGGGAGCTATGGATAAAAATGGGATTGTTTTAAGGGGACAGGAGAGAGAGGGTTATACAAGGAAACTTGGGGATAAAGGGAAATAAGGAGCTCAAGAAAGGTGGCACCATAGGAGAAAGGTATTATTAATGGAGAAATGGGGAAAATGGGGCCAATTTAAATGGGGAAATCAAGGTAGAAGGGTTGGACAACGTGAGAGATAAATAATGTGTAACTAGTTAAAAAAAAAAAACAGAAGGAAGCATATTAGTCCAACAACCTACTGACAAATTATACATACAACTAGCTCAAGGAATATAATATATGTCTAGACAAGGTTTATCTGAGAACCTTTGGTCTTCTCCCAAGCTTTATCTACATAGCACATGGTAATTAAAAGTACCAGACTGGTGAGGGGCTGGAGAGATGGCCAGTGGTTAAGAACACTGGTTCATCTTGCAGAAGACCTGGGTTCAAATCCCAGCACCCACATGACAGCTAACAACTGTCTGTACTTCCAGTTTCAGGGAATCAAACAGCCTCTTCTGTCCTTTGCAGGCATTGCATGACACAGGTGCACTTACCTACACACAGGCAATATACGCATACACATAAAATAAAAAATAATAAATAAAAAAATTAAATAAATAAAAAATAAAAGTACCAGACTTGTGGAACTATCCTTGGGTGTTTAACAGCTATACTTTGAGGCCTATGCTAATTTGGTCAGAAGGACTTAAAGGACAGTTTTTGCTTTTTGCCCTCAAAAGTTGACTAAGTTCCTGGGGACAATGGAGCATCTCTCAAAACGTCCTGTAACTGTGTTGTGTCACCTGTCCTCCTGTTCAGGAAGACCATAGAGACCCCACCAGATGGACTTGAATCAGTGTCCAGTCTACAAAAAGGAGGGTTAACACAGAGGAAACACTTCCTCCATGCTTCCAAGTGAAGTCATCCATGGTCAAGCAAGATCTTTGACTTATCTTCATATAGATGGAACTAGTAGAGGGAAGAAGCCAGGGACTCCTCTTAAGCCCATGTGACCCCTGAGAAACAGATCCTCAAATGACTTAAGAGTAAAAATAAATTTGTTTATCTCGACCAACTGTATGGTCTTTAACCCCCCAAAGGAAAGTATAACCAAAGATTAAAGGGATGAATATAATTCTTTAAGAGGCCATTGGGTATAGGTATATGCTACAAAATAAGAACCAATGCCAGACAGAAGATATCTTCCTTTGAATTGTTGCTCAGGATAGCCCAAGAGACTCCCAGACAGTAGCCCAGCATAGAACTGGAAAATGAACAGCAGACCCCATTCTTCTTTAAAGGAATATTGGCAAATGTTTGCTGATGAAGGAGAGCTGATCTTCCTGAAACAAGGAACTGTAGATAAGCTGACTAGACTCAGCAGATGGACAAGCACTGAGGAACGGTTTGGGTCACTGACAACACAGTGGGCAGTACAAGGGTGACAGTGTAATGGGCTCCAGTGGGGGTGGGAGTTATGGGAGGGTGCCATTTGAGATGTGGGTATATAGATGAATAAGATTGTTTGGGATTTTCTGTAAGAAATATGCACAAAAAATTCAATAAATTGAAAAATGAGTTACATTTGAGGAAGAAGCATAAAAATTTGCTTCATATTAATTAGTAGATGTGAAAAGCATTGTCATTGAAATCTACCTGATGGCTTTATATCAGTGCTCAGGTGCCAAGGATCTCAGAAAGTAACTGACTATGATGAGTAATAATCAGATGTAGAGATTAGAGACATATGTGCAAACATCTAAATGTTAGTTGCCTTGAAAATCAGTTTTTCTGTATGATACATAGAATATGTTTTAAAATGAAATGGAGATCTTTTTTAAAGATTAAAACCTCATTGAGTTTTATATCTTATAGGGTTTATAGTGAGTAAAATATTGTATAACTATTAATTCAGCTATGAACCTAAAAATTTACAGCCAATTCTGAAAGAGATGCATCTTTGCTCTGCAAACTGTTGTTGAATATGCCAATGCTGTTGTAATGAAAAGGTTCTACTAATTATGTGACTATTAAATAAATAACAAAAAATATTTTATTATTTTTTGTTGTCTTACCTGCATGTGTGTAAGTATAATCATGTCATGCAATGCTGACAGAAGTAAGAAGAGAGTGTCAGATCCCATGGAATTGGAATTATTAACGTTTTTTTAGCTGCCATGTGGGTGCTAGACTTTGGACCCAGGTCTTCTGTAAGAGCAGCAGCCTGTGCTCTTAACTGCCGAGCCATCTCCCCTGCCCAAATATGCTTATTTTCAAAAGAACATTTGCATTTGAATCCAGCAGCATATCAAAAACATCATATTTCACAATTAAGTAGGATTTTCCCAGGAATGAAAAGATATTTCAATATACTGAAGGCAATAAATGTAATAAGTCACATCACAGAATGAAGGACAAAAAACACTTATGACCATTTCGATGAATGTAAAAACAGCATTCTCTGAAAGTCAGCATCCATTTATGATTAAAAGATAGAAAAGGTCCTGAATAAATTTGGCGTAGAAGGAGAAAGCATATCAACATAATGAGTGTTGTATTTGAAAAACTTATTATACATCAGACCATTACATTAAACTTCTTCCAGCATGAACACTTTGGAGTCCCATTTTCTGTATGGAGTGCTGGCTAGAGAATAAACCAAGTGCATTTTCTTTTATGATTCTTATTCAACAAAATCCAGATATTCTTAGATAGAGTAATTATGCAATAGAAAACAATAAAATCAATGTAAAAAGGAAAGGATAATGTCAAATTATTACTATTTTCAGATAGTAAGTTTCAATATAAAATACCGACTTAAGGAATTCACCTTGATTATTAAAACTCTCACTCCAGGAAAGTCACAGTATAAAAATATTCAGCATAAAAAAATAGCATTTTAAAACGAACTTTTAAGTAAGTTGATAATAACCTGTTGAATAAAATTATGAAAACAATGTCATTGAAAATAGCTATTAATCATTAAATTTCTTAAGGTAATTACTTATGAATAAATTTAACCAAAGAATTGTATGATTATGGAAATTACAAACCATTGATTAATGGAAATAGTGAAGACCAAAAACTGAACAAATCATCTACTATTTTATGGACTATGTTCAAACATCAATATTACCAAAAATGATTTATGCATTCAGTGCACTAAATTAATTCTACATAAAAGCAGACATCCAAATAAACTAGTCTTGAGTATAAAAAACCTACATGGAAGATTCCTGACACATGATCTTAAGGACTGCAGTGTCAAGATAGCATTAGAATATTATAAAGGGGAATACATAAATGAATACAACAAAACAGCTCCCAGGAAAAGTAATCTTTTATAACATAATATACTACAATACAATATAAAATTATAAATATAAAAAAGGATTCCTCACAAAGTCCCCAAAACATAAAATCAAACCTGAATATGAACTAATAGAAAGATGAAACTCAACTCTTAACTCTCATCATATGCAACAATCAAAACAAAACAGACCAAAGAACACATAAGGGTTACACCGCAGCAACACAGGCATAGTGAGAACCCAGAGAGACCTCTGCTCCTCTAACAAAGTTTCACACTCTGGCTTTACTTGGGAGCCATCAGTGGACTGAACATCCTTTTAGAGTCAAAGAAGTCTGATTTTATCAGAGTGAGAGAGAAAGTAGCTTTAATTTTGGTTATGGTAGGAGGAGCACCATGATCACTAACAAAAGACCTCTGTTAACCAAAGGCCACCAAAGCTTCCTAGTGAAATAAGTAGCAGGAAAGGAAGGAAGGAAACAAAGCAGAAATAGAGCTTTCCAGCACCTAAAACAATGTGTCATCTATGAACAAATCCACCCCCTTTTTAAATCTACCTTATTCATCTATACACTCACTTCCCAGATGGCACCCTCCCATAGCCTTCCTCCTCCCACTAGAGCCCTTATACTCTGATATCCCTGCTACTGTCTACTGTGTTGTCAGCACCCGAGCCAGTCCCCACTACTTGCCCTTCTGGTGAATCTAGTCAGCCAATCTAGAGGTCTTTGTTTTAGGAGGGTCAGCTGTTCCTCATCTAGCAGCAATCAGTTGTCAATATTCCTTTAGATAAGATTGGGGTCTGCTGTTCATTTTCCCAGTTCTATGCTGGGTTACTATCTGGGAGTCCCTTGGGTCACCCTGGTCAACAACTCAAAAGGAGGTATCTCCTATCTGGCCTTGTTGCTTGTTATGTAGCCTTTAGCTATACATATGGACTCTTAAAAAATTACACTGGCCCCTGGCTCCTTTCTTTTACCAGTTCCACCTAAGTGAAGATAAGTCAAAGGTCCTGCTACACCACATCTGGCTTCTTATGGAAGCATGGAGGAAATGTTTCCTCTGTGTTGACCGTCTTCTTTGTGGACTGGACACTGGTTCAAGTCCATCTTGTGGTGTCTCCACTGCCTGCTTAATCAAGAGGACAGGTGACCCACCACAGTTATAGGACATTTTGAGAGATGCTCATATTCCCCTGGAACTAGGTAATCTAGGTAGGAGGGCAAGGAACAAAAACTGTACTTTATGTCCCTCTTACCAAATTATTATAGGCCTCAAAGTATGTCCATTAAACATCCAAGAAGTTTAGTTCCACCAGTCTGGTACTTCGTCAATTGCAGGATACTTAGGTTGCTTCCATTTCTTAGTTATTGTGAAAAGAACAGCAACAAACATGGATGTACAAGTATCTCTGCAGTAGGATGAGTTCTTTGGGCATATGCCAAGGAGTGGTATAACTGGGTCAAATGGTAGGTTCCTTTGTAGTTTTTTAAGAGTTCTCCACACTGCTTTCCATAGGGGCTGAACCAGTTTGCAGCCCCACCAGCAATGGCTGGTGTTCCCCTTTTCATACATCCTCTCCAACTTTTGGTGTCATTTGTTCTCTTGATCGGTCTGACTGTGGTAAGATGAAATCTTAAAGTGGTTTTAATTTTCATTTCCCTAATTACTAGTGATGTTGAACATCTTTTAAGATGCTTCTTCGCCATCTTCTTCTTTTGAGAACTCTCTGTTCAGCTCCTTAGCCCATCTTTTAATTGCATTACTTCCTGTCTTGATTCTGTTTTATGAGTTCACTATATATTCTGGATATTAAACCTCTGTTAGATGTGTTGCTGTGAAGATTTTCTCCCATTCTGTTGGTTTTCTCTTCATTTCCCTATTTACTTCCTTTGATGTACAGAAGCTTTCTAGTTTAAGGAGGTCCCATTTGTTGATTCTTGACCTTGTTTACTGAGCAATTGATGTCTGGTTTAGAAAATCCTTTCCTATACCTATATCTTGTAGTTTTTTTCCAATGTTTTCTTCTAATAGTTTCAGAGTTTCAGGCTCTACATTGAGTTCTTTGATCAATTTGGAACTGACTTTTGTGCAGGGTGAAATATAGGGGTTTAGTTTGATTCTTCTACAGGTGGAGATGCAGTTTTGCCAGCTCCATTTGCTGAACATGCATTGTTTCCTCCAGTGAATGTTTTTGGCTCATTTGTCAAATATCAGGTGGTTGAAATTGCATGTACTCACATTTGGATCTTCAGTTTTGTTCAGTTGATCTACTGGTCTGTTTTTGTGACAGTACCATGTTGTTTGTATGACTATAGCTCTGTAATACAGCTTAAAATCTGGTATGCTAATTCCTCCCGGCATTGCTCTTAGTGCTCAGTGTTGCTTTGGCTATCCAAAGTCATTTATGCTTCCATATGAATCTTAGGTGTTTTTTTTTTTTCGCATTGGCATTGCATTGAATCTATAAATGACTTTTGGTAGGAGGGTAATTTTCACAATATTAATTCTTCTATTCCATGATCATGGGAGGTCCTTCCATCTTCTGATGTCTTCCTCAATCTCTCATCCACCACTTAATGTATCAGCAAGGAGAGGAGATGTTCATCAAATTCTGTTTCATGAATCATAAATCTTACTTATGTTAAATGTTAAATGATTTAGCTAATAAATCTATTTATAGTTTATCATTGAATTTCTTGTTTTCTTTAAATGTGTGTAGAGGTTTTTGTCTCATTCTTCGACTATAAGTACTGTAGTCTTTTAAATTCTCAGTATGAACATAGATTCTTGAACTTTAAAAATAAAAGGAGTTGTGGCACACTTCTTTAATCCCAGTACTCTGGAGGCAGAGGTAGGATGATCTCTGTGCGTTTGCATCCTGGCTTGTTTACACAGCAAGTTCCATGCACAAGGTGGTGCTACAGGAAGACACTATCTCAGAAAGATCCCCCTCACCCCATAAAAAAAAATCAAGGGAAATTGATAGGACTGGGTTGCATAAGCAATGTCAAACAGGAAACTTGGTAGTATAGAAGCATAAGCGTAATTAACTTTCTTCTCTTTTTGATAGTTTTTTCCTCCTTGTTGTTAGTTTCCTTCCCTGTTGAAACTAGTTTAAAATTTGAAAATAGAAAGGCAATAGTAAGAGTTTCAAGTTGGGAGAGGGATAGTAACAGTCCATGAATACTCATGGTTTTTATCTGTGTTACCAGATCATCAAATTTATAAAATTTGGGGAGAGATCAAGGTCAGCCATTGGTGTGAAGCTAACATTATA
>NW_008348789.1:3400847-3421841 GCF_000622305.1 Nannospalax galili
ATCTGATAAAAGCGTGTCAAGTGTGGGAGAAACAAAGGATTGGGTAAACAGCAATGCTGGAGGAAGCCATATAGCAACTGGCTGAAAATAAAGGGATAAGAAGCAAAGACTTAATTTTGATTCCTTTTCTGGAGGAGCTAATCAGCTTAGTTTATAATATAAGCCTCCTGATGTTATTGATAAGTTAAATGACTTGAATACCTCAGTGTCCCAATTAGAATTTGGAAAGCTTGATATTAAAATCAGTAAATTGCCAAAAATAGGAAAAAGGAATGCAAATGTAGTTCCTCCATTAGAAGTCTTGTTCCAGTCTTCTTGGAACACCAGATTGAGGATAGCAGGGAGGAATGTTTTCTCATTGGGTAGGTAGAGCTCATGCAGAAGGAAAACACTTACCTTTACTTGCACAAGTCCTTCAGTGGGAGAGAACATTTTGAAATGCTAGAAACCATGTCAGGGGAGGATGGGAAGCTTGGGAAAAGAGGACATGAGTCAGAATTTCTGAACATCAGTTGGAAGTTCTTCCATTACAATTAAAATAAATGCTTCATAATAACTAAAAACTTCTGCTCCATGTAACACAATTTTGAGACTATGATAAAATTAGCTAGCAACATATTAAAAATCATTCAAAGATTTTATTCTACAGGGAAATAAGTTTGTTAAAAAGAAATCCGAATACCTTGGGCTTTTAGAAATGTACAGTCCACTGAAGTGTGTATCTGCCTATTCCCAAAACCTATCGCTGTATTTGTTGCTCAAAGTTCTCATTTTGATTTTGAGCTTTTTTGTCATGTTGTCATTTTAAGATTTATTGATATATATATATGCATATTTATTTGAGAAGAAATATGTTAATAAGAATATGCACATGTCTAACCTATGTTTTATTTTGTATCATACTAATCTGGTAGAATGTTTATCATTGTACACAATATATAAGCAATGATTTTCCCAAAATGAGTACTTTTAGTTTTCCACATGCATGCATTCAACCAACCATGGATTACACATACACACTAGCTTACAGTATAGCTCAAAGGACCGGACCTTAATATTCCCTGCTCTCATCTTTTAGAGACACCCTAAATACCCACAAATATGTTTTTAAAGGAAGTACCTCTGCAACAAACACATTTTGGGTTTCTTCTCAATATTCTCTAACGAATACAGTGTAGCAGCTATTTATGTAACAGCTGCATTACCTTAGTATTATAAATAATCTAGAGATGCTTTAATATTATTGTAAGATGTATGTAGATTATATGTAAATATTATTCCATTTTACAAAAGAGATATGAGCATGTGTCAATTTTAGTGTTTTAAGGATCCAAAACCGAATTTTCTGTAGATGCCGTGGGATGGCTTATGGGAGCAGTTGCCTCATTTTACTAACACTTTTTATATAAGGAACTAAAGATATGCTTTGGTAGCGAAAATATTTTATACTTTAAATAAATGAATGTCACTATATTACATATTAGTAAAGCAAATGTGTTTTCTTTATTATCAGAGCAAACAGAAATAATTGCATGAAAGAGTGTATCATAATAAAAATAAGAAAAGACTTTCAGTAGCTGGGATCCACACTTCTAATTTTGTGAGGGCAGTACAGTCATTCTTAAAACTGTATATAATAGAAAATTGTGAATAAGAAGATACAAAGCTGGCTTACTCATAATCTTCTTGGTGAAAGTCTATTTTTATCTGTCACCAGCTGTGATCCATTCATTTTTTACTTTATGACAGGTCTGAAGAGAAAGGAGCAGCTCCTGCCTGAGCATTTTCCTCCTCTGATTACACAGGAATGCCACCTAGTGTCACAACAGTAACTGCATCCTGATTGCTTTCTGACAGGAAGTTCAACATTTCACAATACAGCTCTGTAAAAGTGCTCTTCAAGGTAATGTAGCACAACAAACATCCAGGAATTCCGGGACATAATCGGGCAGCATGGAAAAGGAAGCCCAAGCAATCTTTGTCTATTTTGAGTTTTAATTTTTTGGAATGTAAATTAAATTTAAATTTAAAACAAACAAAACAGACAAGAAAACCCAAATCAAGCCTTATCCCTGTGCCCCCCACACACACACACACACAAGGTGTAGGAAAGAAACAGACAAGGCAGTGGCTCAGAACTGTCGACTGGAGAGCTGCCGGCACAGGGCCCCAGGTGGTTGGAACTGAGTGGGTTCGGTCCTGGGCTGAGGCAGTCATGGGTCTTGTAGGGGCAAGGCCTGGCTAGTGGACTGCAGGATGGATTGCACCCTGAGCTCAGAGGACAAGGCTGCAGCCCAGCGTTCTAGCAGGATCACAAGAACCTCCTGGAGGAAGGCAAGAGGGGAGCTCTGGAGTTAAAGTTGCTTGTTCCTGTTAGGTGCCATGCTCAACAAATGAAGATACTCAGAAATGCAGTATGGCACGGTTGTCTACAGCAACACCATCCAGTCCATCCTGGCCATCGTCTAGGCCATGGGCAATCTGCAGATTGATTTTGCAGACCCTCAGCATGGAGATAATGCCAGGCAGCTTTTGGCACTGTCTTGTACTGCTGAGGAGCAGGATATATTCACCGAGGACCCTTTCAGCATCCTCTGGAGGCTCTTGACTGACCATGGGGTGCCAGTCTGCTTTGGCCAATAGCCAAAATACTGGGTGCTTAGGGTACCTATTACCTGAATGAATTGGAGTGCGTTACACAGAGTGACTACATCCCTCCTCTGCAGTATGTGTTGTGGACCACTGTTAAAACTAGGAGCATCTTGGAAACACATTTCACCTTTAAGGAAAATACATTTCAAGATGTTTGTTGTGGGTGGTCAGAGGTCTGAAGTGGAAGTGGATCCTTTGCTTCGAAGGTGTCAGAGCCATCATCTTCAGTGTAGCCTTGAGCGCCTATGACTTGGTGCTGAGTGAGGACGAGATGAATCGCAGGCACTAGAGCAGGAAGCTGCTGAACAGCATCCGCAACAAATGGTTCACCAAATGGTTCCTGAACAAGAAGGACTCGTTTGAGAAGATCATGCAGACCCCACTGACCATCTGCTTCCCCAAGTACACCTGGACCAACGAGTATGATGAGGCAGCCAGCTACATCAAGAGCAAGTCTGAGGACCTGAAAATAGCAGACACCAAGAAAAGTGGGGCTGGAGAGAAGGGTCAGGGGCTTAGGGCTTAACGCACTGGCTGCTCTTGTAGAGGACCCAGGTTCCATTCCTAGTACTTACATGGTGGCTGACAACCATGTGCAACTCCAGTCCAGGAGATCCAATGCCCTGTTCTGACCTCTTCTGGCTTTGTACAACATGGGGTGCATTTACATACATGCAGATGATACACTCATACACATGAAATTAAAAATAATAAATGAAATAAAGACACCAAGGAGATATACATGCTCCTCATCTGCATTCACACCAAAATGTGCAGTTAGTGTATGATGCTGTCAGTGATGTCATTATCCAGAACAGCTTGAGGAACTGTGGCCTCTTTTTAGGGGAGGGCCCCTAGCACTGTTCGAACTCGGCTCCTTACTACCCCTCAGGGAGATAAAGCAAGAAGACCACGTCTTCCTGTCTATCCCCTTAGTGCTCAGTTGCTTCTCCTCTCTCTCCTCTCTCTGCTTTCAGCAAGGGGTTGCCACAGCCCTCTCTGAAGCCTGCCCTTGTTCGAGTTGCCAGGAGTGGCCACAGCACTGCTGCCTGGGCACCCATTTTGGTTTTCTGACTGTTGTTTTGCTCTGCAGGGGGGAAAACACGCAGAGTCTCCAAAGTCCTGTGTCTGGAGGGGTACCCACTTCCCCATTTTTCCAGCCTGGTCCTCTGGCTTTGTGCAACACCAACCTGACCACCCAGCCTAAGTCCAAATGTTTATAGGGAGCCTCTTCTCCCTTCCCCTTGCCTCTTAGAGATCCAAAGGAAAAAATAGCACAAGAAGTATGAGAGATGGGCCATTCCTGAAGACCACAGTCAACCCGCTCCTACTAGTAGCTTTTTAAAGAGGAGGGGGAGGAGGAAGGGGGAGAGAAAGGGAAGGGAGAGGAGAGTAAAGGGGATAATAAAAAAGACTGCAAACCTAGGAAACCTTTTTAGAGAAAACCTATTTAAAACTGTCAGTTCCTCACCAACACCCAATCGATTCTCCTTTCTAGTGATTCAGTGCCTTGAGTGTTTCTTTGTGTTTACACCCATCCTTTTTCAGGCAGCTCCCTGCCCTGCCCTGCAAGGAACTGGGTTCCAACACAACTACCAACATGCCTAAGGGTTGTACCCTGAGGCCCCCTGCCCAGGCTCCATTATTTTAAATATGGGCCTTAGGGCTGCCTTCTGAGGAGTCAAGGCCCTTCATGCCCTGCCCCAAGCCCAGGTCCTTAAGTCTTGAACACTTCCATCTTTTCTTTATTCAGATGTTTTATGAGATTGTTCACAGGGTTTGAAATAATAAAATGTAGAAAGATTATTATTTATTATTATTATTACTATTATTTGGCCTTTCTGAGACAGGGTCTCCCTATAGGCACAGGTGGCCTGGAACTCACTATGTAGACCAGGCAACCTCCGACTCATTGAGATTTGCCTGCCTGTACCTCCTGAGTGCTGGGACTGAAGGTCAGTGCCTGCCACCCCACCCAATTTAGAAAGATTATGAAAAGAAAGGACAAGCTGCTACCCAATAAGCTCAATGCTTCATTGATTCTAGTTTTAATTTTGTTATAGAACAAATCAGAAGTACACCAAAAATAAGTTCCTTTCTGTTCTTCAGAATTATTTTGATGTTGTGAATACTCCAAATTAATGGAAATACTAACATAATTAGCTGAATGATTGACTGAATAAAGTCATTTTAATTTATACTATTTACTAAATTATATTTTATAAAAGGATACCTAATTCATAATTTTATTATGTGTCCAGTTTTGATGGGTTATTTTTGGAAATGCTCCTGGAATTTCAGTGAAATTAAATATTTATATAATTGTGTTTGATAGGTTTAGTTGCCAACTTGACATACCTGGGTTGAAGGAGCCTGTTGGGGAATTTCCTCCATTGAACTGGCCTGTAGCCATGTCTGTGGGACATTTTCTTGATTGTTGAGTCATGTGGGAGGGTCCAGTTCACTCCGTGTTGCCACCCCTGGACAGGTGGTCCTGGATTGTATAAGAAAACAGGTTGATTACAGGCCAGAGGAGCAAGCCAGTAAGTAGCTATCCTCCATGGTCTATTCTCCAGGTCCCTGCCCTGAGTTCCTGCCTTGACTTCCCATGATGATGGACTCTGCTTGGAAATCAAAAATATCCTTTCCTCCCCAAGTTGTCACAGCAATTGAAGGCAAGCTAGAACAATAATCAAACTGAAAACTAGAGGAAATTTAATTAATTGTATTTACTAGTTTCCACTTCTGTAACTGTTACTTTATTTTTAGTTTATGAAGCCAGTTTCATTTTATTAGTGCACTGAATAAATGATTCATGAATTAATTGCCCATGATATAAAACAGTTTTTTGATTTATTATTATTATTATTATTGTTATTATTATTATTTGATGTTTTTGAAACAGAGCCTCCTGGTAGCCCCAGCTGGGCTGGAACTCTCTAGGTAGACCAAGCTGGCCTCAAACTCACAGACATATGCCTGCATCTGCTTCCTGAGTGTTGGGATTAAAAGCTTGCCCCCACACCCATTTTAGAACAGTGTTTTTAAAACAGAAGCATGTACTTGAGTGGGATGTGGGAAGAAGTATCAGGTATGAGCTGAAATGGAACTTAATAGAGGTGGAGAAATGCTCACAATGGGAACAGACTGAAGAGATGATAGTGTGATTCAAAACAAGCAACCCAGTAACTTATGCTGTATGTAGACAATGCGTTTTTGTTTACCATTGCTGCATGTTTTACTGTCAGCTACTAACCTGAACAAGCCTTCCCAATACTAGTACAGCACAGAAAATTTCAGTGGAAAGAAATAGTGCTGAACTTTGGCAGCACGTAAAAATCTGGGCTGAAGGTAAACCTAGGTGGAGTATGCTGGGCACCTGAATCTTAGTATGCACTGTCAAGTACAGCTAGTAATTCTCATACTCACTTCTGAAACCAGACACATGTATTTGTTGTCTGTACTGGTTTTGCATAAGATGTGAACCATGAAGACATTGGCTTGCCTTTCAGATTAGTTGAAAATATAAATTAGAAATCATACTGCAAAGGAAAGAGGCATAGTATTTTGAAGTTTCAGATGAGTTGACACAATAACTGAAGACAAAACACAGAATTTAAGCCTAGATCCAACATATAAAATATTAACACATCCATTCATGTAACACAGCATACCTTTAGCCTAGTTCTCTCAGCAACTACACATATGTGAGAAGATCACTTTATCTTCAATGATAGAATAAAGCAGTGGTAGGTATTGCATGTGCGCTTCGCTCTTTAGTCATTAAAGATTTTGGATTCAAGAACAGTAAATACTAGATAATTATTTCTCCACAAAGCAAAAAATTTGCTGTGGATAAGTGATTTGAGATTTTAGTAAAGCATTGGGGATTTTATAATTGTGATGTCTAAGGCTAATCTTGAACAGGAGTTCAATACTAACATTCTGAATGGCAGTAGAAATATTATTAGAGGAGGTAATAATGAATGAATCGAGTCCAAAAGGGTTAGTAGATATTCAGAAGGCAGACTAGGGGGAGGAAAGTGTATTCTAGGTTGAGGAAGCAGAAACTGCATGGAGGACAACTGGCCTGGCATAGGGCATAGTGAGGCAGTGACTTCTGCAATATAGACGTAAATAACTTTTCCATAACCTCGCAACCAAAAAACTTGTGATATAAACAAGTTCACTTAGCCATGTGCTCCTCTTGTGACCTGGGCATATGAATTTAATACTTCAGGATCTTTCTTTCCTGCCACCTAAGATGGTGTATAAATGTGTGTGCAGATTTTCACAGATCAAAACACTGCAAAATCTGAACTTATCTTATTGAAAGCAATGAGAGAAATTTATAACGCCTGTCTACGGGGGGGGGGGGGGGGGGAAAAGGACAAAAACCTCTCATAAGGGTCAGAGTTTTACTTCCCAGTTTCATGCAGGATATACTGCTTCAAAAAACAAATGAGCAAAGCCCTTCTTCAAGAACACACCTCCAAGAAAAATATGAAGGAACATGTTTTCAGAAGGTCAGGTCCTTTCTTGGCATTAAAATAGATACTATGAGTCAAGCTGTTTCTTTATTAAGTCATAGATATAATGTGGCTTAAAAATGTCTCAGTATGGTAAATAGCTTACTAAGCTGCTGAAGCTGTGAAATTTACAGGAAAAAAACATAAAAGTGCGCTTTGGACATAGTCTCTGCCATGGTAAAGAGCAAATAGTCTATGAAGGTCAGATAACGTACACAATAATATGCTCTTGGGGGAAAGTGATAGCTAAAAACCAGACCAGAAAAATAAGAGTTATTGAAAAGTACCTCTTTACTAAAAAGTTCTGTAATTACTCCATTCACTAAACAATGAGAGTCATGAAATAGTTCTAATTTTGGAAGTATCAAGATGAAATTTAAAATATTTTATTTATTGTTTTTATTGTTTGTATGAGTATATTGCCTGCATGTATGTCAGTGTACCCATGCTGTGCAATGCCTACAGAGGTCAGAAGAAGGTGTCAAATCTGAATCCCCTGCAAATGGAATTAGAGATGGTTGCTAGCTGCCATGTGGGTGCTGGGAATTGAACCTGGGTCCTCTACAAGAGCAGTCAATGCTGAGACATCTCTCTAGCCCTCTCAAGATGAAATTTTAATATTACAAAGAGTACTTGAATACATAAAGTAAGGAGAAGATAAAAATAAAGTGAAATTGTCAAATTAGGAAAGAAGCTCAAAGCAGAAACATTGACAGTAGATTTATGTCAAGAGGGTCATAACTGAAATTTTACAAAAAAAAAAAGTGTCACAGGATATAGTCAGTGACAGGACCTAGATAGAGGACGAGGATGGATCTCAGATGTCTGACATGATGTTGAGTGATGGTATTACTAGAAAATTCTCAGCTTAAACACCATTGCTAATGTCAAACCAGCATAATTATAAACCATATCTTCAGTATTTAGACTCTCATTTCCACCATAATTCAACTGTTTTGTCTTCTTCCATTCCAAAGTGTCTAATTCCTTCACTCTTCAGTGTAGCCTTTCTGAACTCTGTCTTTCCCATTGTCAACTTTTGAGAGCTACCATACAGTATTTTTGTACCCAAGAAGGCAATGTTTTTCAGAGGTTTCTGTGCTTAACCAGTCTCTCATATGCTATAATGTTTAATTTGTCCCATTTTAAATTTGATTCTTAAAAATCTTATGTCTCAAGCTGCAGCATTACATTCCTGAAGCCCACTCTTTCTGTTGGGTTCTGACCATCAGTTTGCTGAAGCATCTCATAACACTTTTGAGCTTCTCAAGTCCATGTATTTGGGGTATTTTTATTCATCTTTAAATTCTTGGTGACACCATTGGTACAGTATATTGGGTCCTGAGATGCCAATTATTAGACACAGCTAAGAGTGTGCACAGAGATGTTGACATTTAAGCTTTGGCTCCTACATTTATCAACCCTCTGAACTGATTTTCTCAATTCCTATGCTTTAATTCAACTGTTTTTAAAATAGCAATAATTGTTTCACCTTTTTCTAGACTTGTTAATAAGTTTTGAATGCTATTACTTATGTATCTTGCCTCTTCCTCAACATTTATAACTTTTTTTTAATTTTTAAAAATGATTTATTTAATAACAACATACTTAGAAGAAGCATATCATTACAACACAATTGACATATTCAATAACGTTTTCCTGAGGTAGGATGCATCTCTTTCAAATTTGGCTGTAAATTTTTAGGTTTACAGTTGAATTATTACAGTTATACAATATTGTACTCAGTATAAACCCTATAAGACATAAATTAAATGATGTTTTAACCTTTAAAAAGATCTCCATTTCATTATTAAAATACACAGTTTCATATAGAAAAATTCTTTTTCAATGCAATTGACATTGGATGTTTGCACATGCATTTCTAATCTCTAAATATCTGATTATTACTAGTCACAGTTGGTTACTTTCTGAGCTTCTAGGCATCTGGGCATGAATATAAAGTCATCAGGTAGATTTCAATGGCAATGTTTTTCACATCTACTAATTATTGTTTTTTAATCATTATTTTTTTATTTTTTTTTCATACAGAAGAATTCATTCCAAAGCAATTGACATTGAGATGACTTACTTTCTAATGGGATGGATAAAATTAGCAACTTATGCAGTTAAATACGTAAAATTAACATGATTTTCTTTATTGTATTTTTATTTTGAATGGGCTGAAAATAAAACCTCAATGAGATAACACTACACATTTATTTGAATGGCAAAATAAAAAATAATATCTTGATGAATACAGAACCACACTGGTGATGGAGATTTAAAATAGCATTTTGTTGGCCCAGCATAGTGGCACACACCTTTTATCCCAGCACTTGGGAGGCAGAGGCAGGTGGGTCTCAGTGAGGCCAGGCCAACCTGGTCTACATAGTGAGTTCCAAGACAGCTGGAGCTACAGGGAGATCCTGTCTCAGAATGACAAAAAAAAAAAAAGTGTATTATTCACAAAAGCAGATTTTCAGATCTCTCAAAACAGAATTTAATATTGTAGGCACAATTTATCTATCTATCTATCTATCTATCTATCTACCATCTCTCTATCATCTATATCATCAGTCATCCATTTATGTATCATGTAGGCATCTGATAATGAATCACTGCAAAATAACCTGAGTCCACCAGCAAGTCTAAGTAGTGATCTAAACATGCACACATACATAGCATCATCATCTATATCATCTATTTATCTATCATCTATATCTATCATCCATCTATTATCTATATCTATCTATCTATATCTATCATCTATCATCTACCATCATCATCTATACGATCTAGCTATCTGTCTATCTATCTATCTATCTATCTATCTATCTATCTATCATCACCTGCCTATAGAAGCAAACTTGCATTCCCAAATGTGCTTCACTGTGAGTCTATCCACTGGACCCTGGTCAACCTACCAATAGTTTCACCCCTTAAATGAGACTATGAAGTCCTAGGTTTCATCCCAAGAACTATATAAACCAGACTTATGGATGCATATACATAATTCTGCAGCATTTTCATGTCAACTATATTTATACCGGAATAAAGAGTCTTTTATCTTTAAGTCTTCGTATTTTTAAAATATGGAATATGTCACAAATTGTGAGTCATCTTCCACATGGGCCATGCTAATCATCTCTGTATTGTTCCAATTTTAATATATGTGCTGCTGAAGCCAGCACTTGAATAGTTTTTAAGAATGGGCCTAAACTGGGAAAGTACCTGTTCCTCAAGTGTCAGGGGTCAGTGACCACAATTCAAGCCTGATGGGCTTGGGGGCCCCAAGGTATAAGTACAGAAGAAATCGGGATGCAGGGGATGCAGAGGCGTGTGAACCAGTGCATGCTTTATTCTAAGAAGCAACCTTATTTATAGTACAACAAGAGGAAGAGAAAACGTTCTTCTCAAGCCAAATTACCTCATCATGATGTTTACAGTACGTTTATAATATTTGCAGTACCTTTGTGTTCCCAGGGCTCAGCCCTTTTTGGAATCGTACCTGTCCTTCCATGCCTATTAAACATTCTGTTCTTTACATATAACTTTATTAGTTACACAGCCTTATTATACAAGCTTACTTATGTACGTTTAATAGGGTTCAAGGAACTGTCAGTCTCATGATAGGAATAACTGCAAAAGAACATTCATGTCTCAGGGAACTGAGGCCTCTTTCCCGGTCCAGGTCTGAGTTCACTTCAGGTCAGAACTTACTCTGAATTTACTTCAGATCAGAGCTCGGGCCTTCATACTCAAGATATCTCCCAGAACTGTTCTCTTGAGCTAGACTTCACCCATAATTTTATTTAAAACCCTTTCTCCAGATTTAGTTAGGGAATTACAAGCTTGGATACATGCTTTTCACACAAGGTTGCCCTTTCAACTCTAGGCCTCAAAAATCTCATACACACAGTGTCATGCATTCTTCTTAATCTTCATTTTTTTTCAATGAAGTTGCACTGCCTTTTAGAGCGGCAAATTAACATTTTAAGGGATAAAGGTCAGATGCCAGGTGATAAGAACACATGGTTCAGTGAGTTTATTTGCAGTTTTGTTCTGTTTTGGTTTGGTTGCAAGGTAAATTAAAATTCATTAGTTCACATTCTATTTTATAAGAACCATTCCTACATAATTCAAGCATTTGGAGTGCACAGAGACAGGAGGTGAACCTCCCACATCTGTCAGGTTATCCTCAGCTACATAGCCAGTTGGGTGTCAGCCTGAGATACATGAGATCCTCAAACAAACAAACAAGCAAACAAACAAACACTAACAGCAACAGCAGCAATAACAAAATAAAAGTAACAAATAGATCACTCAAGAATAAAACAATGTGTCTTACCTATAGATTTTATAGATGCTAGGAGAAATGATTCAACAAAATAACAAATTATATAAAACAATAATTATAGCTATAAGTCCTACAAAATAACTATTCAACATACTATTTAATAGCTTTTAATTAAAAAAATTTTATTATTTTTATGTGTATGAGTGTATTGTTTGCATGTCTGTGAATGCATCCATGTCATGAAATGCCACAGAGGTCAGAAGAGGGCTTCAGATTCCCCTGGAACTGGAGTTAAGGACAGTCCATGGCTTCCATGTGGGTGCTGGGAATCAAACCCAGGTCCTCTGCAAAAGCAGTAAGTGCTTAACAGCTGAGCCAACTCTCCAGACCCCAGTGTTTAATTTTTAAACTTTGAGATAATTATAGATTTTCATGCATCTGAAGTTATATAGTTTCTTCAAGTCGTGATATCATAATTATAGTACAGTGTTACATAGAGCAAGTGGAGACTGAGGCAACCAGTAACCTTTCTAAAATAACATTAGTTTTCATTTGTGTGTGTATCTTTATTTCTGTGCAAATTTATTGCAGTGTGTATTTATTTTGATCATCAAGGTACTTGTAATGAAGAAACTCACCATGGTCACCTATTCTTCCTTTCTCTCCTTTTACATGACCTTTAAGAACTACTAAACACTTTTCAGTAATACAGTGACATAAATTATCTAAAACAGCAGTGTAAACACTAAAGTTCTCTTTTATTTTTTCTCTGCATAACCTGATTAAGGACCATCCAGTTATGTGAATCAACATTTGTATTTATGAGATATTGAGTTACTCTTCTTGTCACTCTACAAAATACATGACAAAAGAAACTTAAGGAGAAAAGGGTTATTTGAGCTCACACTCTGAGGGGAAAGGCTGTCATGAGAGTGGATGCATGGCAGCAGGATCTTGAGACAGCTGGTCAGGTTGCAACTGTCAGGTAATAGAGAGTGAGGAATGCTGGTGCTCAACTTGCTTTCTCCACTTTTTTCAGTTTGGATTCCCAGATCTTGAGATAATAATCTTCTACCCTCAAATAACCCAATCTCAGAACTTCCTTGCAAAAATGTTCAGAATTTTGTCTCCAGTGTTTCTAAATCCTGTCAAGCTGACAACAGTTTCCATCATGGAATTTTTTTGTAGTATTTAAGGAAAAAAATGTATTAAACCATTATTTTCTGAGATGCTACCCATTTCTATTAAGTAAAAATTATATCGAAAAATTACAGTATTTTGTGAAAACACAGATCTTCATTTTTAGCATAAATTCTCAAATGTGCAATTCCAGTACCATAAGCAAGACACATGCCTAGTTTTGAGAGAACTGCCAAACTGCAGTTGTGAATGAACATACCATTTTACATGTACAACATCCATGTATGAGTGATTTAGTTTCTGCATTTTCCACAATATGCTACTTTTATTTCTGTGCCTTGAATTGTCATACCAATAAGCCCCTTGTGATTTTAATGTACATTCTATGGTTGTTTGAATGAAAATGTCCCCCATAGGCTGCAAGTATTTGAACATTTTCCCCAGTTGGTGGCACTGTTTTGGGAGGTTTTAGAAGGTATGGCTATGTTGGAGGAAACCTGGGGGGGGGGGCTTAGCGAGTTCTTAAGCCTTATGGGATCTCAGATGCTCTCTTGCTGCCTGTGTCTGCTTGAATATGTGAGGGCTTAGCTTTCACAATTCTGTCCAGGCATCTCTGTCACCATGCCTTCCCATGGTAATGGACTCTTGCCCCTTGGAACCATAAGCCTAAATAAACTCTTACTTTTATACGTTTATTTACTCAGTGTTTCTGTCAGAGCAACAGAAAAGTAAAAGTAACCAATAAAGATTCCCTCTGCTATCTTTTTATTATTTATTTATTTATTTATTTTTGGTCTTTTTGAGACAAGGTCTCCCTGTAGCCCTAGCTGGCCCTGGAACTCATTATGTATTAAAGGCATGTGTCAGCATGCCTGGAATTGAATAATAAAGTTTCCAGGTTTTTTTTTAACCTATATTAATATATAAGCACATATTAAATACATAAAGGTGTATATAGTTCATGCTCATTTTGATTAAACTAAAGTACCATATTGTTTTTCTATAGTGGAATAACAAAAGAACATTTACATTATGTTATCTCTTAACTTATTTCTAAGGAGAAGTGGTCAGGGAGGGCCTATATTTCACAAGACAAACTGAGACAATAAGCAATTATCTGGTTGAAAATGTTAGTGGCAAGCCCCAAGGTAAAGGAATTGATTTATACAATGTAGGCTTCCAGTTGTTAAAAATAAAATTTGAAGTTGAAGATTTTCTTTGCAAAAGGGTGTCCTCCTTCATCATTCAGGTGGAACAAGCAGACACATATGATAGGACTTATTCATCACACAAGAATAATGTGTATTTTCCCCATTGTCTGGGATCAGACCTTAAAGTCTTTCCTGGCTGGCTAGTTAAAAGAATAGAACAAATGAAGTGGGGAGTGCTTCGAGCAAAAGGCACAAAGGACTCTGCTAGCCCAGGCCATCAGGTTTGGAACAAAGATCTTACATGAGTGTGTGTGTGTGTGTGTGTGTGTGTGTGTATGTGTGTGTGTATACGCATGCACACGCGCATGTATGAAAGGATTAAAATTCCTTTTCACAAGCTAAAATTTTTACAAGGTTTGAAAGAAAAGACTAGCATTAAATGTTCCTTACACAGTTCCCAAAATGCTTACAATTGATTGATGCAGAAAGCTTCATGATTCAGATTATTATAGTGATGATACAGCATTTAAAAATACAAGAAAAAATATATAATTTTAAAGAATCACTTCAAAATAACTCAAGACCTTTTTCACATGTTTCTTGAATAGCAATTCATAGAAAACACTAGCTAAAATTACATTGTTTTGTCCCACCACCTGTATTTGAACTGATGTTTTGCTTTTTATTTCAAATGATTTTCAATCTATAATATAATTAATATAGAAGATACTTGTAAAATCTCAACTTTGATGAATTGATGACATAATTCTTAACAGTGCACAGACAAAATAAAAAGTTATTTTTGTATTTTTTGATGTGAACATTGATGTTCTAATTTAAATTTTTTGATACTACTTATGTAAAACATTCAGTTACAGATTTTTTAATCTTTTTCAATAATATATTGGCTGAGTTTATTTATTTCACAAATAAATTACAAGAGTATAGCCATCTTTGTCTTCACTTTCAATACAAGTGGAATATTGACAAGCAAGCAAAATATCGAGAAATAGCCACTTAAATTCAGTGATTAAAAAGAGTTTCTTTTTTTCCTTTTCTCTTTTTATTTTTATGACTTCTTCCTATTACATTCACTATCAGTAACATCTCATTGTTCAATTTTGCTTTCCATTTTTCATGTAAGTGTAATTATTATTTATGAAGTGTTTTCTCAGTTTATATTTAACTCTATTGCTGTTGTCAATGATGTACCTCAGGACTTTGTTTAAAAGGCACTTTGGTTATTTGAATTATTTATTTAGTTTCTTATTAAGAATAATAAGCATTTTATTTCCTTTTTCCAATGTAAAAATATCAAAATAATTATATCTAAGAATAATGTACACATACCCATATTAATAAGGCATTTCTCAAATATTCTATTACATATATGTTAGTGTCAATAGTCCCAGATTCAAAAATGATCCTTTAAAATCTTCATGTCTTAATTTCTCTAAGACAGTAATTGAAAACATTAATACAATTTATATGACACAGTTTTATTATTTGTATTTTGATAACTAGTATCATACCATAATCAAGAAATAATTTTATTATTGACCTAACTTTTCTTAGTAATTTCTTGCTAATTTCCTTTAAATATCCTTCCGAGAATTATCTGGGATCATTTGTTTCCTTCTGCTTTCCTTTGTGATGCAATTTTATTTGATTAAGCAAGAGAAAGCATTTACAAAAAGATGCTAAAGAAGCATAATTTTCTTTTCAACCCTTTGTTCCTTAGCCATTGGCAATGTTTTAAGTTCTACAATCTCATTAACTAGAGTAAAAACAAACACAAAACTTTTCAGATAACTCCTTTAATAGTTATTAGATGCCACCATTTTCAAAACAAATATGTAGACTGTTATTTTCAACAGCATATCAAATCTATTTATTTTGCATTTGCAATTTAGTTTTGCAATTTGATCTCTGTTTTATCATCCCAGCTAAGCCCTTCTCTGTATTCTGTTATGTTTCATTAGAGCTCCTTTTTTGTTAATGTTTCTTACAATCCAATTTATGAAACATGCTTTAACTTTCAGCAATGAATGACTCAACTTAATGGCTTTCAATATGTAAGTCAAACACAGTCCATAGAACTTGAATTGTTTAATATAAAATGATTAGACTGCTCTGTATCTGAGAGCATGATTGAACATGCCTGTGAGGTTTCAGGGCATGTAAAACACTGTCAAAACTTGTCATCTTTCTGATCTTTTGTAAAATGAACAGCCCACATCTGTGCCGATGGCTTTTTCATTACCCTCTCAGTGATCTGATTCTAATCACTCTTTTCTTCTGTATAAATTATATTTACTATAGACAAAACCTGACATTTATGAAGTCTAGCAATTATAATTCTGTAACAGCTCTGAGGCAGCTTATGAAATCCTTTGCCATGTTTATTCTACATCTTCAATTGCCTATCTAAATCTCATCCTGTTTAGCATAAAGAGGTGAGAAAGTATGTAAGTGAATAAACAATCATGACAAAACAAACCATGGAAATTTCCCAAAACTATTTATATTCAATATGAATATTGACTAGGGCATGAAATTAATTATACACTTATAAATAAGAGATTGATATGTCATCTGAAAATGTGTAGTGAATCAATAGCTATGATATTCACATTTATTTTATCCTTTCCAGAGGAAATAATACTTCACAATCAATTGTCTTTGATCATTTTTTAATAATGTAGGGAACACATGAAAGCTCAAAGACTTATGTAAAGGAACAGAGGAAATTGGAAAGTTTATTTTGATTATTTGAAATAGCAATGCAGTTTCAGTGGTAAAGTTATCAATTACATTTTGTTATAATGTCTATTTGTTGTTGTGAGAAAATAGGTTTGAAAACAGCTTAAGGCAGAAAATATTTAATTTGTGGTGCAAGGTTCCAGAAGTTTCAGTGCAAGATCAGTAGATTTCATTGTTTCTGTAGCCTGGTTAGGGCATGAAGGAGCTGAGTTGTCCACACTTTGACAGCTGGGAAGCATGGAGAGGGTGTGTGTGTTTTTGTGTGTGTGTGTGTGTGTGCATGCTTGTGTGTGTATGTGTGTGTGTGTGTGTGTGTGTGTGTGTGTGTGAGCAGCCTTCCTATTCTGTTCTATCCCGACTCACAACACTTTGGATGATGCTCCTCAGCGAGGTGGTCCCTAACACAAGTGTGTGTGTGTGTGTGTGTGAGAGAGAGAGAGAGAGAGAGAGAGAGAGAGAGAGAGAGCAGCCTTCCTATTTTGTTCTATCCAGACCCACAATACTTTGGATGATGCTCCTAAGT
This sequence comes from Nannospalax galili, assembly GCF_000622305.1. Classification (NCBI taxonomy): domain Eukaryota; kingdom Metazoa; phylum Chordata; class Mammalia; order Rodentia; family Spalacidae; genus Nannospalax; species Nannospalax galili. Next base: position 3,417,903 of record NW_008348789.1, read on the forward strand.
GAGGTGTTCCCTAACCCATATCATCTCTGGAAAAAAGTTCATAGATACAACCGCAAGTGCCCTATCCTAGTGTCCATAGTTCTCAACCAAATACAGTTTAAACTCGAAGATTGCACATTTTGATTGCCAAAACCTAATAATAACAACACTTTATTTGTATTCCCTTTTTCTCATCCAAAATGCTTGCTTTTTTATAAAAAAAAGTTAGACATTATATATATATCTATATATCTATCTATCTATCTATCTATCTATCTATATATCTATCTATCTATCTGTCTGTCTATCTATCTATCTATGCAAAAGTACATGATATGGCATTCTTGGTATTCTTTTCCAATTGCTGTCCCTATTTCTCCCCTCCCTGTAGTCCTCCTCCACCTCTCACATAGCCTCTCTTCTGCAAAAAGATCAGCAGGAGATAGAAGGACTGGGGGAAAGTATGAGAAAAATATTTATCAAATGTCATAATGAAATTCATTATTTTGTTCATTAAAAATATTAGTTAAAAAAATTTTTTTTAAAGTAGCAAGATAAAGTTTTATTGTGGCCAACCGGGCTGTCTATATCAGGAATAGAAGCAGCCTTGAACACCATTCGGGCAGAATATTTATAGGAATACAGAAGGCAGAACAAGTGGACCAATCAGGTTTATACAACAAAGCAAAATTTGAACATAGAAAACTTCTAATTTACCAATCGACTAGCAGTCATTGTATGGACATGGACTTGGGTAAGCAAAGCAGGTTACAAAAGTGAGATAACTGGTTAATCAACTCCAGGCCTAGATTACAGGTAAGTGAAGCATCTTTAGATAAGCGGTTAGTCAACTGCGGGCCTGGATTACAATTCCCTGTGGCAAGCAGTCAGTCCATTTCTCAGAATTCAAGGTTACTTCTCCCTTCTAGGCATCCCCCACAAGTACGGCAAAAGGCATTCCTCCTGAAATGGCCACCCTGGGCAAAATGGAGCAACACAGGCCAGGCCAGTTCAGCTGAGACAGTTCATTCCCCCCTCCTTTTGGAGAATAATCAGATCTTTGATATTTTATTAATTTTTATTGATCTACTTTGGAGGGAGTAATATTGACTCCATATCATCTAGAGTTTATTATCCAAGATTTCACAGGAAAGTTAATAAAGCCATCACTACCTGTTCTGTTAGTGAGGCTAACCAGGGACTCAAAGTTTTCTAGTAGGTGCCTTCTACTTTTTTAGCTCTGTACGTTTGATTTACATAAAAACAGTATGAATACCTCCTTTTAGTGGTTCTGGCATCCTTAGTCTTAGAGATAAGCTCACTAGCAGATCCAAGGAATTTTCCAGCTTTCAGTTGAAAGAGAAACTCAGTTGGTCATTTTTCTTTTGGAGTTTTTATTTTTAAACTGTCTAATTTTTACCTTTTATTTTATTACTTTGAAGAGGTAATCCTAAAATCTTTTGGGGATAAAAGCTCTCAAATACTTTTAACTTTTCTTGTCTTTGGGACAGAGTACTTTGCTAAAAGGCCAAAGGACATTTTGACTTTTAGCCAAGAAACTGGCTACTTTTTTTGTGGGGGGGTCTTTTTACCCTAGCTACCTAGCCAATTTTTATCTCCTATTTTTATCATACCACCTTCTGAAGAGGCTTACCCAAATTGCCAATAGGGAACTGGAATGTAAACCATTCTGGCTTCTCCCATGATGAACAGGGATGCAGGGTGAGGCAATTGGTGTACCCCCTTCAGTGGGCCTATCTGAAAGATTCCCAAATTGCATAACTCTTAACTATAGGGAGAAAAAGAAGGTGCTCGAACAATGCCTGGGATATATGACAGAGAAGTAAAGGCAAGAATAGTTAGCATTACAAGATACTCTCTCTTTTGCAAAAAGATCAGCAGGGGGTAGAAAAGGGAGTGGAAGAAGTATGTGAAAAATATGTAAATGTCATAATGAAACTCATTATTTTATTCATTAAAATATTAGTTAAAACTTTAAAGTGCTGTTATTACACATACACTGATTAAAATAGTTTGAATTCAATTCTTAAACTTCACAGTACTTTTAGTCTTCAAGCAACTGAAATAAAATTCAATCAGTAGAGAGCTTCAAGTTCTTTTTTTAACGAAAAATTTGCTCCCCAAAAACAAAACAAAACAAAATGTTGCCAGGCACGGTGGCACATGCATTTAATCCCAGCACTCCGGAAGCAAAGTAAGGCAGATCTCTGTGGTATTGAGGCCTGCCTGATCTACATAGTGAGTTCCAGGCCAGCTAGGGTTGCAAGGAGAACCTGTCACAAAAATACAAAAAAAAATAAATAATAAAGTTAATGAATTGATGATGTGTTATGCTGAAATAATTGGCTTAAGTGTGTTTCTGTTGCTGGCTGTTAATTTGAACCAAAAATCTCTCATCAATTGTATATTATAATCTGATTTGGTGTGAAAATGATTTGTAACATTGTCTAAGCGTCCTTGTTCCAGAGCCCCCAAGCTTCAGCCAAATATAGCAGCTGAATACCTAGCTAATCATCTGCTGAAAAAGGCCAGAACATGAACACACATAAAAGACTACGATAACTTCCCTCTGCATGGTTTCCAGCTGTAAATGTGTGGGCAGCTCAGCTCCTCCATGCCCTAACCACACAACAGAAACAGTGGAGTCCATTGAACTTCACTGAAACCTCTGGAAACTTGCCAACACAGGTTAAATATTTCCTGCCTTAAATTGCTGCCTATTTTCTCACAAAGAAAAAAAAATATGGGCACCTTATTATCCCTTTCATTTCTCAGGCAACAAAGTATAATGTGATATAAATAGGAAGGGAACATTTTCAGCCAAAATTTGGGATAGAATTCTGGCCATTTCTAGAATATTTTTTAATTCTACAATATGTGTTAACTCATGTGAAGTTAGTAGTCCATGAACATAATTTGCCTTAAATGCTTAACATTAAGTTCTTCAGTCTGAATATATTTTTGCTATCATTCAATAATATCCCAAATAAGAGTAATATAATTATTTAAAATATTGTTTGAATTTTTAAAAAATTGTTTTTAAGTGGAACACTGGATTTTACAGTTTTACAGTTTTACTATCACATAGTAAAACATCTAAAAATTAAATGTATCTCTGTTCCCTACATGAATTAATATAACTCTCCTCAACTAAAAGGGCCAAAAACTATTGAATGATAAATGATTATTGAGCTGGAACAGAGATGGCAGACATTTGAAATGAGTTTTAATAGTAATATTTTATAATACTATATTAAAGCAAATAACACGTGTTTTGCTAGCAAAACTGTGTTATAAGATGCTACTTTGTATTAAAAATGAGAATAACATAACTTTATTTAAGCATATACTCTTATGCGCAAAGAAAGCACCATTGAAAGCTCTGTGACATTCTAAAGGAGATGCCTATTGCAAATGAAATATATAATTCTTAATATTGATTTGTGTGTTTTCTCTGAGATTTCATTAATTAATCTGCCAGGTTTTAATAAAGAAAATTTTGACTATGAATTTCTTGAACAATTGTATCTACATGGTTCTTCTATTGGGGGAATCTTTTAAACTCAAGAGAAGGTGAGGATGAAAAAATATTGATTTCTGCTTGAACCATGATTTAACATCATTGACTATGGTGTGAGACAGAATGGAAGTAACTAAGCAGAGCTGTGAGGAAAACTGGAGCCTCCCTCCTTAAGTTACTGTTTTGTGGCATTTTGTCACAATGATGAGAAAAGTAACTAACAATGAGTTACTAGACCCTGATCTTTTGCTTAAGAATATGTTTGTAAATCATAGGAATGACTAACCCCCAAAATTAAAATGTTTACTGTGTCCATCAAAGGGAATTGGTGTGTACATAAAGAAATAGGAAACAAAAGAATAAGAAAGAAAAACATATAGCAATTATTCTTTTAATCATTTTGAAAAACTACAAATCAT
>NW_008348789.1:3421888-3443444 GCF_000622305.1 Nannospalax galili
TGGATATAATAGCATGATGATGTACTTTCTTTCATGTTAATACAATGATAATCCTACATCAAAATATATGTATATGTTGGGAATTTTTTACACCATTGCCCATTATTTTATTATATTTTAAAGTAAATGTTTTTATTTATAATGAATTTGCTTTCAGAGCAGATAAAATAATCATTCTAATTAGCATTTCCATTACTTCAAACACTTCTGTTTGTGATGAGAAACTTGAAATGTTACTTTGTTCACTACTCAGAAAAATACAGCATACAATATTCAACACATAGTAAGAGCAATTGTCCTCAAAACTGAAACCATTATTGTCTTGTTTGAGAATAACACAGTTTCACCAATGCCTGTCTATTCCTCCCATCTCCCAGACTCTGATAATTACCACTGTACTTTCTTCTGCTTGCTTAGATGATTCATATTCAACTCTTAAGCATAATGTCTTCCATTTCTATCCATGGGACCACAAATGACAGATTTTCCTTGTTTTTCTTGCATAACTAGTATCACATTTTGAACACAGTGCTTTATATTATTATATATTTTTATAATTAGTTTGTCTATTCTTAGTTGAGATTTTAAAAAATATTTATAATACATATAATCCATAATATTTCTTGTAGCATCTTTTTCTAGTTTTAACATGAACATAACGTTGGCCTTCTTAACTATGTTTGGTAATGTTCCTTCCTCTAAGAATTTGTGAAACAAAGTTCTTTGTATGTACATCAGTAATGCCAAAACAAACTGGATTTTTATTTAATGCTTGGAAGGAAAGCTTTTTTTATTACTAATTCAATACCAATTAAATTTGGAATTTTTTACAGGTCAACTATATAGCCTACAGTTTAACTTTCTGTTTTCTTAAAACTACAGTCTTCCTATGAATTATAAGGAGTCAATTCTTTCCTGATTCTGGTGTCACCTTAAGGCTTGAACTTACATTCTATTTACTGAAATCAGTTCCTTTGAGGGTGTTTGAGACATATTTTATGGCTCAGTTTTTCCCCTGGCAAAATATCTGAGCCATCAGACATGGTTCTGGAGCAGGAACCAGGGACAACGGCATGTTTCTCTCTGATTGAGATGACTTTAGTAGAGCACTGAGAAGAGGACCAGATACTAGTCTTTTTAGCTATTCTACCCTATGAAAAAACAGCAGAGTGTGTGTGACTAGAGTATAATTATTTCCCATGACTGAATGAACAGCATGTGTGCATGTGCCCCTTTTATGACTATGAGCTTAGGTTTTGTGGACATTTTTCTTGTTGCTGCAACAAAACACCCCAACAAAACCAACTTAGGAAGAAAGTCTTTGGTGAGGATCATAATGTGATGGAACAGTCTATCATGGCTTAGCAGTGACAGTGGCTGCAGGAGCATGTGGCAGCTCATCACATTGGGCCTGTAGTCAGGAAGCAGAAAGGGAAGAATGATATTTCTCTACTCTTTTTATATATCCAGCTTGGGATGTTGAACCATGGGATAGTGTGTGTCACACTCAAGGTGGGGCTTCCTTATTCAGTTAATATATAGAAACACCTTCACAGACATGCCCAGATGCTTGCCTCATAAGTGATAATAAATCCTGTGAAGTGTGCAATCAAAATTAACTATCACTATGGTTACATATTTTGCAAAACAATATTAACATTTCAAATGTTTAACAATTTATATGGGAGTCCCTACTTCCTAAATGTTAGTGCAAAATGTATGAAAGGCTTAGCAAATAGTCAAAGTTTAAAAAGCAAATATTTATGTCTCTAGAGAGAACAAGTGTTTGTGATCTGAACCACCTCTTTCTCTGTTTCCAGCTTACTCCCAGCATCCCAAATGAAACTCTAACCCAAAAAGACAGAAGCACAATATTTTTTTTCTCCTTGAAATTATTCTTTCTTAGATTTATATTATTTATTAATATTTCTCAAGTAAATTTTACTTTGATTTTGCTGAAAAATATTTGCCTATTATATTTTGAATCCTATCTTGGGGATTTCTTTTAGGATTATCTCATATTACATACAATTTGTTTATAAAATACTATATATCGTTTGTGTAAATATATACATTTATGAGAATATGAACCCAAGTCTCCAATATATATTTACTTTTTAAAATTCAGGTATTATTAAAAATTGTTCTATTTTATGTGTGACTATCTCATTACCATATTTTGGTATTACGTTTCAATTAAGTAAATTGGTTGTTGTTAGATAATGTTGTCTATAGTAAGAGCATTAATTTTATCTATTATAAGCTAATTTGTATTGTAACAAGTTCCCAGCTTTAAAAATTAGGTTTACTTCAGCAGTCAGTATACATGAAATAAGTTTCATAAGTACTTGGAAAAGAAAGTCAATGTACAGAAATGAGATTTTGGTTATGATGAAATGTTGTATCATTTTTAATCAAATTTTCTGTGACTCCACATGCTTTGCTGAAAGTGACTTTGCATTCTCTCTCATTTGTTAGGATCCTAGGTAGGTATGAAGGTCCTCCAACAAAGTTTCTGTGTTTGAATAGAACTAGGTAATGGTGATATTTGGAAGTACTACTAACTGGTGGTTTAATTAACTCCCAAAATGTTCTTATTGATTTAGTCATTAGTGTTGTTATTACTTCTTGAAGTCAGTTCTCAGCTAGAGCAAAGGAAAATTTTTGTCAGATATTCAGCATGTTTTTCTCTTATCCTTTTTCTCTAAACTGTTAAGTCCTTCTCTAGTGTCATCCATTTCTGTGAGAATTATTGTAAAAACATAGACATCATTTTTATGTATGCTTGTATGTCAAGTATCACGTATCATTCAAAAACATTTCTTATAATGGTCCTCTCTGAAGTGCACTGCAAGTTTACACCAAGTTCACATTACTGGAATAATATTTTATTTCCTTTAATTCTGAAGAGCAGATGTCCTATTAGATACATTTGTAACTACAAAACTCAAATTTCATAGAATTGTGAGGCAAGAAGGTCTAGCACATGGAAGATAGTTGGTAATAATCCATGATTCAAAATTGTTCCTAAGGGCAAACAAGTAAGTCTAAGCTCCATCTACTTAGAGTTGATTTGTAAAAATATTCTACCAATTTTTATTTTTATGTGTATAAATGTATTATCTGCATTTATGTAAGTGCATCTTTGGTGTGCAATGCCTAGAATGGTCAGAAGAGAGGATCAAATTCCCCTTGAACTAGAATAATGGATAATTGCTAACTGCCATATGCATGCTTGGAATAGAACCCAGGTCCTCTGCAAGAGCAATCTGTACTCTTAACAGCTGAGACATCTCTCCAGTCCCAAGTTTATTTTTTTTAATTCCATGGTTTTGGAATTCACACAGGGAAGCAACTCATGATTACGTTCCCACCAGCTTTGTTGTAGATGGCACTTCTCAATGAAACCAACTAGTGGCTTGATCACTACTATTTTTCCCATCTTCCAGGGGGGGAAAATAGCTTTTCAGCATCTTTCTTCTTTGGGGGAAAAGATGCATTTTATATTTCAGTAATTAGCTTCTGAATAAACTATTCCCAAAAAATGAACTAAAAGACATGAGACAATGTTCTTATCAGTAACTTTTCTATGCACAAAATGCAGAATACAGAGTGACCAACAAGTAACAACCACCCATGTATCAGAAGAGTAGATCATTCTTTGGTACAGAATAAACAATCAAGTAGCTATAACCAGACACTAAGTAATGCTATTTAAGTATAACTGAGGTTTTTCAGGTTTATAAAATCAAACCTTTTAAAAAAAATGAGGTCTATAAAGTGCTGTATTCCTTCTGGGTAAATTATACAGATCTGGAAAGCATTTGACATGAATGGGAGATGATCATTCTCACATAGTGAGTCACTTCAGGAAGGGTGTCACATATTATTTCCACTCTGGCTTCTGTCAAAATAAAACTATTTCTCCTTCAGGTAAGAAGTATCTTCCACTAAGTGATTCTAGAGCCTATATTTCACTTAGTTTAAAATCACAGATTTTACTAGACCTTCAAAAAAGATCTACAATCAACACTGCAAAATTATTCAAAAAGACAGAAGCAGAGGAAAATTCCCAAAAATGTTCTATGAAGCCAGTATTATTCTAATGCAAAACCAAATAAAGGCACAATAAAAAAGAACATTATAGGCCCACATCCCTAATGAACAGAGATGCAAAAGTCCCCACAAAATATAAATTACATACAGTCATATATCGGAAAGATCATTTACCATGCTCAAGTTAGTCTTGTCCCAGAGATGCAGGGGTGGTTCAATATATGTATGGAAATAAATGTAATTAATCCTATAAGTGGACTTAAAGACAAAAATCACATGAATATCACAATAGATGCAGAAAAGGCTTTTGTCAAAAATCCAACATGCATTCTTGATAAAAGACCGAGAGGGAATTGGACTGGGGGAAACATACCTTAAAGTAAGGCTATATACAACAAACCCACAGCAAAATCATTCTAATTGGAGAAAAACTTGAAACACTCCCAGTAAACATGAACCAGACAAGGCTGTCTGCCACCCACCCAATCCTTTTCTTTAAAAAAAAAATTATTGAGAATTTCATACATGCACATAAGGCGTTTTGAGCAAATCTATGCCCACTCCCTCCCCTCCAACTCCTCTCATATCTCTCCATCACTTTTTCTGATCACTTCATGAACTTTTCATTCTTTTTTTGGGGGGGGGGCATTTTGCTGCTCTAACATCTCCCCCTTTGAAATATAACCCTAAAATTTTTTAAGGATTGGAAAAAAGCTCCCAAATACTTTTGACATTTTTGGCCTTTGGATTGGAGTATCTTACTAAGAGGCCCAAGGACATTTTGATTTTTAGCCAAGTGTCCACTAAATTTTCTTCTCCATTCTTGGGAGGCTCCAGGCCTCCCAAGGCCCCAAGGCTCACAGACTAACATAAGACACTTTTAGTTTGAGTATTGCATGGTCCTTTATGGTAAGAAGTAAGGGGATGACTTACAAAGAAACCCCACTACACTGCATTGGACTTTCCAATAGCTTTTGCGCCCACCTACAGTCTCCATTAGCTTTTGCCTGCACCCCATGGTTCTGCGGTCTCACCCATCTCACTTCATTGCTTGCAGAACACCCCTGCCATTCACTCTGGCAGCCATTCACTCTTGCAGCCGCACACACTTCCTTTTCCCATTCCAATCTTGCTGCCACTCTAACTCTGCCAAGCTAACTCTGCCAGCAGCTAGGCCCCACCCTCTTTTGCAGGGTGCTCTGTACTTGCTGCTGGCTCAGGCTTTTTGGAAGAATAAGTGCTTTCTGGGCTACACCAAGAAACTGGCCACTTTTCTTTGGGGTCTTTCTACCCTAACGGCTGAGCCAATTCTTACCTCCCATTCTTATCACACCATCCTCTGAAGAGGTTCCCAAACCTGCAGATAGGGAAGAAATGAAGACCACTCTGGCTTCTTTCATGCCGAAAATGGATGCAGGGTGAGGCAATTGGGGTACTTCTTCAGTGGGTCTATTTAAAAGGCTCCCAAATTGCATAACTCTTATCTGTAGGGGTAAAAGAAAGTCCTTGACTGGTGAATAGGAGATGAGAAGGAGAAGTAAAGGCAAGAGTAATTAGCATTACAAGATCTAGAAAGGGAACTAGTAAAAAGAATATGACAGATTTCAAATGTTCATATGAGAATCCATTGGAATTTCTCAGCGAGAGCTTGAAAAAAGCATCCTTCTATTGGATTCCTCCTCATTTTTCTATTGTCTGTCAAGGCTGGACTCAAGAGTGATGGATTCAGGATTTGTTTTCAGGCATTTTGATCGCTCTTGGAGTGGTTAGAATCAGTGTCAGTTCCCTCTCAAAGGCTTCTAGATAGGGGGAGAAAACAAATTTAGCCATCATTTTAGAACAATAGCTGGTTGTCTCCCTTAGCTACAGGTGGACACTACAGTACTGCAGACCAAGGTTTCAAGTCTTACATCTGAGCAGCCCTTTCTGATTAGGGACAAAACCATTAATGAGAAGTAATTGTCTAAATAATTTTTTGTATGGATTTAAGCCATATGGACATTATATGGACATTAGTCTGGGAAGTGTAATCCCTTGAACTCTTAAAGAACTATACTGATCACTTTACTCTTTGGTTATACATTCCTTTTGGGTGTTTAAGATCATGGCCCAAATAAATCAATTTACTTTTACACTTAAGGTCATTTGAGGATCTGTTTCTCAGGGGTCACATGGGCTTGGTAGAAGCCACTGGCTCCTTTCTCTTACCAGTTCCATCTATCTGAAGTAAGCCAAATGTCCTGCTCAACCATGGCTGGCTTCACTGGGAAGCATGGGGGAAATGTTTCCTCTGAGTTGACCCTCCTCTTTGTAGTCTGTACACAGGTTCAAGACCATCTGGTGGGGTCTCCATGGCCTCCCCATACAAGAAGACAGGTGAATCACTACAGTTACAGGACATTTTGAGAGATGTTCCATAGTTCCCTAGAACTTAGCCCACCTTGAAGGACAAGGGGCAAAAACTGTCCTATAAGTCCCTCTGACCAGATTAGTGTAGGCCACAAGTATGGATGTTAAATATCCAATAAGGTTAGTTCCACCAAACTGGTACATTTAGTTACCATGTGCAATGTAGATAAAGCTTGAGTGAAAAACAAAAATGTTCTCAGATCAACCTTGACTGGATACACATTTTTTGTTCCTTAAACTAGTTGTCTAAACTATCACCTTAGAAATTTTAAGATTACATGTATATGATTTGTGTTTCATCCTTTATATATCATAACAAACCTACACAGACCTTCATCACTTGCTTGGCTTTCTCATTTTTTTCTATTTTGGAAAAATCTCTATTCCCATATCCTTTTAATATCTTTTACATTCTCATTTTCTTTTTTTTAAAATAATTATGAGACATAACATAAACATATAAATTTTCCATCTGTTGTGAGAATTCTTTTCCTGGGGATACTAAGCAATGCTTATTCCCATTTAAGGTCCTAGTGTCAAACCAATGTTTGATTCAAGTTCTTCACACTGTTTTCCATAGAGGTTGCATGAGTTTGCAATCCCACCAGCAGTGAATGAGCATTCCCCTTTCTCCACATCCTCATCAGCATTTGGTATCATTTGTTCTCTTGATCTTACCTTGTCTGATTGGGTTAAGGTGGTACATTAGGATGGTTTTATTTGCATTTCCCTACTTACTGACAATGTTGAACACTTTGTGAGATGTTTCTTAGCCATCTTTCTTCCTTTGAGAACTCTCTGTTTAGGTCTTTAGCCCATCATTTAATTGGGTTATTTGGTTTCTTGCTTCTTTGTTTTTGAGTTCTTTATATATTCTGGATGTTAAACCTCTGTTAGATGCATCACTGGTAAAGATTTTTTCCCATTCTGTGGATTTTCTCTTTACTTTTTTGGATGTTTCTTTTTCTGTAGAGAAGCTTTCTTAGTTTAATGAGGTACCATTGGTTGATTGATGATCTTAATTCCTGAGCAACTTCTGTCCAATTTAGAAAAATCATTTCCTACACCTATATCTTGTAAGATGCTGCCAATATTTTCTTCTAATAATTTCAGGGTTTCCAGCTTCACATTGAGGTCTTTGATCCATTTGGAGCTGATTTTTATACAAGGTAAAAGATAAGGATCTAGTTTCCTTCTTCTACAGGTATAAATCCAGTATTGCCACCACCATTACTTGAAGATGCTGTCTGTCCTCCATTGTATGTTTTTAGCACCTTTGTCAAATATCAGGTGACTGAAATTGCTTTTACTAGGATTTTGGTCTTCAGTGGTATTCCATTGATCTATGTGTATAGTTTTGTGCCAGTACCATGCTGTTTTTATGACTATGACTCTGTAGTATACTTTGAGATCTGGTGGCGTAATCCCCCCAGTGTTGTACTTTTTGTTCAGGGTTATAGGAATGCTTACAGTTTTTCTCCATTTAGAATCATGATGGCTGTGGGTTTGTTGCATGTAGTTTTAATTATGTTGGGGTATGTTCCCTCCAGTCCAATTCACTCTGGGACTTGGAACATAAATGCATGCTGAATTTTGTCAAAAGCAAAGCCTTTTTTACATATATTGAGATGATGAAGTGTTTTTTGTATTTGAGTCCATTTATATGATTAATGACATTTATTGAACCATCCCTGCATTCTCTGCAAGAAATTGAATAAGGCCTGCTTGTTCATGGTGAATGATTTTTTTTGATGTACTTCTTTATGCAGTCTGCAAGAGTTTTGTTGAGAATTTTTGCATCTATGTTCATTAAAGATAAGGGGTCTATAGTTTTCATTTTTGGTTAAGTCTTTACCTGGTTTACGTATTAGAGCAATGCTGGCTTCATAGAAGGAATTTGGGAGTTCTCCCTTTGTTTCTAATTGTATTGAATAAGTTAAGTAGTATTGGTTGGAGGTCTTCTTAAATGTCTGGTTGAATTGTGACTTAAATCCATCTGAGTTTGGGCTTTCTTTAGTTGGGAGGCTTTGTATTACTGTTTCAATTTACTTATATGTTATGGATCTGTTTAAACTATTGGTCTCATCTTGGTTTAACTTTGGTGGTTCTCATGATTTTATATATCCATCCATTGCTTTTAGATTTCAAATTTAGTAGATTATAGGTTTTTAAAATATCCCCTTATCATAGTCTGGATCTTTTGTGTGTCTGTTCTGATGTTTCACCTTTCATCTATGATTTTTTTTTATTTGTATTTGCTCTTTCTTTTGGTTAACTGGGCTAAGGGTCTGTCTTTCTTCTTTAATTTTTCAAAGAACCAGCTCTTAGATTCATTGATTCCTTTTATTGTTTTCTTTGTTTCTATTTCATTGATTTCTGCTTTGATTTTTGTTATTTCTTCTCTTCTGATGGGTTTGGGTTTCATTTTTTCTTGCCTTTCAGACATCTTGAGTTGCACTGTTAGGTCATTTATTTGGGCTCTTTCTAATTTTTTTAATGTAGGCACTTAGAGCTATAAACTCCCCTCTTAGTTCTGCTTTTAAAGTGTCCCAGAGTTTGTGTTGTGTTTTATTGTCCTTTTCGTTGAATTCCAGGAATTCTTTTACTTCTTTCTTAATTTCTCCTATGACCCACTCTTTGTTTAGGAGTGAGTTGTTTAATCAGCATCAGTTTGTAGTGACTAGGGCTTCCTCCAGTGTTGATTTTGAACTTTATTGCATTGTGGTCTGATAAAATACATGGAATTATTTTAATTTCTTTTGTTTTTGTTGAGGGTTTTTTTTTTTTTTTTGGTGGCCCATTATATGGTCAATTTTTCAAAAGTTCCATGGGGTGATGAGTAGAAAGTGTATTCTCTGGTGCTTGGGTGGAATATTCAAAAAATGCCTGTTAGGTCCATTTGATGTATGGTATCATTTAATTCAGATATCTTTCTATTTATTCTTTGTCCAGTTGACCTATCTAATGCAGACAGTGGGATATTGAAGTCCCCTATTATGATTGAGTAGGGTTAATCTGTGTCTTCAAGTCCTGTAGTGTTTTTTTTTCTTTTTTTTTAAATGAATTTGGGTGCACCAGAGTTTTGTTCATATATGTTAAGGGTTGAAATATCTTCTTGTTTAATTGTGCCTATGATGAGAATGAAATGACCCTCCTTATCTCTCCTGACTACTTTTCCTTTGAAGTATATTTTGTCTGATATTACAATTGTAACACCTGCTTGTTTCTTAATGCTATTTGCTTGGAATACTCTTCCATCCTTTTACCTTAAGGTAGTGCCTATCCTTGAAGGTGAGATGGTTTCTTGCAGACCGAAAAAGAAGGAATTTCTTTCTTAATCTATTCACTTAGCCTGTGACTTTTGACTGGGGAGTTCAGTCCATTGATATTTAAGGTTATTATTGAAAGATGTGTATTGCTGGCCATCATTTTGATTTTAATTTTGTGTTTCCTCAATTACACCTTTCTGTATTTTATTTCATTGCCCCTGGGGTATAGTTGTTAATTTCTTTGCTCTTTGTATTGCTTCAAGTATTTTTTGAAGGGCTGGTTTTGTGGACATGTATTCTTTCAGGCTATTCATGTCACGGAAGATTTTTCTTTCCCCCTCAACAATAATAGACATTTTTGCTTGGTAAAGTATTCTGGGTTGGCATCTATTGTCATTTAGAACTGGAAATGCTATGGTCCAGGCTCTTCTGGCTTTCATAGTTTGCACTGATCAGATGGGCTTTCCTTTATATGTGACTTGTTTTTCTTTTGCTGTTTTCAGTATTCTCTCTTTACTCTGTACATTTAGTGGGTTTTTTCTTTTTTTTTTTTTGGTCTTTTTGAGACAGCATCTCCCTGTATCCCCAGCTATCCTGGAACTCACTATGTAGACCAGGCTAGCCTTGAACTCACAGAGATCCACCTGGCTCTGCCTCCCAAGTGCTGGGATTAAAGGCATGCACCACCATGCCCAGCACATTTAGTGTTTTTCCTGTGATATGCCCTGGGGAGTTTCTTTTCTCATCCTGTCTCTTTGGTACTCTATGTGCTTCCTGTATTTGTATGGGGATTGTCCTGGATAGCTTTGGTGTCAACTTGACACGACACACCTGTTTTAAGGGAGCCTCCGTGGGACTGGCCTGTGGCCATCCATGTCCATGGGGGATCTTCTTGGTTGTTGTGAAGGGCCCAGCCCACTGTGGGTAGTGCCATCACTGGACAGGTCAACCTGTGTTGTATAAGAATGCAGGTTCAGCTAGGACAGTCAAGCAAGTCAGTAGGCAGTGTCCCTCCATGGACTGTGCTCCAGCTCTGGCCACCAGATTCTTGCCCTGAGTTCCTGCTTTGGGCTCCCTAATGAAATGTGCCTTGGGAGAAGTAACCTGAATAAGCCCTTTCCTCCCCAAGATGGCATTGGTCAGTTTATTTTGTCACAGCAATGAAGAAACAAACTAGGACAGGGATGTCTTTCCTTTATTTTGGGAAATTCTCTTCTAGAATCTTGTCTAAGATCTGGTCAATACCATGAACCTGAAATTTTGCTCCTTCCTCTATGCCTATGATATGTAGATTTGGTATTTTTGTGGTGTCCCACATCTCTTGCATTTTCCATTCCTGTTTTTTTTTTAATTTTTCATAATCTTTGTTTGAGTGGTCCAGTTCTTCAACTTTATCCTCCAGTGTTGATACTCTGTTTTCCATTTCATTAATTCTAGTGGTGAGGCTTTACCGTGTTGTTTCAAGTTGGCTTATTGAGTTTTTCACTTCCTTCATTTCTGCCTGAGTTTTCTTAAATGTTTCTTTTTGTGAATTCATTCAGAAGTTTATCCCTATCTTCTCTTAGTTCTTTAATTTGTTTGTTCATGTGTTTTGTAAATTTATTGAATTCCTTGATCATGTTTATGATTGTTCTTTTAAATTCTGTGTCCTGGGTTATCTCTAGGGGGTTCTCCTTGTAGAACTCTTCTACAGGACTGGTGCCATTTGGTAGGGACATAGTTTTGGCTTTCCATTTTATTATTCTTTTACTGTGATTTTGGCATGTGAATTTCTTCTGTTGTTTGTGATTCTGATATGATAATTAAATTGATGTATGCTTCTGTTTGCATTATTTGTGAGCCTTAGTTTTTTCTTATTAGTTATGTAAAGGTGGTTAGTCTAGGTTTCAGGTTCTCTCAAGTTTTATTTTGGAGGGTACTGTGGGCTTCAGATCAGTACCATGTAGAGGCAGGATCCAAGTGCTCTCAGGTACTCCCCTGTGTTCTCAGCCCCTATGCTAGAGGGAGATCAAAACCACACTCTCTTGTGGTCTGTTGAGATCACAGCTACTACAGTGATGGAGGTCAGAACCCGCCCTCTCATGCTGTCTGCTAAAATGCTAGAATTATAAGCTTTTGTATTGGATCTTTAGTGAGAGTGAAGTGGCCTTCTGTGTCTCTTTAGGTCAGTGATTACATGAATAAGGAATTCATGATTTTGAAGTAAGGGATATTTTCCCACTTATCCTCATATACCTATGAGGAACATGTCTCTAATTTTATCAACTTGTATTTTCAACTAATTTTTGTGTGTATACTGTGTTCATTTTATGATTATGTTCACCCACTTGAAATTCTAGCTATGGCTAGATCCTTGGCAAAGCTAGTGACAAAGAAAAGAAATTAGATGATAAACTGGCAAGGATAAATTTTATGTGAAAAACTGTGTTCCAAAACATGCACATTTTTAACAGTTGAAAGGAAAGAGAAAAATATCCGAAATATTTTTGTGTGAATCTTTGAAAATATGAAACTCATAGTGATATGCAGTTGTAATATATTTACCAAGAAAGTATGTTTTACATCATTTCACTTGCTAAAAGAGGGCATTTTCCTTTAGATATATTTTATTTTGAAAGAAAATTTTATCATGTAAAGCACATGGTTATGAAAACTGTATATATTGGGCTAGAGGACTGACTCACTGGTTGATTTTTCATTCAAGAGCATTTCTTGCTTTACAGAGGACCCAGTTTCAATATTAGCACCCACAACTGGTGACTGACAGTGGCCTATAACCCCAGTTCCGGGGAGCTCCAAAGCCTCTGATCTCCAAGGTCACCTCCATTCATGTGCACATACTCATACACAAGCACACTGAAATACACATAATTTTAAATAAAAGTGTTTAGATCTTAAAGTTGGATATGCCTGGCATACCTGAATAAACTAGATGTGCAGTACCTCATATATGTCTGCGTATTATACAGAAATTCACAAGAGTACACTATGTTTTAGTCTCAGTATCAGTCACGGTTTACAAATACTCTGATACTCAAACTTTCATGGAGGTTTTAGGCCCTGAAGTGAAGGGATGATTACCCTTTAGTGTTCACATATTTTCCTTGAAGTAGAAAATACTCCTTCCTTAGTAATATGTCTTTCATTGAACTAACAAAATTGACAAAACAACTCACCCAACCCCCCACTTTTCAATCATATGCCAAAATACACATTTATCATATGTGTTTAAATGTTTAGCAAATTTTTCACTACCTGCATTCAAAGTGTATACTTTTGGTTTACAAATCATTCTCCAAACTTTTAGAGTCTTAACTCTTTCTCTGTTAAATTTAACATCATTTATGTAATCACCCTTTATTTCCTACTTGTTAAACTTAATAAAAAAAAAATCTTTGACATTCTAATTCCTGTACAAACCTTTCCCATTTCCATTGATTATTACAATTAAACCCTGATGTAAATTACATGCAATTTTCCTTAACGTATATCCTGGCTTTTGTCCTAAATCATTTCAAACCTTCCCAAAGCAACATTATCAGACCTTAAGCATTTCCTGCCCACATAATGTATTTAAATGATTCACTGAAATAACTAAAACTCATAAAATCTGTAAGCCTTAGCAAGGAAATACTGAGTAATGTCTCTGAAAGACAACTACCTGAATTCTACAACCATCTGCTCTTCCATTTACATTGTGATCTAGGCAACTTAATCTATGATAAGGTAGCTTTCTTTTGCTTTCTAGCATTCAACCATTCTGAGCTCCTATATGTGTGGTCATAGTCACAAGATTAAAACTCAAAGTGCCTCCTCCTATTATAACACTTGTTACAATATACAAACAATTATTTCAGGGATAAATGTTCTCCTTAGCGAGGCAGGGAATATGTCTGTCTAATGTTCATTTACTTGATACCCTAATAGTGCCCAGCAAGTTATAATTTAATTTGATACTATCAGGCTGAAATGATTCTGTGTCTCAAACCGTCTTAACAGTATGAAAATAAAATAGAGACTTGCAAGCATTCTTAAGGTCTATGTTCAGTCTTTTAAAGATTCAGTCACTTTCAAATCATTTGAAAATAAAAGATAATGATATGTCTTGTTCTGAAAATTGTTTATTATGAATGCTTATAAAATCATGAATTGGTCATATTCTTGTATTCATCTGTACCATAATCTTATTCTGTGTTTTTGTTACATATATAATACATGTGTCATATTGGATATAATCCTACTGATCACAATTAGTGTTGTCCTTATAGGCATGGCGGTGATACATTCAGTCATTTCAGTTACAAAAAACTACAAAGCACCTGTGAATATGAAAAGTACTGCTGCAGATGATGCACAAATTCCATGCTGGCTTTCTCATTTTTTAAATTATTGTTTGAGCCAGAGATTGCTGATATTGTCTTGAAAAATGGTGATACTTTATTTAATTACCTTCTCTCTCAAGGAAATGGCAGTGGGATGAGCTGGTTAATATTCACATTGCACTGATTCATGGATACAATCAAATGTGGCTTTACACCAATAGAGTTGCTCACTATCAGGTATTTCAAATTTCTCTTTTCAGCTAGTAAACCAAAGCTACTGGTCATACTTTTGTACTCAAGGGCATAGAAACCCAAGAAATGCTACCTTGAAGTATTTTGTGTTTGTATGTTATGTTCTACACTGTTTACTCGTATCATTTACTTGGGTTAAAAGGCACTGTGAATGGACTTAGAGACATGTGTCTGTGATTAAGAGTGCTTGCTACTATTCCAAACAGCTTGAATTCAGATCTAAGCACCCATGTTCAGAGGACAAACCACAGCTGTCTGTAACTCCAGCTCCAGGGGATTCTATGCCCTCATCAACCTCTACTACCCCCTCACACACAGAATACACTCACCCATACATACACACACACACACACACACACACACACACACACACACACGAATAAAATGAACTGACCCGGCAACTACAATAATGACTGACCTGGTAAGATATGCCCATTGGTACAATAGTGGTACAAATGTTATGAGAGTATACAAGAGTACTTATGACCCACTTTAAAATCTGGAGATCATAACTGGCATTCTAATCAGGGCCATGAGCCTGTGACTAGATAAGTCAAGCTATTTTGTCTGATAAATAGATATAGTATTAAACTGACCTCTAATGACATACTGCTATATCCACAGATTAATGCTTCTCTGAACTCTCACCTGAGAAACTTCTTCATACAGCAGATAGTGCTCATTGCGTAGACCCACAACTAGTCAGCATGCATATAAGAGAGTGTACAATGCTCATCTCTAAATAGGACCTGTACACGATCTTTTCCCAAGTTTCAGGGAATATTGTTAGAAAAGAGGCTGAAAGATTTTTGAGAGACTGAGGTTGTAGAAGAATAGAAGCAAAGCATGCTTTCTGGACACAAAAGAGTTGTTACATACATGAACCCATACAGTTGTGACAGCATGTACAGGGCCTGTGAAAACTCAGGCCATAAAAAACAAGCATGAAGTGGGGAGATGGGTAAGAAGTCCCAGATCTAGCAGAGGATAGTTGGCAATTGATGGCTGTTGGAATAGTGAGAGTTGGTTTTCTATAATGTATAATTCTATAAATTATCATAATAGATTTTTCATTTTCAAATAAATTTGAATCCTTTCACCCTTGGTTTTCCATCCTGGCAGGTTGATCAGACTCTAAGGGATGGACCTACAGAAGTCAGGGTAGGGTAATATTAGGATAAGGGTGTAAGTGGGGGAATGGTCTGAATATGATCAAAATACATCATATGAAATTCTCAAAAAAATCAATAAAATATGCAAATACATAATTTTTTAGTTAAGTATGCTTTCATCTCTGCCATTTATTACTTCTGAAAAAAAAATTGTTCAGATGAAAATCATTGACAAATTCCACTGGTACATAAAACTTTGATGCAAAGGCCACAAATTAGTTACAAATGGCATATTAAAAGTTAATCATGGGGCTAGAGAGATGATTCAGTGGTTAAGAGCACTCAGTGCTCTTACAGAGGACCCAAATTTTATTCCCAGCATCCACATGGTGGGCTAACAACTGTTCGTGACTCCAGCTGCAGGAGTCTGATAACTTCTTCTGACCTTAGTGGGCATTACACACATACACATAAGATATTAAAAAATTAATCACATTCTTGCTTTTAACTTCTAAACATGTACAATTGTCCCTTTCCATTTTGTGGGACACAAAGAAATAAAGAAAAAATATCTGTAATGAATTAGCTTATAACATTTGTGAGACAAACAAATTTATGAGTCATATTTTATTATTTCATGTAGTATATGCAATGCACTAAAAATAGCATTCTGTTCTGCAGAATTTACCTGAGAAGGGAATAAGTTGTGAAGAACACAAAGAAATAGCCAAAGTTACTGTAGTATATTGGAAAAGCAACCTAATGATTTATTTTCTTTTTTGAGCCTGAGAACTGATGCTCATTATTCTAAGTAGTAAAATATATTGTGGAGAATTTTCCAAGTACTGAGATAAGAAGCATCCATAATTTAATTTAAGAGAAATCCTCTCTGTTTTCAACAAAATGCCAATATTTTTGTTAAACATCTATCATTTTAAAGATTGGGAGAAAAAATACCACAGTAAGTAAAAGTTCACAGATTTTTTCCTGGTACAACAATTTTTACACATATTCATATATACCATAATATAAAGTGTTTCTGACTCAAATCTCACTGGGAGATTTTCATTTACAAATAAATTTGAATCCTTTCAACCTTGGCTTAAATTACAGATAAAATAGCTTTGCAGAATATAGAATAAAAGACTTGTTAAATGTTTAGAAAATTTTCAGATATGAAGTAGTTCATGTAAAACATCATGATAAGTGTAATGGATATAAAGTCAAGTGTATTGATTTTTCATTTAAATACAAATTTACATGGAGCTATAACAAAAACAATTGGAAGAACAGATAGAACAAAAAATTGACATGTTCAAAAATTGTGTATATATTATAGTGTAGTTCAATTATTACACTTAATATATAGTAACTACAATAAAATGATTATTTTTATGATAATGTTTTCAGCTAATAATTGCAAATTTCATAGCAAATTTACAACTATTTTCTAAACAACAATATCTCCAAGAAGCCTAGAATACTATCCAAACATTTAAGCCCCAAGTACTAAATGAAAACAAAATAGGCTAAAATGTACGTAAAGGTGAAATCTTTTCTTATAAATAAGTTATAATGATGATCTGGTCCCTTGACTCCTCGTTATAAATCGTCATCATATCCTTAAAATATGCAATATTCTGAACAATATTTAATGTGCTCTATTTCCTTTAATATTGAAGATGATTCATTCTTCATTGACCAAATATACAACTCATAAGGGCTAACACTACTCCACTTGTGTCTCACATCGTCCTCATTTTCCACAAACCAATATTTTGGAAGCAAGTGCCCTGCTTCTCATGTACAAGGTCTCCTTATTTCAGTGGAATCTCACCATTGTGTACTGAGCTAATCTTTTTTTTTTTTAAAGAAAAGATTTATTTTTTAAAGTGTGTGTGTGTGTGTGTGTGTGTGGACATTAGGGCATGTGCTCAAAGAAGCCTGCAGGTGTGTCAGATTCCCTAGAGCTGAACTTACAGGTAGTTACAAGCTGCCTGATGTGGGTGCTGGGAATTGACTCAAGTCCTCTGGAAGAGCAATATCTAATTCTTAACTGCTGAGCCATCTCTCTAGACCAAGTAACGAATATATTAAAATTTTTGTTGGTAATATTTTCAAATATAATTTGATTTTTTTGCTTTGTTTGTTTTTCATTTTGATGTGTATTGCTTTCCTTTGTATTTTGATACCAGTTCCTATGTAAAATAAATTGGATGCAAACTTGCTCTGCATCCAAAGCTGGCCTTGACTTCCTTAGCCCACTGCCTCTACTTCCTCCATGCTGAGATCATAGGTGCATACCTCGATATAACTGATTTATATGAACATTAGCATTATTAGACAATTTTTAAAAACTTTTATTTATTTTAGGTGTAAAGGTTTTTTGCCTACATGTATGTAAATACACTACATGTTTGTAGTGCTTGCAGAGACCAGAAAAGGGCATCAGATCCCTTGGACATGGAATTAGGGACACTTAGCCACCAAGTAGATACTGGGAACCAAACCCAGGTCCTCTGGTAGAGGAACAGATTTTATTCTTGAAAGCTTTTCATCATTACCTATCTCTGTGTGGTAAAAATGAGTTTTACATCTTAAATTTAAAACTTTTCGCATTTTATAACATCCTCTCTAACACAACCTAATACAGTTGTACATTTTGAAGAATCATGTATATAACAAACCCTGTAAAACACAATTCCGTGTATAAGTTATTAACTGAATTATCCCCAAACTAATCATTAACTTATGTGTATTAGTAAAGCTGCAGAAATGTCTTCTGATAAAAATAAATAATATGATATCTTTAACAGCTAGAAAAGCAAGAATTCAATCTATATATTATTTCTACCATTTCTATCCCAATACAGAGAAATTTAACACATTATTTTAGTTAGCAAATATTTTCTGTAAAACATTATTTCACTCTACAGATGAAAGTTTCTTTAACCTTAGTATTTTTTTGTTTTAAAAATTATTTCAAATAATAAATATAAATTTTATTTTTAATCAATAAAATACATTATTAATATCATATTGTAGCCTAAAGAGACACCTTGAAGTATTTTTGAGGCAGCTGGCCCTGTAACTTACTGTGTAGACCAGACTTGCCTTGATCTCACAAAGATCTGCTTGCCTCTGCTTCTTGAGTCCTGGGATTAAAGGTGTCCACAACCCTACCTAGCAAGATACCTTAAAATTTAACTTACTTTGGTCAATTATAAAAATATATACATGCACAAGTCTTATGCAAGCTCAAAGAAGACAAAACTCCCATTATAGACATGGAAAAGTGGGTTAGAAATCCCCACTCGATCTAAGGAACTTCAAGAAATTTATAGTTACTGGGAGGGGGAAAGACTGTGTCTTACAGGGTTGAGACACTTGGTGGGCCCAGTGGTTGGACCCACACTGAAGGACATTTGGGGATACAAATCATACTCTATAGAATAAATTATATATATATATATATATATATAGTGTGTGTGTATGTGTGTATATGTGTATGTATTGTCCTAGTGTGTTTCTCCTTTGCTGTGACAAAACACTCTGACCAATACCAACTTGGGGAGGAAAGGGTTTATTTGTCTTACATCTCCCAGGTCACAGTTCATCAGGGAGCCTGAGGTAGGGACTCAGGGCAGGAACCTGGAAGCAGGAAATGGAGCACAGGCCATGGAGGATCACTACTTACATGGCTTGCTCCCTGGCCCCTGCTCAGCCTGTTTTCTTATGTAACACAGGCCCACCTGTGCAGGGGTGGTACCACCCACAGGGGGCTGGGCCCTCCCACATCACTCAACAATCAAGAATGTCTCCCACAGACATGGCCACAGGACCGTCCTATGGACGCAATTCCCCAATTGAAGCTCCCTCAACCCAAGTGTGTCAAGTTGCCATTAAAGCTATCCATCATATATATGTGTGTGTGTGTGTGTGTGTGTGTGTGTGTGTGTGTGTGTGTGTAGCTACTGATGAGTCCACACCGATTAATTATTTTCACCTAAAGTCCCATGGCTTACTTTATGGTTCATTCTTGGATTTTATAATTTTTAGAAATGCATGATGTACTGAATCTATCACAGTAAAATTCTTGATAATTTCACTGCCATACCAGTCCACTGTGTTCTTGCTGTTCATCTTTGCTCTCTTCACTCTTATCATTTTGAAACCACTAATCCTCATAATGTCTCCATAATTTTGCCTTTTCCAAAATCTCCTATAGTTGGAGTCAGTCAGTATATACTTTTACTAGGTAGCATAAAACAGCAATTGAAGGAAGTTGCTATATGGTTTCAATCACAGGCGATATTAAAATAATAAGATTGACATAATCGCAGAGAGGAATGGTGGTTCACAAGAGCCAAATGGGTATAAATGTGTAGTTGCTATTCGAAGCACACATGATTTCTATGAAATCAGGTGAAGTCCTAGACATCTACCTAACGACATTAGGCCTATAACAAATAAGATATTGAACAATCAAAACTGCAAGTTTAAAATTCATACTAAACTCATTTTATTGATTTTTTTCCATGTTTCATACAGAACACTTCAATCGATCTTAATCATCTTTATGCCTCCTCCTGTACTCCCACCCTCCCATACCCCCAACCCACTGGAATTCATACATTCTGTCATTGAGTCAAGTTGGTGTCCCCAGATATTCTTCAGTGCAAGCTCCTCTACTGAGGTCTAGTCAGCCTATCTAGAGTCCCTTCCTTTAGAATAAAAATGTTGTTATTATATATTAATTGTAGAAAGTCAAGGGATTCAGGAAGAATTTTGCATGCATGCATTCAATGTAATTTGATTCTCCTCACCTCCTTTATGGCTCTGTCTTGTCCTCTCCTTTTTCCATTCTTTCCTGTCACATCCCTATTACATTCTCCTTATGTTTTAATATGGTTTAATTTGTTCCCTTATGCAATGGGCTCTTAGGCAAATTCCATGCTGTGGCTGTTATGGATATGGCAAAATAAACGTGAAAAGAATATACAGGTATCTCTGTAGTAAGTTGCTTTTGCTATTCTTAGGTGTGTACCCAGAAATGAAGTGGATAGACCACACATGAAAGTTAATGTTTTTTTAATTTTTTTAGGAAACTCTATGAGGCATACAATTTGCAATTACCTCATTTGCAATTATAGACATAAAGTTCATGTACTACAATCTTATATTGGAAAGCATGAGCAAAAGATATGAAAGACAGATGCAAACTACACTACAAAGTTGTATTTTAATTATCCTGAAATTTACAAATTGAGCCTGTAAAATTCAGTCAAATTGTTTGATTGTAATCAGGAGTAAAATGCAAAATATAACTAGTGGAGTTAATCTTTATAAAGTCCACAACTAATTTTTTATAAGCATATTTAATATAGAATTTTTATGATAACCTTATTAGAATAAATAAGACAACTATTGTCTCATAGTGATGTAAAAATAAATGCATGCAATATTTTAACTAAGTATATGCTAGTTAAATTTGAAATTATTCTTCTTTTGGATATAAGCAATGGCTTTATTTAGTTTTATTTAACTGCTCACATATCAATAAACATATTCATATCTCTACCCTTATGTACAAGTGCATGTAGATTAAAACAAATTATATGGCTTACAATGTGTTTACCCATTATTTTTATTTTTATATGTGTAAGTAATCCATATATTATCATAAATTAGTTTCAAAATAATGTCAAGGACAGGAGTTGACATCAGAAGGTAAGAAACAAGCTTCTAATTACTAAGACAGCTTTGGAAAGTATTGAATAATTACAAATATATGTCTACAATAGTAGAGAAAAAGTCAACTTAATATGTGAATCTTATTATGAAATGGAAATGAAAAATTTTACTGTTCAACCCTGTCAGGATTACTTTAGAACTTCATTAGCATGAAAAGAGGAATGGGATTAGACCTACCCATTCCTAAATTCTTAGGTATGAGGAAGGTGGGAGAGTTTTTATATGATGTATAATACCATCTAAACTTTTCAGGAAAAAAATAAATTGATGCACAAATGAAATGAGAATTTTTTCAGTTTTCATACAATATAGTTTGATGACATTTAGATACTCTCCACACCTCCCCATGCTGCTCCTACCCAATTTAATGAATATATATATA
>NW_008348789.1:3443504-3444656 GCF_000622305.1 Nannospalax galili
ACAAAAGTCTATTTTTTATTTTAGAATGAAATAATAGTAATTGTAAGCTATATATATATATTCCTATATATACATATGCAAGGTTTATTTATTATTAAAACAGGATCTTTGCAAGGACTCACAAATACCATGAGAAAGGATATGAAAGGGTATAATCTTTGCTCTCTCTCTCTCTCTCTCACTCACTCTCTCTCCCCATTTAGTTCTCTTGAGGTTTTGTTTAAGACAAATGTCACACTCTGTTGCCAAGACTCTTCTGACTATCACTAAATAACCAAGGCTGGCCTCAAAGTTGTGGTGATCCTTTGCCTCAACCTCCCTAATTCTGGGATTACAGGCATGAGCTACCACAACAACTGGAATGGTTTGTTCTAACCTCCACTGTATTTAAGCAGGCCAACTTTACTTTTAAGTTCAACTAAAAAAAAAGTAAGGATATTACACTCCTTTAGCACAGTGGTCTATTTTATAGAAAGTTATGACTCAAGCCAATAAATGCCACAATCTTGTCAAGAAATCAAACATAGGGTGGGCGGATTGCTTGCTTTAACTGTGCTGCTTGTTGAAGATTTGGGGCCTTTTCTATTTTTCTTTCCTAGAGCAACTCATTAAATCCATCATTCAACTACATTCAAGTCCCTTATTGTGTTTTCACTGTGTTGTGTTAATGTACTTCCTTACCCACAATACCGATGGTCAGAATTGGAGTTCTAGGTGAAGTCTAGACCTTTGGGGCTTCCAAAATTATTCAGATTAGCCAACTCATAGGGATCCCTGGAAACTGACCTACTTTTGTCCTGCATGTAGCATGTAAACTGTCCTCTTGCACTTACACTCCACAAAATGCCTGGCAGCACTTTCTTTTAAAGCTATAACCTTTCTTCTGACTGTTACTGTTCTGTGTCTTTCCTTAAAAAGCATATTTAAATCAGATAAAATATGGAGGAGCATCTTTTTGCAGCTAGAAGGTACTGATCAGCACACTCTCATTTACGAAACAAAACTCAATCCCATAAATTAGTGAGATAATAGTAATGTGTTACAAAGTTATAATGACATGATATGCACTTGGAAAAAATGCTCAAAAGCCAAAAGAACACACACATTTAGTTTGCATATTAAGACATCCATTTCCTATGTCGCTTATATTTT
>NW_008348789.1:3446043-3462371 GCF_000622305.1 Nannospalax galili
CTCAATCCCATAAATTAGTGAGATAATAGTAATGTGTTACAAAGTTATAATGACATGATATGCACTTGGAAAAAAATGCTCAAAAGTCAAAAGAACACACACATTTAGTTTGCATATTAAGACATCCATTTCCTATGTCGCTTATATTTTTTAAAATGGGAAAGATGAGATGTGAAACAGTGGCAACTGGCTGATGTTTTGAGAAATGTTTTTCCACAAAGAGATTGTGGCAAAACCTGACTTAACACTAAATTCTCAAGATTACTGACATTGCTTTACACATATATTATATTAGACTTTAGCTTAGATGTGACTTCCTGATACACTGAAATTTTATTATTTATTTTTTTGAGTCCTATCTCTATTCAGGAGAGAGTATTGCCAGTCAGAAGAATCAATAATTTTTGTGCACACTTACTTATGGTGCTTCTGTAAATCAAGGGCTTTTTATACATTTTCTATATTTCAAAGATTTGGGCCTATGGAGGTGTTGGATAGGAGTGTTCTTTGAGGGAACTAGAGGAAGTCATCCCCCCTACCCAACTGGTCAGGTTCAGTTGCATGAGGGGGCAGGTCTAAGGAAGTGCTGAGGATGTTGGGAAGCAGCAGAAAGCAGAAATCTTGACACTAAGTTGGCAGGGTATAGTGCTGGTGGAGGAGATCTAAAAAGCTTATCTGAGATGTGTGGGAAGAGCCCAAGGGCGTGCATGCCTTTGTAAGTAACTCCTTTCCAGACATCATAAACATTATATAAAAAACTCGAATGGGATGCATGGTGTTGATTATTTTGGTCAGCATTAAGACCATGTGGCCTGGGATCCCAGAGTATGTGTGGTTCTCCCAGGAGAGAATTTGGTGCAACTAATTGGTGCAGTTCAACTGAATATGAGGCAGGATATGATAAACTGCAAGAGTCTGGGAATGCCTCTGATAAGGAGAAGTGGGCAGGGGCTGCAGGGAGAGTTCTCTTTTCTTTGTGAAGGGCTGGGCATCCTGGAATGGGTTTTTCCTGAGAGAGTGACTCATGCCTTAGGAGACCTTGTGGTTCCAGAGGTGTCTGGTGAGCCAATCAAATGTAATTGGGTTCAGATCCCTGCATCCAGAGGGGCAGAGATGGGTGCTATGAAGTGCCTACTGCAGTAACATGAACAATCCCAGATACACCATCGGGAGCCCAGGAGAGAGTGTGGGCAGTTCCCACATGCTTAATGGGGTTAGCAGTAGTCACAGGGATTATAAGATGGATAGCAAAATATATGGCTAAAATGAGGCTGCCTACATGGAAGCAGAAAGATTCAATGGAGAGTATCCCTGGGGGTCCACCATTCTGTATATGGTATAAAATAGCTCATTTGCTTGTGTGATGGGGACTGCCACCAGGTATGTAGGAAAATTCTTTAAGACTGTGGAAAGCCTAGAAAAAATGTTACAAGCCTTAGAAGCAAAAGAGGAATCCAAAATGTGGAGGGGGGGGGCTGTTGTTAAAGTGGCTTTCCACTTCTTTACATAATAAAAGACTTTTCCAAGGCAAAGGCAACAGCCACAGGTAAGGCTGAGAAGACTAAGGAGGAGCTATTGGTGAATTCAGTCAGCCTCAGAATTTGCAAATAAACCATGACAGAGAGGAAGAAAATGAAAGATTTTTACTTAAGGTTAAGGGACCAGGAGTCAAAGAACCCAGGAAAAAAGACAGATAATAATGAAATATGAAATGACCTAGAAATAAAGAGAGCTAAAGATGCCTCTCAGATTCAAACTTTAATACAAAAAGAGAAAAAAATCATGTTTCCTTGTGCTGATAAAAGCCTTAACAATATTGTAGCCAGCAGAAAATACTCAACACTGGAGCTGCTGGAACTAGGAAAAACTTTCAAACAAGCAATAAAACAGCCACTCATGACGTGGCTCTTAAGGATATGGGACACAGGTGCAAATAATACTAGTTCAAGTCCTTCAGAAGTATCACAGCTCAATTATATACCCACCCATTCATCCTTGAGACACAGGCTGTTAATCTAGACCAATATGGGGGGAACAGTCCATAATGGAATGGCTTGTGCAAGGCATTAAAGATACTTGATAATCACCAATGGAGACTCCCACGATTATCAGGGGCTGGAGAACAATAGAAGAAGGACAGGCATTACTGAGTAAACTAGGTATAACAAAAGCAATATATGATGCCCAGTTCTCTGGGCCACATAGGACTGTGGTCACCAGAGATATTTAAAAAAGGCTAAATTCAACAGGGACCTTAAGAATGGTATCGAGCTTTAGTGGTTTTACTAAGTCCCTTAATGGGAAAGGATCTTTGTAAAGTGAGGGAAGCTTTGGCAGATGTAAGTGACTCAAACCAGTCTGTAAAATATGTCTGTAAAATAATAGAACCTACAGGAGATTAAAAAAAAAAATACAAAGCAGAAAAACAGGTCCATTTATGTTCTTTGAAGACAAATGTGGCAAGATTTACATCATTCCAAGTTTCTAAAGAAAAAAATTGACAAAAAAAAAATCTGGAGTTCTGTAAGGCTTTAAAACCTGAGGAACAGTTCACAAAACGAATACAAAGGATAAAAACTGTCCCAGGGGTGATTAAGAATCCCTAATGATTAAACAAGGTACATTTCTCTCCTGAGAAATGGTATATTAGGGGTGGAGGCAGTTTTTCCCACCAGGGCCTCCCCTAGCAGCCAGTAATGGTCAATGGAAATATGGTGGATATGGTCACAGCCAGGAGGCAGACCCAGTACCTGCCTGACTTGGGGAGCCAACAGGTACAGCGGGGACAAGAAGAACTGTCTGCTTCCTTAGCACAATGCAGAGTCAGGCAACTTGAGCCAGCACCCATAAGTGTATCAAAATCATGTAAAATCCCCAGAATGAGGAATGATTACAAAGGGATACCTAAAGATATTAAATAACTGACCAAGTTAATGCCTATTATCCATGCTATGGTACCCAACAGAGATCTGTTGAGAAAACAATACAAATCGATAAAACCTTTCCATGCTGTGTTAGAGCTTGTCTATGCTTGATTTAATATATAATTTTAACGACTGAATGTTTTACAGATGTGAAATCCATTTGAAAGATATCAAGTACACCTGAAGAAACAAAGGCCAGCTATAGCTGTAAGATTCTTAGGAGATTTATGGTTGGGTAAGAGAGAAGTGATACCCACTGAGATGGTTGGGAAAAGCCTACAACACCTAATCCTGTATGAATAAAATCAAAGGCTCCCAAAACTGTACAACTGTTATGAAAAACACCTAATCCTGTATGAATAAAATCAAAGGCTCCCAAAACTGTACAACTGTTATGAAAAACTTATGGTACCAGGGGTGGGTTGTCCCCCTATGAGCTGTTGGCCAGAGAGATCTTAGAGATCCTCAACCAAATTAACCAAGGCTATTGTCACTAATGATGGTTGTACATCAGAAAAGGTCTGTAAGACCATGTTGCTGAAGACACTGCATGATGTGAACACAGGAGAAGGAGAGATGAAGCCAAGACTAAGCTAAAAACTCCATGCCATTGGATATATGGTTTTCATAGGGCCAGAAGACACTATGTAGATAGTTGGGGGAGAAGGATCCCCTATCTGCTTAACAATGGACCCCAGGTGCTGCACACTAGTGACATGTTAAGCAATGCCTGCTGGTGAAATAATGGCTTGACAAATAAACATACAACAAACAAATTTCTAATTGGGTAAGGCCCACTGCTAGAGATGCAACACACACCTGGTGCTGTAGACCAGGCCAACCCCCTGTCTCAGGGAAAACTAAAAGCCCCAGTGGGGAAGCTGCTGCAAGTATTCTGTTCAACAAATATGATACACTTGCTGGGGTATCTTCTAAGCATTTGTATTTACAAAATACAAACAAATCCACGTTCGTTTAGATGTGCCTACTTCTTGTCATTTATCTTTATAGTAGGAGAGACAAGGCTAATATCAAGGCTGGAGAGATGGCTCAATGATTAAGAATACTGGTTGTGCTTGCAGAGGACTGGGGTTCAATTCCCAGCACCCACTGGCAGCTAACAAACATCTATCACTACATTTCCAGAGATTCTAATGCCCTCTTCTGGTCTCCATGGGCACTGTATGATATACATGTATATACATGTTTGCACTTACATATATGCAGCCAAAACACTCAAAATTGCAAAATCCTATAAACAAATAAATAAATAAACATGCTAAAATGCTAATATCATATTGGCATGGTTAATTATTTCTATCAGATAAAATATCTAGCCAAAATGTTCTTTTGAAACAGCATGATATTTTGGAGCTTCATCCATGATGTTGGTAACCTGAATATGCACTCCCCACATCACATTCATTCATTTCTTGTTTGATAATTTTTTTTACATATTATATACATTTATCGTTTAACCTCAAAATCTTGTGCATTATACATATCAAATATTTTCTACCCAGTTTATTATACATCTTATAATTCCCCTATAATTTGTTAGTGGTTTTCTGTTTGTCTAATTTATGAACAATTTTTATTGTATATGAATTTTGAAATATTATTAAAAATATTTCCTAGACTGCAAGTAATGTTAATTTCCTTTAGAAGATAGAATTACTCATAATGTTTCCCACTTGTGTCTACTGCAGTTGTTTTGTTCCAGTTTTCCATGCTGAATGATGCCAGTTCTGCTAACATGCATTTTCCTATGAAATTCTTTCTATTTCATCTCTTACATTCAATTTAATTTCTTTAGATTTCTAAAATAATTTCATATACTATTATTGCCCTTTATGATTTTTTAAATATTTTTATTGTGCTGTTGTAATTTCATGCAACAGTTCTTAATCAGCTTTAGACCCCCTCCCCCATCGATGTCTCCCTCATTCCCCCACCAGAACTCATGTATTCCTCCATACATGTTAAGTCCTATTCATTCAGGCATTTGTACCCATATGTCCTTCAGTGTATATTTTCCCACTCGAGTCTAGTTAGCCTGTATAGAGATCGTATGTAAAGCATACTCTCCCTCACACAGCAGTGATCAGTATCCAATATTTCTCTGTCTAGTGCCCACCTGCCAACTATTTCTCCCCTCCCCTTTGGGCCCTTGTTTAATTGATTTGATATGGATCCTGTGCTCGATGCCCCCATTGCCACATTTTCCCATCTACAAGCTTCTAAAGGCCTGGAAACAGCCTCTGCTTTTCTGTGTTCATGAACCAGCTCTTGTTCTCACAATCACTCTGACCCTCTTGTGAAATGGTTCCTGAGCTGTGAGTGGGTGATGTTCAGTATAGGAAGTCCTATCCTACACTCTACAGTCTCTTATTCTTTAAAACTTGGCCAGTTATGGCCTTCTCTGTGCATCGCACTCTGTTTTATAGGGAAGCTTTACTGGTGAGAGTTAGGGGATGCATTTATTTTCTCTTTACCCCTTGTTCTGCTATGTTCCAGGAGCCTTAGTTGTAAAGGTTCAACTGTACATGTGTCATCTAGTATTGGGCATTTCTTAGACATATGTTCTCTGTGTCTAACAAGATGTACAATTTTGCATTAGCCTCCATCGATTACAAAAAGAAGTTTCTTTAATGAGTGGTATACAGCATGCTTATCTATAAATAGAAGGATCAATATTTAGCATATAGTAAGAAATTTCATTGTCTGGAGATATAAAAGAGATAGGGATTTCCATAGGATATTGACAGGGCTTTAAGTCCAATTAGATAGCTGTTGCTTGTCCCCCAGATAACAGTGCCATAACTGACTGCATCAATAGAGGTAGTGTTCTTTGCCAGTCCTTGTGGTTATTAGGCTTTAGGGCTGGGTTTTGCCATTAATTAATTTTCTCCCTTTGCAGTTTGTATATCATCATCTAGCATTATGGTAACCAAACTTCAGTTAGAAGGCTTCCAGGTCATTTCCTGATTCATTGCTTCAAGTCCTATATCCTAACTATGTCCTGTCTTCAGGAATAGTGCCTTATCTACTACTTCTGGGTGAAAACCAAGAGATTTGGCAATATCTTGTGTTATTTTGGGAGTCTCCTGGACCACTTTCACCAGCCACTCAAAGGAAGGTCTCTTCTGTCTGGCACTGTGTTCCTTGCTATGCAGCTCCCAGGTATACATGTACATTAATGTTCAGGCAATGTATGTATCTGAACATTTCTCACGGGGCTTTAAGGGCATCAGTTTTTCCTCTAGAATTCCTAGGCCTCCCCCAAGATTTTTTCATCTTTACTCGTTTTTCTCCAATGCACCCCTCTTTTCTCTCCCTAGACACAGTGTCCCATTATCCTTAATCTCCCCCAACTACCACCAGTCCCCTACCATCTTCCCTCTCCTGACTTCCATCCCTCCCCCTCCCCACACCATGATCACTTGCATGTCTCTCCCTCCTCTCCTCCCTGCCAATACTCCCACTTTCCCCAAAAACCCTTGGTAACGTCTGGTCCTTACTATCCCCCTGTTAAGTTCTTTATTTTCCTTTACCTCTATGTATCCTTTCCTTTTTCCTGGCTCCTGGTGTTACATCAGAATTTATATGCTCACATATAAGGGATTGGTGCTGCAATCTGCGAATGAGGGAGAACATACATCACTTGCTTTTCTGTGTTTATGTTACTTCACTTAGTATAATACTCCATCAATTTAACTGAAAATTACATAATTTATTTTATTGATGAGTAGAACTCCATTGTGTAGATGTAACATATTTTCATTATCCGTTCATCAGTTGAGGGACATTTACGTTGTTTCCATTTCTTAACTATTGTGAAGAAAACAGCAACAAACATGGATGTGTACAGGTATCTCTGCAGTAGGATGAGTCCTTTGGGTATATGCCAAGGAGTGGTATAATTGGATCCTATGGTAGGTTTATTTTTAGTTCTTGAGAGTTCTCCACACTGTTTTCCCTAGTGGTTGCACCAGTTTGCATTCCCACTAAGAGTGAATGAACATTCCCCTTTTCCCACAGTTTCACCATCATTCGATGTCAATTTTTTTTCCCTCTTGATTTTAGCCATTCTGACTCAAGTAAAAGGAAATCTTAAAGTACTTTTGATTTTCATTTTTCTAATTACTAAGAATGTTGAACACTTTTTAATGTGAACTTATAGTACTGGTAACAGGATTCACCAGACCCATGCAAACTCAAATCACACAAAAACCCACGATAGAACTTGGGAAATAGGCAAGACACCTCAGCCTTAGCTGAGGAACTATTGTCAGCTGATCACTGCTGCATGAGGAGGATTTGGTTTTCTTTAGGGGCGTAAAGCTATATAGACTGCCCAGGCTCCACTGGATGAACCCATAGAGAAGGGCATCTGAAGATACAAACTTGATTCATTAGGACTGTGAAAGAATGTGTGAAATCTGGTAAGGGTTATGTCAGGGGCATTGAGGGGTGCAGATGGAGATGGGTTCCAAATATAAATAAGAAGTATTGTATAAAATACGGCTGAATCATAGGTTTGATGGTTTTACATTGTGTCAGAGGTTTTGAATATCCCATTACTGGGGAATTTTAGATTTGACATTTTCTTTGAGTGAGCAATCCCTTTTCCCAAGCATGACTTCAAGATCTGATTTTCTCTGTTCCATATTTTCCCCTTGTTTTTTGCTCCTTTCATCTCAGTTTTATGTTTGATTTCCTGAGGTTTGTTTTTCAAGGTGTTTTTTTTTTCCAGAGAGTCTCTTTATAAAAGTTCCATGTTCATGTTTTGAATTGTTTCAGTTATTTCATATAACTCTTGTGTTTTTATGATCTTCATTTTGTCTTTTATCCAAATCTTGATTTCTTTAAACTTATTGCTAATTTCCATTTTGAAATCATTGTCTAGTGTTGCTAAGTTGACAATTTCAGGAACCATTACACTGGCGATGGTATTTCTGTAGTATAAATATTGATTTGGTTATTTATGGTGTTCTTGTTTTCCATGAGATCTAGGTATCTAGATTTGTGTCATTGGTGGTGTTTCTCATTATTTGTAGGTTATCTTGTTTTATTTATTTATTTATTTATTTATTTATTTATTTATTTATTTATTTGGTTTTTTTTATTTATTTATTTATTTATTTATTTATTTATTTATTTATTTAATTTATTTTTTGAGTGGTAGTTTTCAACTTTGCTTCTTCCCCAACTTGTCAAGTTATGGCGTATCTGAGTAGAGCTTGGTATTCAGTTAGAGTACTACTGTATGTTGACTTGCAAATGGGGTGTAAGAAGAGGTCTCAGTTAAGATGGTGCTAGTTGCAACTTTATAGTTGAGGTTCCACAGTTGACTACTCACCATCCAGGAACAGCAATGTGAGTTGAGTGTTTGCTAGGTCAACAAGTTGGCTGATAGGTTAGGCTGGGAGAGCTCACAGGTATGGTGACACAAGGGGCCTAGCAATCAGAGAAGATCTGAGAGCTGAATTAGCAGGGTTCAGGGAGTGGTAGGAAAAGGAACTACCAGAGAAAAATCTTTGAAACCTTTCAGATCTGGGGGCACACAATTGTCCTAGCCTGGTTGAAATTGTGGGGAGCAGGGAAGTAAAGGAATAAAAATGTTCTCTTTTTGATTCATCCAGGACTCCAGGCTGTGGAGTGGTACCATTCAGTTAAGAGTGGTGCTTCACTGTTCAGTTATCCTAGTCTAGACACTCCATCACAGGCATGTCCAGGTGATTTCAGATAATTATTTTGACAATTAATATTAACCATTATTCCAGAAAAATTTGTTTATGCATCCATGAGTGAGATAATAAGAAGTCTTTTAATACATTTTTCTTCCAGATGCATGAGTATTGTTTTGATTTTTTTTTGTTAAAATAAAATACTTTGTTAGCAATCATTTATAGTCTTCAAGTAATAAAATAAAAAAGAATAATATTTTTGTTTAGCATAAAGTATGAATTGATGAAAAAATAAGAATTTCTTAGACATTAAATCATGATGATTTTTGACATTTAAACATTTTGGAAGCATCCAACTTATGCATCTGTGTCAAAATAATAAATACTGTTAAAACCATTTATTCATAGTATTTGTGATATTTCCATTTTTAGTATAAATTTTGCATTGATCTACTTATCTGTCCCAATTTTTGAAAATTTCACTTGAACAAGAACCTTCAATTTTCCATTAATGTGGTAATAAGTCTACATTTTAGTGAAGAAATTTTACATAATTAACAGGTTTGCTAAACAAAAATATGTATTTGTAAACTTTTCTGTGGATAGAAAAGCATGATTATGGAAATAAAGTTCTTTAAACAATAGGTAATCCTTGTACATGTGGTAGTCAATGATCCCTTAACATACTGGGAGATATTTTACTGGTAATATGTTAACATGTTTAATCAAAGTCAGTGTAGCTTTGGTATATTAATATCATGCTCCAACAGAAACCTCTGGAGTGAGGTTATTGCTTAAACTGTGGAAAGGTCACACATTTACAGCACATCACTATGTTTCAAAAATAATTACATTCTCCTTGTCTATTGGGGAAATAGAAAGATAAGGTCAATAATATGTGCAATTAAATTTAGCCTTCCTAATGAAATATTTCTGGTACAGGGTTTACTTTCAACATTTATTAAGAAGGAATTCTCTTTATGCTTGCATATAGATTATGTTTATATAAACCTTAAAACATTGCCATCTGTTTAAATTCTTGACAGTAATTATTACAGTCTTTCAAAGATTGCTTAGATTTCAAAATATCAAATCACATATATCAAGAAAAAGGAAACACTAGGGGCAGAAGGATGGCTCAGTCTATGTTCATCTTGCCAACTCAAAGGCCTGAATTCTACCACCAAAACATAATTTAAAAGGTCATTTGTGGACAGGGAGATAGAGATGAGAAATAAATAATGCTTGGATGATGTGAACTGTAAACACAGCCAAATGCACATGACTGGAGAGCTCATTCTGACACATACCTTGACAAATATAATTTCTTTCTGTATGCTAAATATGGATCTTTTTTATAGACAAGTATACTAGTCACCACTCATCAAAGAATCTTCTTTTACAGCAAAGACTATTACAGAGTTCCCCAACTGGCCACAAACAGAGAAAAAGTGTCTGTAAGATAATGAACTCTAAGTAATATATCTACAATGGAACTTCTACACTTAAAGGTTATGGATTATAGTGGAAGAAGAAGTAGAGACAATACTAATACATTTCTCAACCCTCATCAGTGAAGTTTCTTCACACAACAGAGGGCAATGAACATGGAAGACCACAACTGGCCAAAGTGTAGAGAATAAGAGACTGCATGTCCTTGGTTAGAACTCCTATATTAAACTTCACCTTCCCCGTGCTCAAGGACAATTGGGGAAAATATTATAAGAGCCAGGTGTGGTGCGTGACCATTAGGAAAGAGAGTCTTACAGGCTCCTGGGAACTTTCTCACATAAACTTACAGTACTGGTGACAGCATCCACAAGACTCTTGCAACCTCAATCAGACAAAAACCAGCATAGAACCAGAGAAATGAACAGGAGGCCCCAACCTTAGCTGAGTAACTGCTGACAGCTAATCTCTGCTGGGTGAGGGAGAATAGATCTTTAATGTGTGATACAAGACAGGTTGATGAGGGTACAGTGAATAAACTCACAGCAAGGGACATCCAGGAACATAAATTTCTTTTGATAAGCCATAATATATATAACACAATATATGAAATTATGTGGGTCGGCTATGAGAATGCAGATAGGAGAATGTGTCTAAATATGGTTAAGACATATTCTATGAAATCCACACATTCAATAAAAATTATACATTAAAACAAACAAATAAACAAACAAACAACAAGTGTTTAGGATGGTGCATGCTTGCATTCCCCACACTGGCAAGACAGAAACAGGATAATTTCTGATCCTTGCTGGCCAGCTAGTCTGGCATAATTGGTGATCTTCAGGCTAATGGCATAATGGTGATATTCAGAGATACCTTTTCTTGAAGGAAATTGATTTCATTCTTTAGGATGATAAGTGAGACTGTCCACTGGCCTCTACATGAGTGCACCTGTACCCAAACACACATGAATAGCTTCTCACGTACTGAAAATATTCACCATCCACAATAGACACAATCTAACGCATCACCAGCATTTGGTTTTCTTTTGTCTCTTACTAGTAATTTCCCTAAGTGTGATGTTTGTTATGATTGATGAAGCCATATTGGTACATTATTTTCTTAAAATGCATTCTTTACTGAAGGCTAACTCTGTGTTTTACACTTACACGTGTTTTTGAAATGCATGTATACATTATAGCACAATTTCAGTCTCTGCAAATTTACCCATTATCCGTCCACACATACCTTTCCTCTCTTCTCTCTAGAAATCACGGATTTGTTTATTTTTCATATTTGACAGGTGTAGCAGCTGTCTAACCTCCAGCACTTTCTGTTTCTAGGTAAGCTGAAATGGCTTGATAGTGAGCAGAATATTTTTCATTTACTATCTGGAGGTTAGAATATGCAGTCATTAAATTACCTACATCAATAATAGAAGGGAATAAGCATAGTAATAGGAAAGATTATTCACATACATATGAGAGAGAGACCAAATTTTTAAATAAATAAATTCATTAAATTCTGAATATATTATTGGTGTATATATTTTATATTTGTAGCTTATGGTTTACATTTGACATCATGTGATTGAACTTAGGTTTTAAAAACAAATTAAAAAAATAGTATCCATTATATTATTTATAAGATGATGAAACAGATAAGCTTTGAATATTTACAAAACTTATTTTCACTCAAGTAATTTTAGCTACGAAAATAAGAGTATCATACTGTTGAAAAGAAAATTGGAATCAAGATGGCTGAATGAGGTATGTCTCAGGCCACCAGCCTTCAGGTCAGGACATGTTGGCTCCAAGAGGCTAACTGCATGTGCTGGATCATGTGAGGAACCTTATTACATAGGATGAATATTTTTGTGATCTCAGGTGCTAATTTTAATTAATTAATTAATTAGTTAATTTATTTTATGTGTATGAGTGTTATGCCTACATGTGTTAAGTGTATCCGTGTCATACATGGCCGTGGAGGACAAAAGAAGGTGCTGGAACCCCTGAAACTGAAGTTAAGGATGGTTGTTTGCTGTCATGTGAGTGCTAGAATTCAAAACCAGGTCTTCTGCTAGAACAATACCCTTAACTGCTCCACTTAGGTACTTTTATATTGATCTCAAAATTATGAAGTCAGAATTTGGGAAATAAAAGAGAACATAAATGGAGAGCCAAAGATGTCAGTAACATGACCATGTTCACTGGAACAATAGCTCTCAGCATGAAGCCAAAATACTTCTTAAACACAAATATAATCATATGCAAAGAGCCATGGATACAGAAAAATAGTAGGAACCAGTATAATTGAAATAATGACCCTTCCTTTGAGCCTGGAACTATGGTCACCTCCCTGAATGAGAAGGAATGGTCACCCCCCCAAGAACCTGGAACTGTATTTATCTCACATGAGCTGAGTTATGGTCCCATCATGTGAACTGGAGCTGTTGTCCCCTGCCTTGAGCTGGAGCTGTGGTCTCCTCCCATGAAGCTTAACTTGGAAGTTTCTCACATGAACCTGGACCTACGGTTGTCACCTATGAATCTGGAATTGTGATCCTCTCCTATTAGATGGTGCTTTGGTTATTTCCTGTGAACTAGAGATGGGGTCCCCTCTCATGAACCTAGAGCTGTGGTCCACTCTGGTGAGCATGGAATTGCCGTCTGCAACTGTGAGTAATGGTTCAACATTCCTCTGGTGTTGGACTGATGGGAGAGCAGAATGGGGAATGAAGAGTTTCCCAAAGTTGGGCAACAATTTCAGCTTTCTCTGAGTGACTGCACTCCACACAGTATTCTTTTCTGAGATCCCAGACTATTCATGGTAGTGGCTTTCTTTTGTGCTGGGATTATGCTGGCAATAAAGCAGGCTTCTGTCATTTGCAGATCCTCATCTTTGGAGGACTGATTCTCAAACATGGACTTCCTACCTCCCTTAATGGCCAGATATGATCTTGACTCCACACATGGTCCTGGGCACTCAGGCCTTGATGTTAAACCTTTCCCACTCCCTGGAACCAAGTTGTTTTCCATGATTTTTCTATTACCTTTCTACAGCTACAGTGTACCCTCAACTGTGCCCTACAGAAAATTTGTTAAAGACTCTAGGATATATTTATCTCAAATCAGTCCATCATAAATGAATCTGAAATATAAATTTAATTCAGTGGGCATTGTGTAATCAGCTTTATATTTAAAATTCTGAGTATTAAAATGATTATTTTTTTTCAAAAGCGATTTGTACTGGATAGATTCAGCTGTC
This sequence comes from Nannospalax galili, assembly GCF_000622305.1. Classification (NCBI taxonomy): domain Eukaryota; kingdom Metazoa; phylum Chordata; class Mammalia; order Rodentia; family Spalacidae; genus Nannospalax; species Nannospalax galili. The sequence continues at coordinate 3,459,377 of NW_008348789.1, forward strand.
AACTTGATACATCTGGGTAGAGGGGACCTCAGTTAAGGAATTTTCTCCATTGGATTGACCTGTGAAAATGAAAGTATGTAATTTGTATTTTGATTTTACAGGGGCTTACAGTTAAAAATTTCTTTAAGTCTCAGAAGAGACTTTATACTCTAGACTTTTGAATAGTATTGAGACTGGTAAAGATTATGGGGACTTTAAAGGTTAGACTAAATGCATTTTGCATTTTATATGGTTAAGAGATTATGGAGATGAGGGAGTGGAATGTGGTGATTTGAATGAGAATCTCCCCCATAAGCTCCAAGTGTTTGGACACTTTGTCCTCAGTTGTTGGTGCTGTTTTGGGTTGCTTTAAGAGGTGTGTCCTTTCTGGAGGAAGCCCATCACTGGAGGAGGCTTTCAGAATTCTGAAGTCTTGCTAGATTTCCCATCACTCTCTATTTCCTGTGCCTGCTTAAAGAGGTGTGTGCTCTGTTTTTTGCTCCAGTCTCCTCTTGACACTGTGTCTTCCTGCCATGATGGACACTAATCCCCTTGGAAACATAAACTCAAATAAACTCTTACTTCTATAAATCCCCTTGCTCACAATGTTTTATCACAATAAAAGAAAAGTAACTAACGCAAGATTTGATTGTCCCACCACAGTTTCCTTGACATGCCAAAAGGACCCAAAGATTTCTAAACCTTATTGCCCTGTCTTTTACATTTTACTAGAATGAAAATATTAAAATTAAGATCAATGAAATAAAAGTTATGAAGACATGAAGATGAGAATTCATGAGAAGCCGGGTACAAATAACTAGTGATCCTCTCCCTATGGTTTAAACAGAGACAATATAGATATCCAGAAATTATACTTGAGACATTCATATCAACCCTAAGCCATGTGATCCCTTCCTCTCAAAGATCAGGAAACATGGTGTGTCTCAAAGTTTATTATACAAAGTGGCTCTGGATCTTATATTGTATAAACAAGCTATTTTGAGAGTTCAAAGCATATTCTCTGGAACAAGTCAAAGACCAGCTCATTCTTTATAATATGCAGGGCTCCTACACAATAATCTTTCTAGCTTAATGATGATCTATGTGCAATTAAAATATAGGACTAAGGATATCATAAGGCAATCTGTCAATAAAGGGGTTTTTTTGCATATGTCACATGTTGTTGTATAGGTGATAAATTAAAACATTGACCCAAAACATCACTATTAACTGCTTTTCTGGGGAAAGGAGGTAGATAGTAGATGCACAAACTTAAACCTAGAGAAAATTCTGTCTGAGATGTTAGTATTATGTTAGAAAACAAATTTGGAACTGAGAAAGGATATTTTGGGACCTATTTTAATTTAGCATAATTGAAATTTTCTTATTCTTATTGTGGTAGTGATGTGTCAGCAACATGGATAGTTCCTGAGAAAGAACACTTTGTAGTAAACTGGGTGGAGAGCATCTCAAATGAAGAAACATCATACACAAATTTGGAATTTAGGGTTACACTATGTAATAAAAGACAATCAAGGGCAGTGTGATTGGAGCTCAGTAATAATCAGGAAGAGAAGAAATGAGGCTGGACGGGGAAATGATTGTATAATGTGCTTAATTCATTCATTTTCAACGAGAATTATTTTTATTGATATTTATTATGAGACCATTGGAATTCTATTTTTTAATTATTTGAAAATTATTGGAAATAATATGGTTTTTATGAGGAAACTTATGCATTTCTGACCCTGAACTATAAAAACAAGGGACCAAAAAAATGATTTCCCCATTTAGCATTTTCAGAAGTTTGTTACTTGAAATTTTACAACCAAATTACCTTGTAAATAGTACCATTTTATGAATAGTGCCAATAATTGAAGATGTCACAGGTGGCCCTTTTTATTGAAGGACAAGCTGATCTTGGCACCACGGAGCTCCTCAAAGAGATCTCCATGGGTCCTATCATTACACCGTGCTTCCTTTGCACTGTTCTTTCCTGGCCAGTCCCTTTTCATATGTTTTTCTTCACATAGCAGGACTTCTTTGTGTATCTAACATGTCATGTCGTGCACATTTTCTCCCCTGTTGCCCATGATTGAGAACAGATGTTATATGCCTTTATAATTTTCTTCAGGAAATCTTGATGCCTTTTAATGGCACTCTCTACCTTTTGAAATCTGAAGGGTTAGTGGCATGCTTAAAGGCCCATGAAGTATAGAACTTCATTTTATTGTAGATAGTCATATACAATCCCTAGTCCTGCTGTTCCCTATTCACTGCTTGCTGGAACAATTAGCACTAGTAAAGGTTTTTCACAACAGGTATTAATGCTTTACTGAAAGAGGTAAGGACATTTGGGAGAGCATTGAGCTATGGAAGATAAAAGGTTTCTTGATCGAAAAAACTTATTTTACTTGCTGAATCTTTTCTGTTCCAAACAAGCTAATTATTGTTCTGTAATTATAGAATGAGAAGGACAGGGTAAAATCATGCTTATCCTCAAATATGCATAATCAAAATTCAAAATGTTTTCATAATTTTTAATTATCTGATAGGATTGCAGAGATTTCTATGAAAATGCTAGGTATTTTGGTTTGGAAACTTTTGATAAACTTCTTCAGTGAATTTGGAAAACCTTGATAATAGATAATAAAATCACATGCCTCAATATATTTATTCAGAATTGAATTGATATAAACAGGCAATTCTTTATGTAGTGTTCACTGTTTTGTTTCTTTATTAGGAGAATACAATATGAATCAGAATCTGAACTCTGGGAATATTTCACTAAAATACCAACATCCATTCAAACGGATCATTAAATGTTTCTGGCTAATCACTATATGATTCTCCATGTTTTCCAAACATTTTAACCATCATTATTTCATTAACCATTTTTATCAATTCTAGGTTAAATCATTAGAAACATTTTTGTATACTCAATACTATGCAGCCATTTTATTTTACTACTTTTAAAACACTGGCATCTGATCTCAGTGCTCTGAATGACATGGGT
>NW_008348789.1:3462390-3473459 GCF_000622305.1 Nannospalax galili
AATATCATTAAAACTCTTACAAGAAATTTTTGAATGTTTTATATTTATTATTTTTATTTTATGTATATGAGTGTACTGCCTGCATGTATGTAAATGCACTCATGGTATGTAATACCCACGGAGGTCAGAAGTGGGTATCAGATCCTCTATAACTGGGGTTATAGATAATTGTTACCTGCTATGTGGGTACAGAGAGCCAAACTTGGATCCCTCACAAGAGCAGCCACTGCTCTTAACCATTGAGCCCTTTCACCAGCCCCAAAACTTTTGAATTTGATACTTGATGTTTTGTAAATAGTAGATCAATTTGAGAGTCAAAGACATCTGAAAAGTATTGGTTGTTTGAGCTCAAGTCCCTCAAATCTACCCATATACCTCAATCTTAAGCTTTGAGTCCATTGCTGTTCATCCTACATAAAGATATGAGCATTCCTCTTGCCTCTATTACTTGAACTACTGTGTTATGTTGACCCTACTTTATAAATATGTGAAAGAGATCACTTTAAAAGATACTCATATTTAAATTTTTCTTCAAAAGACAGATTTTTATTTTCTTTAGAGGAACAATTTATTTCTTAGACTCATGGCATTTCAGAATTTTTCCTGCTTCTCATGTCAATTTGCTAATTTGTTTCCTTCATGACACTTATCCAAGTTTTCCAGCAGTAAAAATCACCTGACATTTAATTGTATTTGCTAATTAACTTTTTAATATTTACAAGATTAGTAGTTTTGGTAAGCCTTTGCTTATAGCATTACCAATTCTTCTAATATATTTCTAATGAGCTTGGAAGACTGAAAACATTCACCATCAAATGTTTCTATTGCATAACTTTGATTTCAGTCTTTCTTGATTATGGTTGGTTTTCATAAATTCTGTCACTCTTTCAAATCATTTGCCTCACATGTGGTTGATATTTCTCAAATTTGTTCGTTTCCTATTTTATTGTTTTTTTTTCATTTTATAATTTCTAATTCCATTTATTAATCATTTCAGGTTAGAAGCGTGCCCCTTTGGTTTTTAATGATGGAAATATCCACTGATATATTCTTTTATTTTTTTTAATTTACTTATAATTTTTATTTATGTCTATATGAGCATGCTTGCATGAGTTTATGTTCAGGTGTCCTTCTGTTTTAGGGATACCAAACAACTTTCTTATACCCCATTTTTTCAATCAGGTCATTTTTTTTTTCTAGATTTTTTGTTTTTTGAATTCTTTGTATATTCTGAAAACTAATCCTCTATCAGATGTATAGCAGGTGAAGATTCCTTTTCACTGTGTGGTTTCGCATTCACTCAATTGGTTGTTTCCTTTCTGCACAGATTTTTAATTTCATGAAGTTTCAGTCATCAATTCCTGAGCAAATGAGGTCAAATTACAGAGCCTTTTCCTGTACCTATGTTTTGTAGAGTACTGCCTATGTCTTCTTCTCACAGTGCCAGGGTTTCATGTTTCACATTGAGGTCCTCCATTGATTTGGAGTTGATATTTTTTTCTGTAGGGTGACAAATATAGGTTTAATTGCATTCTTCTACACATTGAGAACCAGTTTTTCCAGGACCTTTTGATAAAGATGCATTCTTCCACAGTGTATTTTCATCATGTTTATCAACTGTAATGTAGTTGTAACTGTATAGACTCATTTGTTTTTTCTGTTTTGTTCCATTAATCTACCTTTTGTTTTTTTTTGGTTTTTTTTTTTTTTTTTTTTTTTTTTTTTTTTGTTTTTGTTTTTTTTTGGTTTTTTTTTTTTTGGTCTTTTGGAGGCAGGGTCTCCCTGTAGCTCCAGCTGGTTGGAACTTACTATGTAGACCAGGCTGGCCTTGAACTCACAGAGATCTGCTTGCCTCTGCCTCCCTAGTGCTGGAATTAAAGGTGTATGCCACCACGCCCAGCCTACCTATCTATTTTTATCTAATACCATACTGTTATTTTGATTGTACCTCTGTGATACAATTTGAAATCTGTTCCTTTTGCTCATGGCTATTTTGATTTTCAGGAATCTTTTGTGATTCTATAAAAATCTTAGGATTTTTTTTCTACTTCTGTGAAGAAAATCATGAATATTTTGATTGGGATTGCACTGAATCTGTATGTTGCTTTGGGGAGGATGGCCATTTTTACAATATTAATTCTACTAATCCATGAACATAAAAGATCTTTACACCTTCTAGTGTCTCCCTCAATCTCTTTCTTTGAAGATTTAGTTTTCATTGTAGACATCTTTAGTGTCTTAGATTAGGTTTACTCCTAGATATTTTATCTATTTTTTTATATGATGCTATTGTGAATGGGAGTGTTTCCATGATCTTTTTTGCAGCTGTTATTGGTATATAAAAAGGCTAGTGGTTTTGCATCCTGCCACTTTGTTGAAAGTGTTGATCATTTGTACATTTTTCTTGTGGAAATTTTATGTTCTTTTTTTTATATGGTTTTAGAATTTTTAACTTTCCTATCTACTTCAGTGACAGGCTATTTATTCTTCTGTAAATTTCTAGTTTTATTACATTGTGTCCTTCTAAGATTCAAGGAATCATTTCTTTCTTTTGTAATTGATAAAGATTGTTTGTGGGAGAGATGGCTCAGCAGTTTAGAGTACTGGCTGTTCTTGTAGGACCTGAGTTCAGTTCCCAGCACCCAAGTAGTGGCTAAAAATAGTAACTCTAGTTCTAGGGTATCCAACATCCTCTTTTGGACCCTTCAGATATTGCAGAACTTAGGTACTCTCAAATACATGTACCTAACACACTCATGGACGTCAGATAACAATAATAAACTATTCTTAAAAGATTATTTTGTGACTTACCCTATTTACACTTTAAAGGAGTTCCTATGTTCTGTTGAATGGAGTGTATTCCTTTTTTGTTGGATAGAATATTCTGTAGATATCTGTTAAATCTAATTGATATATGGTGTAATTAATTCTGAAGCATATTTACTGATATTTAGTTTGAAATACCTATTTAAATTTGAGAATGTGTATGGAAGTCTCTTGTCATATTGTGCCAGGACATATGTGTTAAGTTCTGTAGTACTGACTTAATTGCAATAAATTGCTTTAGCTTGTTCTTGATTTTTTTTTTAATTTCTTCATAAGGCTTAACAGATAACTGTGCAGAGTATAGAAATCTTGGTTGAAAGTTATTTACTTTAAGGGATTAAACTTTAGCATTTCATAATTTTCCAGTTTTTAGGCTTGTTGATGAAAATTTAGTGTTATTCTTATGTTTCTGACTTTGTATGTGGGCTGATATTTTCTCCTTGAAGCTCATAGCATTGTTAATATGCTTTCTCTTTGCAATATATTTATTACAATATGTTTTAGAGAAGTTCTCTGCTAATGTCTATTTGGGGATCTAAATGTCTTGTGTTTTAAAAGCCATTTCCTTCTCTAGGTTTTAGAAATCATCTGCAATAGCTTCATAAAATACATACTATAATGGTTTATACTCTCTATCAGCTCCTTCTTTATCCTACAGATTCTTGTATTTGCTATCGAACATATTCAAGAGTCCTTGTAGTTTTTACTCATGCTCATCTTTTTATCTACTGTATGTCTTCATGTATTAGTGTGTCAACATTGTCCTCCATCCTTTTCTGCTTGGACTTTGTTGATGATGCTTCCCATTGCATTTTCATTTGACTGGTTCTTTCATTTCTATACTTCATTTCATATATTTTTCAACCTTTCAGTTTTTCGCTGAATTTTCCATCCATGTTTTAAATTCCATCCTCTAAATTACTTTCTATTTCATTTAAATTGGTAATGTTCTTGTGTAAGTCATAAATTGATTAATTTATTTTGTAAGCTCAGGACGGTGACATTGAAGTAACTTTCCAAAAGAAAAAAAAGAAAGAAAGAACAAACTTTATTGGAATCTTGATAATGAACTTCCAACTTCTAGAACATTGAGACAATATATTTCTGGTTCCAATGAATTTCTAGCATTTTCTTTGGTAGCCTGTTACCTAGAAGTGTCCTCTGACTACTGAACCAGCAAGCTATAGTCATACCTCTTTCCCAAGCTCTGTTGAAAGGAGGGTCAGTGGGGGAATCAATCACCCCTCCCACCCAATCAGTCAGCCTTAGCTTCACGAGGGGGAGGGGCTAAGGATATATAAGACGAGAATACCATGAGGTATGTATTTCCACATTTTGTGCCATTTTTGTGTGGCTGTCGGGAGGTCACAGGATCCATGTTTGGTGTGGGCTTTCCAGTGCAGCTTTAATGGGGGTTCACCTACCCTTCTGTAAGAAATACCATCCCCACCCTGCCCTGCTCTGTTAGTAAGCCAAACTGTAGTTTTGGAGAACGCATACCTCGAGTGATCCTAAGGATGGTGGAAAGAGGGGGCTGGATGCCACATAACACCTCCCAGTAGTGATTTTTAGCAACGTAGCCCTTGGAAGCTAATAACACCTTCCCCAGTAGTGATAACCACTGAAGTTACTTGAGAAATTCTACTTTGGGCATATAGATTCAGTCTCAGGGTGATTAAGGGCATAGTTGAGCTAAGTAGGTTCAGTTATTCATTACAAATGTGTTTTAAAACTTCACTATAATGCCCCATGGCAAAGTCAGTGAAGTGAACCAAAGACGAGTTATTCTCAGAGATAAGAAAGAAAAAACTCATCTTCTTGTAAACCCTAAGTTCTCTTCTAATACTCAAAGGTCCAAGACAAATGTTCTCCCTTTGCTCAAGCATTCTAATGGGTCCTTTTACTGCTGTTTGCAATGTAGGAAATTTGGAAGCACTCTTTCAATTTTTAAGGCCTGTTAAATCACCCAGATTTGATCTCCTATAAGGTCATCCCAATTTAGATCTTATATTAGCTAATTTTCCTTTTGCTATGATAAAATAGCCTGACAAATGTAACTTGGGGAAAGAAGGAAAGTTTGTTTTGGCTTATTTAAGAGAAGTCTGGAATGTGAGAAGGATGGAAGCAGGAGCATCAAGTTGCTAGACACATTCTGTCGGAGTCAGCAAGAGGAGGGAGGTGAACGGTGGTGCTCAGATAGCTTCTTTTTTTGTGGAACCCAGCTCTCCAGCCCAGGGAATGATGTTACCCATAGTCAGAATGCGTCTTCTCCCCTTAGTTGAAAAAATCAAGGTAAATTCTTCACAGGCATGCTCAGAGGCTTCTTTCATTTGGTAATTCTAGATTCTGTCAAGCTGACAATCAATAGTAAACATCACAAATCTCATATTCACTTCATCTGTATATCCACCTCAGATAATCACATTTCTTCTCTTGCACTGTGGTATTAAACAAATTGAAAGTAATTAACACAATAATATCCAAATTCTTTCTTGTTTGGAAGACTTCACAATCAACTTTAATGCTTCTAGTTTAAACTTTCCCTTTGGGTATACAGGAGACACTCTAAAATCAATATTCTTGACACATTATTCAACAAATATTTTCCTTTTCTATGTTCTTAAACTTATTTTATTATAGCATTGTCTATGTATTCTGTGCCAAAATATAAAGATCTTCTTCACTCATCTACCACCTTAGCCACCAAGCCACTAATACTGAAGGAATTCAGTACTTACCCATCACTTTGGCCCTAATGCCCCATACTGCTCTTTATATTCAAATATCCACCACAGTGAGACAAACTTCTGAAACATATGTATGATCAAGACACTCTCCTGTTTAATATTATCAGTTCTTAATGGAATTAAAAAAGAAGTCTAGATGTTTAAAAATGCCCTTTAAATAATTTTTTACTGCTCAAGTATAATTCTGTTGCATACAAATATATAAACAAATAACATAATAAATATATTGTTATTCAGTTTTTAACCACTAAAACAAACTACTGGAAGCATTAGTTTATTAGAAGGATGGGGCAGGATAGTCTAAGAGACCCTAAAATGACACTTGCTATTGTCACAGTCCTTGATTATCTCCTAGAATTTGAAAGGAAGACACTTTTGCTGAAGTCATGCTACACTTCAGACACAGGAGGAGCAAATGGACTGGGACTGACCAAGAAGCCTCCTCTCAAAAGACTAACACTTATGTTATTAGAGGATACTAGACAAGAGGCCAAGGGAGAAAACAAATTAGTTGTCCTACCCAGCTGTAAAACCTAATAAACAAAAATGACTGGATCAGCAAACTATCACTATTGGTACAATATTGACATTTTTATTTAAGTGGTAATCAACAGCTGTCAAATTGAAATTAAGACCCATTCAATGGGAGGAAACCCATATGTAAGCATAGCCAAATAAACATGACTAGAGAGGGCATAGATCCTAGAGGGGAAAAAAAAACAACAACTGTGTTTATCACATCCTTAGACCAACATATTTTTTTATTTTATTCTAAATATGCATCCTTATGTATATAGACATGTGCATTTCTCATACCTCATCAAAGAAGCTTACTTTGAAACTGTTAGGCTGTTACAGAGTTCCAGAACTGGCCACACAGAGAACAAATTGTGTGTGAGACAATTAACCCTAAGTAACACACCTTTAACACAAAGTCTACACGATAAGGTGAATGTATTTCTAAACTCTCACCAGAGAAATTTTCTTATAGAGCAGATGATGATTAACACAGAAACACACAATTGGCTAATATGCCTAGAACAAGAGGCTACAGAGCACATGCTGAATAGGACAACTATTTCAAACCACTGCTCTCAAGGTTCAGGGATCATTGAGGAAGAGGAAGAGGAAACCTTGTAAGAGCCAGAAGCGTGGATGACCACAAGGAAACAGAGTCTTCCAGAGAATTGGTCATTTACTCCTATGAACTCATAGCAGTAGTGACAGCATGCACAAGCCCCATGAAAACTCAAACCAGACAAAATCCCAGCATGAATATATGAAAATGTGCAGGAAATCCCAGTTCATATTAAGGCTCTTTTGGCAATTGACCGTTTTTGAAGGGGGGAAAGAGTATGTCTTACAGAGATGAGACTCTTGGTAGGAACAATAGAAGAACTCACACTGAAGGACATTACAAACCATGTTAAATTTGACAGGGAACAAAGAGGGGAGGTGTGAGTAGGGGAAGTGATTAAAAATTAAATAGTGCGCATTTTGACCACTTTGAGAGGTTTCCATCCATGCTTACTTTGCCTCATTTTCTAGGACCTGTGGTAGCATAGTAAGCACATCATAGTAGGATTGCATGGCAGTGGAGATGCCTACGACTAGGCCACCAGAATATAAAGACGAGAAGATGTGGGGCTAGAATCCAAATCCACTTTAAGGACACATTTTCAATAAAATAACTTCCTTCTCCTATTGCCCACCTCCTATCAATCTATTCCTTACAAAGTATTGTGGTATTTCAATATATGTGCCTTTATCACACATTAAATATCCAAACTGTAGTACAAACAAACATATCCACACATATTTACATTATTTCTAGCATAGAAGGTAGATATTCAGAGTTACTACAACTTAACCTTATGTGCGTATGGACCCAAAATTCAGCCCATACTCCTGAACTTCCTTATCTATTTTTGTTTCTTCATTTTGTAAATTTTTTATTGAATTTTTGTGTATTTCATACAGAATATTTTTTTTTCATTTTAATATACCTTTTATTTTTATTATATACCAAAGACACATTTATTAAAATACCAGTTATGTATTCTCCATGTGCAGCAGGAAAGTCTTAACCAAGAAATAAAACATCAAAAATACCACCGCAGGTTTTATAAATATCAATCTGTTTTTTAAATTTTATCTTACTGCTTTTACTTTTTAACTTTTGAAATATGATATTGTTATTTAGCCTAGGTTCATCTTGACCTCACTCTGTAGTCCACATTGGCCTTGAACTCCTGACCATCCTGCCTTAGCCGGCCAAGTGCTGGGATTACAGGCATATACCAACATGCCTGGCCAACCTCTGCTGTTACAGATCTTAATGCTCAAAATCAATTGTTAAAGCTGAAAGGAGTTCTTAGGAGCCATTTGGATTTAGATTTCCTGCAAGCTATACATCTGGAGAGAAATATAGTGGCAAGGTTGTATTTCTAGACTTTAGGGAGTTTAAAAGTTCTTTTAGGGAGTTTGGCACTGACTGAGATGGGGCTGCTGTTTTAAATAAAGCATTGCTCTTGACAGCAGCCCATATTTTATATGTTGTAAAGGTATTACTTTGAATTTAGAGTTGTGTGGTTGAGGAATGAAGTCCAAGAGACAATAATGGTTTTAGGAAGACTGAGGGGATGTGCCTGTTCATTCCTGGAACTGGAGTTGTGGGATTGTGGTTCACAGATATGAAGAGCGTGGAGTAGCTTCCCACTGACAGAAAGCAAGCAGTTAGAGAGAACATCACACAGGCAGGCTAAATCTAAGGAGTTAAACAGGTTCAACTCAAAATTAGAGAAACAGAGAGCATTGCCCTATGTGCGTGTGGAAGCATAGAACTGGGGGTCAGATGAGAAGCAGGAGCTGACACATATTAAGAGCTATTATGTGCAAAGAGCATTCTTTGAGTGGAAAAGCGAATTTTAAAACTTGACTGTTTAGAAGTTTATGTGAAGAGGGATGGGGCTACAGGTCAATGGGAGATGCTTGCTTAGCTGCAACAACAAATAAAAAATGAACATCAAAAAATCTATTGGGGGATTGGAGAGATGGCTCAGAGGTTAAGAACACTGACTGCTCTTGCAGAAGACCTAGGTTCGAATCCCAGCACCCACATGGCAGCTAACAACTGTCCATAACTCCAGTTCCAGGGGATCCGACAGCCTCTTCTGTCCTCCGCAGGCATTGCATGGCATGGGTGCACTTACCTACATGCAGGCAATACACGCATACACATAAAAATAAAAATAAAATATTTTAAAAACCTATTAGGATAGAAGTTTATGTGAAGAGATTCTGGGTTATTATTAAAAAGTAGGCGTAGGGCCTACTGATTAGTTGTAACATACTCTCTGATGTTACTATAATGGTGCTGAAAATACTAAACAGAATGATAACCTTTGGCAATCTGTGATGTGACAATAAATCGCTTTGAAGAAAAATGGCAATTACTTCAGACTGAGAGGTAGCTCCAGTTCTTGATACAAACATGAGTGTCCTCTGAAAAAAAGACATGGGGGGGATTCACAGAGTTTGTAGAACAGCAGGGTTCCCTGGCTGTGTCTTAGGAACATGCCCTCACTCCTCCAGGCATTAGTAAAGACTGTGAAGTTCCTGGGCAGTACTGGCAAGGAGCCAAGTGAAGGTCTCCACGCATAACTGGAAAGAGGTGAAGAGTGACATTGAGAAAAGTAAGTTCTCTCTCTTGTCAGGGAAAATACTTCTGCACAAATCTTTCTATGGCTTCACATTTCACTGTGACGAAAATATGATCTCCTCATGGTCTATGGTGTGATTCCACTTGCTGCCACCTGCCTCCCCACCCTGTGTCCAGGCCACTCTTTTTCCCTCTTCTTTTGAAGCTCATAATGTTTCTACGTGTGTGTGTGTGTGTGTGTGTGTGTGTGTGTGTGTGTGTTGTATGCACACACATGCACTCGGGTGCAGGAACTCATATCTACAAAGAGGTCAGAGGAGGTCTCACTGAAACTGGATATAGACTGCCAGCCAGCATGTCCCAGCAATTCTTCCGTCTTCACCTCCCATGGTGCTAGGATTACAGACTAGTGTGTTGCCACACCTGCTTTTAAAAAGTATTTTTTGATTTATTTATTTTTATTTTATGTGTATGCGTGTCTGTGGGCACGTGTGTAAGTGCACCATGTGCATGCAATGCTCTTGGAGGGTAAAAAGGGCATCTTATCCCCTGGAACTGGAGTTATGGATGATTGTTAGTTGCCATGTAGGTACTGGGAACCGAACCCAGGTCCTCTACAAGAACAGCCAGTGCTCCTAACCACTGATGAACCAGCTCTCCAACCCTGTTGCTGGGGATTTGAACTCAGGTCCTTATGCTTGTATAGCAAGTGCTCTTACCAGCTGAACTATCTCCCCAGCCCTCAGAATGCTTTCCTTTGCTATTGCTTTGTCTGAATCACTTTGTACTAATCTTTATGTGGCTAAGGCTCTTTTATCATTCAGATCTCTGCTGAAACGTCACCTCCTTAAAGATGTCTTTCCTGGACACCACATCTGAGGTTGTATTCAGAGCTCTCCAATCTGTCCTGTGCATGCTCATCACCTGGGGACTCTGTTGCCATCCATCCAGACGTGAACTCAGTGGTCCTGGGGAGGGGCTGAGATTGCATCTTTTGAATTTTTTTCATTGTTGTGTGTATTCGTTATATGTGGTACTGCATTACAGAAGGTATTTTCATATGACTATGTATTGTATGTTGATCACACTCTTCTTGAAAACCCACCATTCTCCCAATTCTCTCTCCCCACTCCTGTTAGTCCGTTCAGTTTCCCTAGCCAGTTTCATGAACCTTCCACGTCATATATACATATGTGATTTTACGTATCTATAAAAATCTAGGAATCACAAATGAGAGAAGCTGTGATATTTGTCTGATGTTGGCTATAATTCACATACATAAACACATAAACACACAGATACCATATTAAGTGCTAGGAATATAAAAGTGATCAAGCTAGTCAGAATTCCTGTTTTATGGAATTACCTTCTAATGAACCAGATCCATCAAGCAATGCACAATTCAATACACAGAAACACTCAACGAACACTTACCAAAGTGGTACATTCTGAGACATGTATTATTAGGTCACTCTGACATTTGTGTGTATTTATGTGTATGCGTGTGCATGTTTATGTACATATTCATGTATGTGTGGGAGTGCCTGTGTTTGCATATGCATGTAGAGACCATAGGTCAACATCCAGTGTCATTCCTCAGGCACCAGCTGCCTTTTTTGTTTCTGAGACAACGTCTCCTACTGGCCCGGAACTTGATGAGTAAGAGAGCTTGACTGGCCAGAGAATCCTATGAATCTGTTTGTCTCTGCCTCTCTAGTACTGGGATTACAACACAAACCACCACTCCTTGCTTTCTGAGAGTATATTTCGAAGAGGCTCCCAGGTGATGCAAATGTGGTGCTCTGCCGTTAACACAGAGGAGCAATATCATTGCT
>NW_008348789.1:3476676-3482881 GCF_000622305.1 Nannospalax galili
CAGGGCCCGGGCCAGAAGCGGTGCCCCTGGAGCCCAAGAAAGGGACTGAGTTGCTCTGGGTGAGAAGGATCAGGAAACACTATTGGTTCCCCAGGTGTCTGGGGCCCCAAGACTAGGAGTGGCGCAGGGCTCAAACTAGGAGTATAGAACGGCGAGCCATACAGAATATTTTAATAATCTTTATACTTACTTCCCTATTGGCATGTCCCCATAACCACCCCCCCACTGGATTTCATGAATTCTGTCATTTATGTTAAGGCTTATCCAATCAAATTAGTATCCCCAGATGTCCCTCAATGGAAGTTCATCCACTGAGTTCTAGTCAGACTATGTAGAGTCCCTTCCTTTAAAACAATCAGGTCTTTCTCACCCAGCAGTAATCAGCTGCCAACAATTCTTCAGCTAGGATTGGGGCCTGCTGTCCATTTCTATAGTACTGTGCTTGGTCTTTGTCTGCTTGACTTTGCATGGGCTTTGTGCATGCTGACATCATCACTCTAGGTTCATATGAGCAAGGTCCCAGGTGCTTGTAGGACTTTATTTCCATATGGTCATGCACTTACTCCCTAGCTCTTACATTCTTTCCTCCCTTTCTTCTACAATGATCCCTCAGTCCTGGGTGGGTGAAATTTGATATAGGAGTTCTTTCCAAGGACCCACACTCTGCAGACTCTTATTCTCTACACTTTGGCCATTTGTGTCCTTTTGTGTTCATGACTGTCTGTTGTATAAGAGATCTTCATTTATGAGAGTTGAGAGATGTGATGCATTAATATTTTCTCTACCCATTTGTGCTGGATAGCTTTAGTGCCAACTTGACACACCTGGGTTGAGGGAGCCTCAGTTGGGAATTTCTTCTACTGGACTGGCCTGTGGCCGTGTCTGAGGGGTATCTTCTTGATGAGTGATGTGGGAGGGCCCAGCCACTGTGGGTGGTACCATCCCTAGGCAGGTGGGCCTGTGTTGCATAAGAAAGCAGGCTGAGCAGGGGCCAGGAGAACAAGCCAGTAAGCAGCGTTCCTCCATGGCCTGTGCTCCAGCTCCTGCCTCCAGGTTCCTGCCCTGAGTTCCTACCTTGGGCTCACTGATGAACTGCAACCTGGGAGTTGTAAGCTGAATAAACCCTTTCCTCCCCAAGTTGGTAGTGGTCAGAGTGTTTTGTAACAGCAATGAAGAAACAAACTAGGACGCCATTGTTCCACTATGTTCCATGAGCCTTAGGTGTAGATGTTGCATTGTAGATGTGTCACTTAGGATTGAGCAATTCACAAATCTCTGTGTGTTACAAATTGTGGAAATTAAATAATCTCCCTCTGTTGCAAAGAAGTTTCTTTAATGAATGCTGATTGGTATACTTATTTGTAAATAAAAATATCCATACTTTGCACATAGTAAGAAATTACATTTGTTCAAGTATGTGGTATCCTTGGGTTTTATGTATGACCTCTACAGCCATGTGCATTTGGCCAAGTTTACAGAACCTCGCATGAATTCCTTCCCATTGGATGGGCTTTAAGTCCAGTTAGGTAGATGCTGATTTCCCCCAAGATATAAGTGTCATTACTGCCCCAATATAGTTTGCTGTTCTGGTCATTGTTGCTTTTATTAGGCCTTAAAGCTGGGGTTTGGGCTAGAGAGATGTTGCCACCAATAAAGGCTAAGGTTAACAACAAAAACATATTTTTGTTTCTTAGTATTTTGTAATATTTGCAGTAGTACTTTTTGAATGATTGAGTAGTAAGCTTATGGAAAATATTTGAATATTTTCCTATAGAACATTAATGCAAAGTATATACATATATTGTGAGCATTTTTTCATAATCGTGTTAATTTTGGCTCACATTTAAGAGGACGTCCTCATATACTCTTCCTATTGAGATTTTCATGTTTACTTTTAATTTTTTCTTGCTATTGACATAGAGATAATGGAGGAATATAGCATTTTCCTTACAACGGACAGTTTAATTATTTACTTAGTGGAAGAAAATGTAACTTCGTATTGGCAATATTAGATCTTGAGGTTTCCTTTGACTTGGAGATATTAATGACATAAGCAATTTGTTTTCAAATCACTATGTAACATTTTAAAATGATGCTGTTTAGCTATAAAACATGAAAATATTCAATGAAAAACATAAAATTTATATTATGGGCATCAGTGAGCCATCTACAAATATATTAGTATAAGAATTACATACGTGAGTACATACGTATTGGGGATTTCAGATATCTCTTTGCTACAAATACTCTTTGGTACAGTAATGTCATTGCAATTGAGTGAGATATAGATATTGCATCATTTATTTTATTTATTATTTTTATTTTATGTGTATGATTGTATTGCCTGTATGTAGGTAGGTGCACCCATGTTGTATAGCTCCCATGGAGGTCAGAAGAGGGTGTGTCAGATCCCCTGGAACTGCAGTTACAGATGGTTGTTAGCTTTCATGTGGGTGCTGGGAATCAATCATGAATCTTCTATAAGAGCAGCCAGTGCTTTTAACTGCCTATCATTTCTCTAGCCCCTACTGTATTATAAAATTTTCTAGTTTGTGACTAAAATTTCATTCTCTTTTACCTCTTCAAAAATATTTTAAAAGGCTAAGAACATTGTGATGTGCAATGTGATGGCAATGTAGCAAGTATTATTCCTTCTTTATTTCCATTTCATGAAATTTTTAATAAATAAATATTTATTTATTTATTTATTTGAATGTTTTTATTCCAGACTCCAAAATCCAGTGTCTTCCTCTATTACCTTACATCATAATTTTTGAAACAGTATTTGTCACTGAATCTAAAGTTCATAGATTGGTTTGACTCTCTGGCCAATCAGGCCTGGGTATCCTTCTGCCTCAGCCTCTTCAACACTCAGGTTACAGGTGCATCTACACCATGATCGACTTTTTACTTGGATAAAGGGAATCAAAATTTAGGACATCATGCTTGCGCAGCTAGCACCTGATCTTCTGACTACTATCTTCTGCACTTCACCTGGATTTTAATTCCTATAAAATGATTAATACATTAATCTTATAATTTTGTAAGAAGACATATTATGTTCTTGAGGTTTACAATGTGATAAGTACAATGAATGGACAAAGACTCCACATAACTTTGTTATGAAACATGATTGCCTCTCAAACCTTTACCAGAAAAAAAAGAGACTAAAATCATATAGAACAATTGATTCTGAGTAATTTTATAACATTCTTTCTAAAGAAATATTTTGGGTTTTTTTTGTTTGTTTGTTTATATTGCTATCTCAAATAAAGTTAAATTTGTTTTAATAGTAAACAGAGTTTAACTAATGCAAGAAAAATTACTATTGACAATATTGTGTTCCTAAAACAGTCTTTCAGCTTAGATGACAAGGACTCTTCTACTGAATAAAAATTTAATTAAATTAAATATGAATATTTTTAATATACTGAGTCTTATTACAGAGCATCTTTTTAAAACTGTAATCCCTAGTTTGTCTCAAAGTATGCTGAAGGAACTGAAATACTGTTTTTAAAACCCCTGTAAGCCAGGCATGGTGCCACATACCTGTAATCCAAGGACTAAGAAAACAGAGGAAGGAGGAGCAGTGCAAATCCTATGCTAGCCTAGACTATATAGACTAACAGGCCATCTTGGCTTAAAAATTGAGACTCTGTCTCAAAATAAATATTTATTAAGAATTTTCCATAAGTCAGAAATATACAATAACTCTTTATGATGATGGAAGAGCTCCATGTCTACAGGCCACCTAGACCTGCTGAGTTTCTGGAATGTACCTGTTTCACCTGACAGACTGGATTTTTTGTATGTTGTAATTGTAGATCATTTAAAGCTAAAAAAAGCATAAGCACTATGGCATATACATTTAACCCCAACACTTGTGAGGCAGGCACTTATCTGTGATTTAAAACCAGCCTGGTGTACATAGAAAAAAAATTTTTTTAAATCTGGGAATACATAATGAGACCCTGTCTCAAAAACAAAATAATGATAATACCAACAACAAAAAAAATCTAAAAAGCTATGTTAGTCCATCAAGAATTTGTGACAAGATAAAACTTTGTATTAAGGTTTTTAACTAATATTTTTTTTTTACCACGAGAGTAACTAAAATAAAAAAAAGTTAATTACTTTGCCAAATTTAATGCTTTTGTTTTCTACCTAATAAGTGTAACGCTTAGATGTGGAACCTCTTACAAACTGAAAATTGGTTAAAAGTTGAATAAGATTTAAATGCAACAGTTGCAATTGTAGAATTTCTGGTAGAAAAGCACAATGAAAATTTCATTAAGACATTGGTCTTGGTAGTGATTCCTTGAATGAGGTATCAAAAGGATTAGCAAAAACTGAAAAGAGAATTTGAACACCTTCAATGTAAAAAGCTTGTGAATAACAAATGAAACAGACTGAAAAGGCACTCTGCAGACACTGGGACTCTATTTGTAAGAAAATACTTAAGAAGTAACTAATATCCAAAATATAAAAAGATTCCCCTTTCAATAGCAAAGAAATCAAAACAGCTGAGACAAACACAAACACCAAATTAAAACATTAAAAATAATACAAATATTTCTTAAAACTAGCACCAACTATATAAAGCGTTTAATGTAACAAATAATGTAACAAATAAGGGAAATACGAATCATAAACAGATGTTAGGTTACAAGTGGTGAGATGTCAATTACCACAAACACAGAAGAAAACTGTTGCTGAGTCTATAAGATTGCTCACTAAATAAAAGGGCCTGCTGCCAAGTCTGAATATCTATATGTGACTCCTGAAACCCACATAGTGGAAAGGGAACCAGCCTCCATAAGATTTTACTCTGACCTCCACACATGCTGTGGCACATGTATATAAACACACACACACACACACACACACACACACACACAAACATAGTACGTAAATACATGCAAACATTTAAACAATGAAACTTATGCTAATGAGGATTAGGAGAAACAAGAATGATGGTACACTAGTGGGAGAAATGTAAATGAGTTGAGCCACTGTGGAGTAAAGGACAAAGCACAGGTCTAGTTTTAGATCTGTCTGTTTCATTTATGAAAATACAGACAAAAAATAAAATGATGTTGGAGAGATCTCTACATTCCCAATGTGCCATTATTCACAATAACTAGAATATAGAAACAATCCATCATTACTCCATTTAAAGGTCACTGAGAAATAAATAAATAATAGAAATTTGTTTTGTACATATAATGGAATATGATTAAGCCTAGAAAGTGAAATTCTTCCATAGGTGAGAGTATGGATTAATCTAGACAGTATTCTGCTATGTAAAATAAACCAGTCACAGATGGACAAAGTCCTTCATATTACAGTTTCATATGTAAAATAATTTTAAAAAAACATATAAACAAGGAGTAGAATGCCAATATCCAGGGAACAGAAATTTTAAAAAAAGGGAACTTCTCTTCAATAAAGTTATTATTCAGTACTACAAGATGAGAAAGTACTATAGTTTTATTTTACAGCATAATGTCTACAGTTGAAACTAATTCAATGTAGTGTTTAAAGTTTATCAGGAGTAATTAGGGCCAAATGGGGTGGAGAATGGGAGGACTGGGAGAGGAAGGACTAATACCAAAGGCCTTTAGAAAAAGTCATATCGAATCCTACCACTACAGAAGCGTCTTAAAATACATACCTATAGACTATAAAAGGATATTAAAAGGAGAGAAAGTGGAGGCCATAACAGGAGTTAAAGGGTGACTGGGAGGTGTGGAGACAATACACATATATGAAGTCATCAACATAAAGGAGTTACCTTAAAAGAGGGAACATTATCCCTACTAGACATAGGCTTCAGAGAAAAAGCCCAATGCCAGGAATGGACTCCTTTTTTTTTAAAGGTATTTACCAGAGGTCCCACAGTTCCTCAAATAATACTGACAATTGTCTCTCTTTGTTTCCCACAAGAACTTGGTAGTAGGGCCATATTGCTGAAGATACTACATGTATGAGTTGTTGAACAAACATGGAGAAGTCAAACTGACACTGACCTTAAAGTTTCACTGTGGAGAGCCACAGCCTCCGCCGCCATTACAAGATGGCGCCGGTATCCGGACCTTCTTAACAGTAAACATCCTGCTGCGCCCATAAGGGGCGTGCACAAGAGCCTACTCTCCCTCGCCTCCTCCCGTGGCGTGATCTCCAGCAACCAATCCGCTTCTTATAC
>NW_008348789.1:3488133-3512381 GCF_000622305.1 Nannospalax galili
TGTGGAGAGCCACAGCCTCCGCCGCCATTACAAGATGGCGCCGGTATCCGGACCTTCTTAACAGTAAACATCCTGCTGCGCCCATAAGGGGCGTGCACAAGAGCCTGCTCTCCCTCGCCTCCTCCCGTGGCGTGATCTCCAGCAACCAATCCGCTTCTTATACGTCATAGATGGGACCTTTAGACTATATAAGCAACCGCTCTCCCGCTTCTCGGCGTCTTCGGTCTTTAAGCTTCTAAGAATGTAAGATGCGCATACAATAAACTGCTGCAGAAGGATCCTGACTTGTCCTCCCGCGTCGTTCTTGCCGGCGAGACAGAAAGCGGTCAGGGACATTTCACATCTTCTGGCTAGCTTTCATAGTCCTCAAAGATTCTACATGTGATGGTTTGAATAAGAATGTCTCTCATAGGCTTCAAGTATTCAGATGTTTTGTTCCCAGTTTGTGACACTGTTTTGGGAGGTCTTAGAAGATGTGGCTATGCTGAAGAAGGGTGTCACTGGGGTAGGCTTAGAGAGTTCTTAAGCCTTGACAGATCTCCAGTCATTCTCTGCTACCTGTGCCTGCTTAAAGATGTGAGCACTTAGCTTCTGCTTCTGCTCCAACTACATGTGCCACCATGCCTCCATGTCATGATGGACTCTTACCCCTTTGAAACTGTAAGCTAAATAAACTCTTCATTTTATAAGTTTCTTTGGTCATGGTGTTTCTGTCACAGTAATAGAAAAGTAACCCAGACTGAAATTGGTACCAAAACTAGGGTGTTGCTGTGGAAAACCTGACCATGCAGGTTTTTGGAGGAAAGTGGAAGACTTTGGAAGTTTGGAATAGAAAAGCAGTTGAATGCTGTAAGCAAAGCTTAATGGGCCATTCTAATAGGAACCTGGAAGAAAGTAGTCCTGAAAGCAAAGTAATTACAGAGGTGAATAAGGACTTAAACAGCAAATGGGATATTTTAGCAAAGAGCCTGGCTGTTGTCTGTCTACAGCCTAAAAGCTTGCCTGAGGCTAAGTTGAAAAGTAATGGACGACTTTTCCTTGGCAGAGGGTATTTCAAGACACTCTAATATAGAAATTGTGATGTGGTATTAATGGTAAATATTATTCAGATCTACAGTGAAAAAGAGCAAATGAGGCAGAAAGAAAGAAATAATGTAGTTGGGAATGAAAAAGCACTAAGAAGATTAATGTTGGAGTCAAGTCATGTGCTGAGTAGAGGATGCCTTTGGTAAGGAGATTAAAGTGATTAAGGAGTAGCCTAGAGATTTTCACTTAAGAGAAGCTCCTAGGCAAGACCACACCCAGATAAGCCTCCAACACATAAAAGGAAAATACTGTTTTCTACTAGAAAACCACTGAATACAAAAGCTTCAAAAGTTTGTGAAACAGGCTGTATTTCATCCCAAACTTGAAGTCAAATTCGGCAGTGTCATTCACCTGATGCTGGCTTTAGAGGCATGAAAGTTGTAAGAGTAAGGGGATCATCTGCTTTTCCTCTGCTGAAGCCAGGAAGCATGCCGTAGGGATGTTCCTGCATAAAGAAGGAAGAGGCCCTGATAGATCATTGCATGAAACTATGAAGATGAACCCTGGTTGACAGCGGAGACCCCAAGAAGACATTTGTGATGTCAGAGCTGTGAGAAATTTGCCAATGAGAGGTGCATCAAGGTACCAGCCCAAGAGAAAGATGTATGTTACATGCAGCAAAGCTGGAGAGTCTGAGTCATCTAAACCCTTTGAAAGTAAAATCTCATAATTCAGAGATGGAGCTACTGGATTTAGTGCTTTCCTTGCTGGCTTTCAGACTTGTTTTGGTCCCCTATTTCCTCACTATGCCTCTATTCCTCCCTTTTGGAATGGGAATAGATACTCAGCTCCACTGTATGTTGGGAATATGTGATTTGTCTTTTGATTTTACAATGGCCTACAGTTAAGGGATTACCCTGAGTCTCTGAAGGGACTTTGTACTACAAACTTTTGAATAGTATTGAGATTGGTAAAGACTATGGGGACTTTAAAGGTTGGACTACATGCATTTTGCATTTTATATGGTCAGGAACCTATGGGGGCCAGGGAGTGGAATGTAGAGTTTTGAATGAGAATGCCCCCCATAGGCTCCAAGTATTCAGATATTTTGTCCCCAGTTTGTGGTGCTATTTTGGGAGATCTTAGAAGGTTGGCCATGGTGGAGGAAGCATGTCACTGGTGACGGGATTAGAGAGTTTTAAAGCCTTGTCAGCTCTTCAGTCACTATCTGCTTCCTGTGGCTGCTTGAATATTTGATCTCTTAGCTTCTGCTCCTACTTCAGCCACTTCTGCCACCATTCCTCCCTGCCATGAAGGAGTCTTGCCCCTTTGGAACTGTAAGCTAAACAGGCTCTTCTTTTTAAAATTTCTCTTGGTCATAGTGCTTTTATCACAGCAACAAAAAGGTAACTAAGACACTATGCATACTAATGGAACAGAAAATTATTTCTCAAACTTGCAGTGAACACTGCAAGCTACACCTGGCCTGGCAAGATATGAATGTTATGGGAATACCCAACCACTTTCTGATTATATTTAGGAGCCAATTCACAAGATGGAGCCCATATCAGACATTGATAGGACCCAGGACCCTGTGGCTAGACAGGTCACAGGGCATTAGGGAGAGCATCCTGGAATTATTCTGCTAAATAGGTATAGTATTAAACTGACTTCTATTGACCTATTGTTATACACATACACTAATACAACTCTCTCCAGAGGAGCTTCCTAAGCAGCAGATGGTAATTAACACAGAGACCCACAATTGCCCAGCATTTAGAGAATTAAAGGCTTATCCCTGAATAGGCACATATATGAAACTTTTGCCTCCAAAGAGTCAGAGATCTTGGGGAAGAGGGGGCTGAAAGATTGTAAGAACCAGAATTGGTGGATGACCAAAAGACAATAGTTTTTCAAGAGAGCTAGGAAGTTACTCATGTGAATTCAGCATGCAGAAGACTTAAGCAGACCCAAGCCAGGCAAAATCCCAGCACAGATTTGTGGAAGTGCATAAGAAGCTTCAGCCACAGCTGAGGAATTATTGGCAACCAATATAGCTAGTAGAAGAGGGAGAATTGGTTTTCTATAACTGTGCATCTATCATGCTAGAATTAGTTCATATTCCCTTGTTATAACAAAATCTGTGAAGCTGGTACTTCACTAGAAGATGAAGCTTATTTCATTCACAGCTTTAAAAGAAACAATCTGAGAGCAGATGTGTCTATCACTGGGACTCTGGTGGAAACATCATGGCAGATGACATCACAGTAGCAGCAGAGCATGAAGAAAAGGTCACATGTAAGAAAACCACAGATGTACTGTGGACATGCTCATTCTTTCATAACAATTTACTCTCACGTCAGCTAACCAGGCTCACATAAGAACTACCTTAAATCCCTTCCATGGGCAGCATTTTTAATTAGCTGCCTCTCACAAAGTTCCACATCCTAAATTGCACAACTCAACACTAAGGATTAAGCTCCCAACACATGAACAATCATGGGAAAACATGCAAATCCTAGTAATGCCTTATGTCAAATTCACTCTCATTTATACCCTCCACTTACCAATATTCATTTTACACAAACACACATACACACAAACACAGAAACACACATGCAAAAAACATTAATTTTCATTTATTTTTAAACAATTTAATAATTTAAGTAATTAAATATTCACCTAGTCAGAGAATATCAGCTAATGATTTTTTGAATCTTACACCATGTCACCGAATGAATGTGAACATAATACTCTCCTTTCTGTTTTATTGAATGAAAAATATGTAACATGAAAAAATAAATATTAATATGTAAAAAAGTACTCTCTATAAAGGTGTAGAAAAAATTGCCTCTTGGAAACAAGAAAAAACTAACCTAAAATCCAAATTAAAAATAATTTCCTCCTTCAGTACTAACTTGATAATAAATTGTGATCGGACCTAATTATTAATGAAGAATTTAAAATGAGTATTAAGTGTTTTAAATTACTGAAATAATATAGCTAGAGTTAAACGGAATGGAGACTGTAAGGGTAGCACAGAGAGGGAAGCATGGGAAGTGATAACTAACACTAAAGACCTTTAGAAAAAGCCATAAGGAAACACACCACTATAGAATCCACATACAATATATGCATTTGCATTATTAAAAGAGATTAAAAGGAGTTACCTTGTAATAGGGGGGCATTGCCTATGCCAGATACCATAGGCTTGCAAAGCAAAAGCTGTGTCAGGAATAGACTCACTTTTTTGAAGCTATTGAAATAAAACAAGGCATTTCAACCTAAACATAAGATAGCAAACAAACCCATTAAAATGGGCCAAAACCCTGCTGACATCTCTCCAAAGATCTACTACAGCATATAGCTACCATGGAAGATGTTCAATATCTGAAATCATTTTGGAATTGCAAATTCAAAAACAATGGAAAATCATTATGCACCAGTTAGGATTACCATATTCCAATAAACAAATATCACTACATTCTCATGAGAACATGGAATAAATGCTGGCTAGAGTGTAAAATAGAAGACCCAAGTTTGGAAAATTCTGTTCCTTCTAATAAAATCAAGCATGCTTTATCATGTGATCCAGCAATATTTTTTAGTTATTTCCTCAAATAAAGTTTTATGTCCACACCAAAATATGCATAAGGATAATTACAGAAGCTTTATGCATGGTTGACAAAAGTTCAAATCCACTAAGCTCTCTTTAACTGGTGAATGGATAAAGAAAATATGGTGCACATAAATGACACAGTAAATGAATAATATGTGATATTAAAAATAGCTATGATGTCATGAAACAACACCGAAGAAATTTAAATCCCTGCTATAGGTGAATGAAATTCATCTTAGAGGTACACACTGATTTATAACAAGCACATGACATTCCAGAAAGGACAAGCCAGTACAGGCAGTAGAAATATGACAGGGGCTGGGAAAGTGGCTCAGTTTATAAAGTGCTTGCCATACAAAGATGAGGACCCAAGTTCATTCCCCAAAAGCTATATAAAGAGTTAAACACAATGACACACCTCTATATTCCCAGGTCTGAGGAATGGAGACAGGAGGAGACCAAACCCTTCAAAAAATAAGGAAGGAAAGTTGGACAAGAAAATTCGTTAATCATCTTTTTGGGATTCAAACCTTATGACTACGATAATGATCTGGAAGGCAAGACATGCCCATTGGAACTGTGTCATGACTGTTTGGAGGGTTACTAATCACGTTCTTTCTGGATTTGAAGACCAATCCATGGGATGGAATACATGCATTTTACTCTAAACAAGTGTAAAGCTCATGACTGAAGATATCACTGGTTGCAGGGAATTCTAATAATGCTATTTGCTAAGTGGACATATAGTTAAACTATCTTCTAATTATCTATGCTTTACACATATAGAACGGTGCTGCTCTCAACTTTGGTCAGAGAAATTTCTTTTTGTAATGGGTGATGATTAATGCAGAGACTCTTAGCTGGTGAAAGTACTATGAACAAGTAACCACTGAGTGCTCAGTCCTAAATGAAACATCTATGTCACTCCCTCCATAGGCCAGGCAACACTGCCAATGCGGGAGCAGAACTATTGTTAAAACTAGATAATAGAAAGGCATGTTATGAAACTCTGTCTCCTGGGTATATTATAACCATTGTAATCATGAATACATGGTGGTTATGACTATCTTCACAAGACCTACCCAAAAGTGCACCATGAAAATAGCAGTGGGATGGACATAAGAGTGCAACAGATCCTTCATCAAACTGCTTTTGTACTTAACAGGTATCTTCACATCACCTCTCAACACACTCACCAAAATTGCATCTTTGTGCTCAATCTTGTGCCTGTCAGATACTCTGTAGATTTGAATCTCTGTATCTCCATCATCCTGTGAACTGTTTTGCTATGTATATCCCATTCTATTTCTAACCATAATTATAAAATTAATATATGATTTGAAATTCTATAAAGTGTGGTCACATAACTTTAATATTGCATGGACCAGCTAGCATGATGCAATGAACAAGGGAAATCAGAAAACTGTGACTGTATGAAGGAGGGATTGCATTGAAAATACCATCCTGTCAGAAACACTCTTATTCATATGCCTGTGTGTGTTTGTGTGTGTATGCGTGTGTGCATGTGTATAGTTGAATATTTGTGCAATGCATACAATACATCTTAATCATACTTAGACCCCTTCCCTTATCTGCATCCCCCCAGAATACCCCCCACTGGATTTCATGCATGCTATCATATATGTTAAAGCCTGTCGAGTCAAGTTTGTGTCCCCAGATATCCTGGCCTCGATATGCATTCATCCATTGGAATCTGGTCAGCCTATGTAGCACCATTCCTTTATGAATCTCAAAATTTAGTGGACTGACCAAGAAATTCATTTTCAGAAAGTCACTTAAGCAGATCAGGTGAAAGAAGTCCCCAATAGGGACCTGAAGACAAGGTGATGAATTATTGCATTCTGATAGTAATAAAGAGAAAATAAATTATAACCACACAAAAAAAGATCAACTCTACCCTCACCTAGCAGTGTTGAACACTTTTTAAGGTATTTCTTAGTCATCTTGATTTCTTCTTTTGAGAACTCCCTGTTAAGATCTGTAGTCCATTTTTTAATGGGGGGGGTCATATTTTTTTTGATTCTTTGTTTTTCAGCTATTTGGATGTTTGGATGTTCTGTGAATTAATCTTCTATCAGATGTATAGTTAGCAAATATTCTTTCCCATTCTGTGGGCTTCCTCTTTACTCAATTGTTTGTTTTTGTTTTGTTTTGTTTTTGCTATTTCCTTTCTTATATTTTGGATATATTTTTCAATATTGTCATGAGTTTTGAAGAGCTCAATACATTAAATAGGCTTCTATAACAATAATGATTTAACTGCCTGATGGCTTATAGGAGATAGAAAATTAGTGTTTCTTGATAAATGGTTCATTTCCCTCATTTCTATGCTGTTTTTGTCTGGTTGAGTTTGCATAGGTCTTGTGCACCTTATCACCAATGCTATAAATTCATAGGGCTAAGTTCCCAGGAGCCTATGAGACTGTTTCCTTATGGCCATGTACCTCCTCTCCTGGCTCTTACCATCTTTCTGACCACTTTTCTACCTGGTCTCTGAGCCCTAGATGGGGAAAGTTTAATACAGAAGTCCTGTCTTGGACCCACACTCTGAAGTCTTTCTCTCTGCACATTTGCCAGTTGTGACCTTCATTGCCTTCTACTGTGTGAGGAAATTTTGCTGATGAGAACTGAGCAATGCATTAGAATTCTCTCTATCCATGATTTTCTATGCTATGTGAGCCTTAGGTGTAGAAGTCCAATTGCAGTTGTGTCACTTAGGGTTGGGCAACTCACAGGCACTTATTCTCTGAGTGTAACCAGTTGTGGAACACTGTTAATAGTCTCCATCTGTTGTAAAATAAACTTCTTTGATGGGTGAATAGTGTATTTGTCGGTAAATGTAAGGATCCATATTTAGCATATAGAATTTAGCATAAGAGATTGCATTAGTCTAGGGATGTGATTGATGTGGGGATTTCTCTAAGACCTAGCACCTCTCCGGCATCCACATGGTGACTACAGTTGTCCTTAACTACAGTTCCAGGAATCCAAACCCCTCTTCTGACCTCTGTGGGCACTGCATGACACAAGTGCACTTACATACATGGAGGCAATTCACTCATACACATACAATAATAATAATTTTAAAAAGAATTTTTTAAAGACCCTTAAAAGCAAAGAGAACTTTTTGATCTTTGATCTTATACTTTCAATAAAGTTGCAGGTACAAAATCAATATTAAAAAATATGTATATATATGCATATAGATAAGGAAACTGTTGAGAAGGAAGGAAATTAGGAAAAATCTCAATCTAATAGCTTCAAACATTATAAAATACTTAGTAATATACCTAACCAACAAAACATAAGACCCTACAATGAAAATTGGAAGACTCTGAATAAAGAAAATGAAGACAATAGTTTTAATATGCTCCCCATTGGAATTCAATGATATCCTTCACAAAGCAAGCAAAAGTAACATTTTTTAAATTCAAATTGAACAATAAAAGGCTATAAGTAAGCAAAGCACTGCTAAGGAGAAAGAAGACTGCTGCAGGTGTCACAATACCTCACATTATACTACAGTGAGAAAGTGACAAAAGGAGCATGATGTTCTCAAACAACAGACATGTAAGTAAAGGGAACAGAACACAAGCTATAGAAATTAATGTGTTCAGCTATAGGCACTTAATATTTGAGCAAAGGTTCGAAATCATTCACAGGACAAACACAGCCTTCCTCAACAAATGGTGCTTGCAAAACTGGATATCAACTTTCAGAAGAATGGAATTAGAACAGTGCATTTCACACTACCCCCAAATCAATTACAAGTGGAGGAAAGATTTTATTTTTAAAGTTGAAACTCTGAAACTGCTCAAGGAAAACATTGGGTAAACTCTCCAATATATAGGCATAGACAGGAACTTTGTGAATAGGTCAACAATAATACAGGAAATAGTCTCAAGAATTTACAAATCCAGTTACCTGAAATTAATTTGTCTTTGCACAGCAAAGAAAACTATCAGTAGATTCATTTGACAGTCCTCAACTGGGGTAAAAAACCCAACATTTCTGCCTCAGAGAAGGGTTAACTTAGACTATATAAAGAACTACATAAATTAAAGAATAAAACTTGCCAATCAGCAAACATTCTAGTGAATTTAACAGAGAATTCTCAAAAAAAAAAAAAAAGAAGAAACACACATAATCGGCAAGTCCTTTTTCTAAAGAAAAAAATTCAACACGTTTATCGATTAGAGAAATTTAAGTTACAACTACTTTGAGATTCTATCTCATGCCAGTCAGGTAAGCTATTCTCAAAGAAACAAATGATAAGACATGCCAATGTAGGTATGGTGAAAGAGGAAGCCTTATTCAAAGCTGGTGGGAGTGTGAACTGGTAAACCTACTAGGGAAATCAGTGTGAAGGCTCCTCTAAAATGTAAAAATAAATTGCCATATAATCCAGCTACAAGATTCTTGGGCATATACCCAAAGGAATCTAGATCTTAACACAGAGATAATTGTACATTCATGTTTATCAATGCTCTATTGACAATAACAAGGAAATTAAACCAAAGTAGATGTCCATCAACAGTTTAATAGGGAATTAAAATTGGTATATATACTCAAGAGAATATTATTCCAGGAAAAAGACAAAGGAAAGAATGAACTTTGAAAAAATACATGAATCTGGAAGAAAAAAAATTGAGATAAACAAAATTTGAAATAAGAGTAATACATGTCTTTCATATGAATTTTCTAGTTTCTAATTTTTAAATATGTGAATTTATGTAGAAATGAGTAAATATGGGCATAGCGTAGGTCATATAACATTTTCCCCATGAAAGGGAAAAGAAGGATTTTAAGGAAGGTGAGTGGGTTTAAAATCTATATGGCATGAGGAAGGTGGGGGCATTTGGGGGTCAGCGAAAGGTGGAAAGAGGCATAGAAGAAAGACTCATGAAAGCAGAGTTGCAGGAGCACATTCTAATGAGACATATCATTGTGTGCTGATTAAAATACCAAACATTAAATATGAATGAATATTGACAAATATAACCATTTTTTAAATTTTTATCATAAGAAGAAAAACTTTTAAAGGCTGTCGTATAAACATTTTCACTCACCTCATAATCTGTTCTGGCATCCTGTGTGGGAAGGCGCTTGTTGTTTTTTCTGGCTTTTGCAATGTTCCCACTGTTGTAAACAATGTGGTCTGCAGAAGCACCTGGGTGATGACACAGCAAGTTAGACCCAATTTGTACCAACTCCACAAAATCAGTAGTTCTAGGTTTGGAATCTTGGCACTTGATAATTAAAGGTAGATAATAGTACCAGTTAAATCATATAAACTTAAGAATTATTATAATAAATATTGAAATCTGTAGTTTCCTAATTCTTTGCCATATGTTCTTTACTGTCCTTTCTTGAATTATTTATTCTATTATATGTGTGTGGAAGAACTACTGCATTACATTGTGCTTCTGAAAATCTATAACTTTTTACAAAGTAACATTAGACTGGTAGGGTAAAAAATGATCATGGTGAAGATATTAGTCTGTCGTATGATGTTATCCTAAGACACTTGAGGTTGAGAAGCTTATAAACAAAAGATGTTTATTTAAAGGGCAGTTTGGTGATAGAAAACATGACACCAGCATCCACTCAGAGTCTAGTTATTTCATAGTGGAGGAGCAAGAGGCACAGCTGGAAGAGAGATCCTAAGGTGGGAGAGACAGTGGCAAGCTTGTTACTTGCTCCCTGTTAATCAAATCTCATAAAAATTAATTAATTTATTTACACGAAAGTAACAAGCGTCTCTCATGGGAAAAGTATTAATTAGCAAAAGTTCCAATGTCTTTTTAAAAGTCTTACTGACTCTCAACAACACAGCATTGCTTGATGGGACAAGCCACAAATAAATCACAACAGTGAACGTAGTTAATTTACATAAATGTAGAGCTGCAAAATAGTACAAATCAGAACATGATTTACTGTTTTGTTAAATCACCATAGTGTGAATGAGAAAATGCAGATAATGCTCATTAAATTTAAAAATGTGTTAAGTCTGTAGGGAACACATCATGAGAGCTGAAAAATATTTTTACAATATTCCAAAAGTTATTCAGATTTAACAGATTAGTTGCATGGCTGGCAAGCACAAAATATTCAATATATGTTTGCATTATTCCATTTGTGTTTTAGTCAATGTATACAGAGATACCGAGGAGCACTCGCCTCGGAAATTTGCTTTAATGTTCAGTTGCTCAGTCTTTACAGAATAGGAAGGAATTAATGCTAGCAAGTTTGCTTTTGCTTTTCTAAAGAAATTTGGAAGAGTAGCCAAAAGCCCCATAAAAATAAATACATGAAAGAAGAAAAAAGAAGAAAAGAAAAATTAAAAAGTGATGAGGAGATTTGGGAGGTGTTGGAGGGGAGGGAGTGGGCATGGACTTGATCAAAACATCTTATATCCATGTATGAAATTCTCAATAAAGTTTTTTTAAAAGTTTAAAAAAAAGAAATTTGGTAGCACAGGTAACTTGAAAGATGTAAGGCAAATAAAATTTTGTTATTTCAGGGGAAGAAATATAAATTTAAGAGGGAGATGGCAGGATATGGGTGGTGTTGTGGGGATGGAGAGGATAATGGGGATGCTTGGATCGGGGAGAGAAGATATAGGTCAGATAGGGGAGAGAGAGTAGAGATGAATGGATCTTGGGGGGACTAGGGAAATGTGCTGCCCCTGAAGCCTCCTGAGAAATAAAGATACCTTGTCTGAACATTAGCCCATATGTATCCCCAGGGGCTGTATGGCAAGTAACACAGTGACAGACAGGAGAGATCTCCCTTTGATTGAGTGGTTTGTCAGAATAGTTTAAGAGATTCCTGGAATATTACAGACTACTGCTAGAGCTCTTGATTATCTCACACAACTGGAAAATATAACCCTACTGCTGAAGACAGGACATACTTCAGATACAGGACTTGGAGCAATGGCGCAGGAACTGACCTGGAAGTCTTCAAACTGAAGATTAACTCCCATAGTCCCAGAGAATACTTTGCAAGCTGCGAAAGGAGAAAAATCAATCATAGTCCAACCCAGCCTTAAAGCCTAATAACCATAATGGCCAGCAGAGCAAATGACTTCTACTGCTTGCAGTAGTGGCACTGTTATGTGTGTGCGTGGCGGTGGGGGCGGGGGGGGGAATCAGCAGTTATCTAATTGGACTTAAAGCCCTCTCAATGAGAGTGAACTCATAGGTGGCACTGTAAACACAGCCAAATACACATGAATAGAGAAGTCATATTATCCTAGAGAAAACCCTATCTCTGTCATACTTCTAGAGAAATGAAATTCCTTACCAAAAGTTAAATATGGATCCTTATATTTACAGACAAGTATACCATATATTGCTCATCAAAGAAGCTTCCTTTTACAACAGATGGAGGCTACTGCAGAGCCCCACAACTGTTTAGACACAGAGAATATTCTTTTGAGAGACTCCCAATCGTAGATGACACATCAACAGTGAACTCTATACCCAAGACTCACGTAACTTAGTCGAAAGGGGTGAGTGAGCGGTGGAGGTAGAGGAAAAACTAGTGCATCAATCAACTCTCACAAGGGAAGCCTCTTTATAGAAGAGTGTGACAAACAGAAAAGGTTGCAACTAATTGATTTTTAAAGAGTAACTGACTGCAGAGTGTGTTTCCCTGGATAAGACTCATGTATCAAACATCTCCTACCCCAAGGCTCAGGAACTATTTCAGAAGAGGGGGTGGAAAGATAGTAAGAGTCACGTTTGGTCCATGAACATAGGGAAGTAGAGGCTTTGAGGCCACTGGAAGCTTGCACATGTGAACTTATGGCAATGGTGGTACTGAGTACAGGACCCACGCCAACTCAATTGGACAGGGGTCCAGAGTGGGGCAAGGGAAATGGACAGGAGGCCTGTCCTAGTCTGAGAACTGTTGGAGACTGATCACTCCTGGGTGAGGGAGAGTAGGGCACACCACTGATCTCTAGATAGGCTGACCAGACTCCAACTGATGAAATTCCACCAAAGAACATCTGGGTAAAAATGCTTGTCTGGATAAAACTTAACATGTATCCATGGAATATACAAGGTTTCATGGAGGCTATGGTTGTGGGGACATGGATTGGGACAGGGGTCAAAAGTGATTAAGAACTGTTTTATGGGGCTGGAGAGATGGTTCAGTGGTTAAGAACATGGGTGTTCTTCCAGAAGACCTGTGTTAGAATCCCAGCACCTACATGGAAGCTAACAACTGTCTGTAACTCCAGTTCCAGGGTATCCGACAGCCTCTTCTGAACTCTGCGGGCGTTATACTACACGGGTGCACTTACCTACATGCAGTTAATGCACACATATGCATAAAATAAACATAAAAAAACTGTTGTATGAAATGTCCAAAAGCTCAATAAATTTTTTCAAAAAGTTTATTATTTATTTATTATTTATTAATTTATTTGTTGTTGTTTATTTATCTCTATAGGGTTTCTCTGTAACCTCAGTTAGCCTGGAAATAACTATTTTGACCAGAGTGACCTCTATCCCACCTGGCTCTGCCTCCCAAGTGCTAGATTAAAGGTGTGGGCACCTCAGCTGGGTAAGAAACATACAGTTCCAAAGTATTCATTGGAAATACATGCAAATGAGTGACAAAGTGAGGATGGGAAAAAAGAGGGAAGAAAAGCAAGAGAGACTGAGGGAATGAGAGAGAGGTAGGAAAGAGAAAATATTGAAGAAGAGAGCAAAGTCAAACACACGGTAAAGTCAAAGGCATTGCCAAGAGATTTCCAGAGCACTTTCCCACCCTGACAAGTAGAAAATAAATGAAATAATGAGCACAGGTGCAAGTAGTTTTAAAATGATATTTGATGCCTACTTTTCTGTTGGGGGAATTTACATCTGGTGTTTTTACACTTATCTATAAAACAAATTTCTTTATGGAAGAGAAAGTGAAGTCAAAGGCAAAAGCAACTTTTGATCTGATAGAGTGGTTTTGTGTTGTCTACAGACACAACTAGGACAGAAACTAAATATTAGTAGGAGACATGAGGGGGATTAAGAACCATGACCTTAACATATATTATAGAATACATGAAATCCAGTGGAGGGCTGTAAAATTCTGTATATAGGGGAGAAATCAAAATATGATTAAGATCTATTAAAAATACATAAAGAACCATAATTATGGTCTTGTGTGAACTTATTAGCAATTTGTTAATTATTAGTTTAAGCTGGTTAACTCAGCGCACAAGGCAGAGATTAGATCGATCTAAGGTTATATTTTTGTTGTTGATGATGTTGTCTGTTTTAATTTAGATAACTCAGGAGACTCAGGTGTCACTAAGAGAGCACAGGGTGGTTCTTACAGGGGAAATCTATCTACAATGAGATACAAATAACGTGATGATGAAGAGGAGGGTTGACAAGAAAAACATAGAGTACCCAGCCATAGAATACAGAAATGTAGTGTAATCTCATGGCATGTCATTAACCCTCCTGGTGTTACTTGGCTTTCTAGACCTTCTAGCTTTTTTTCTTCTGCTGCTCTCAAACTTTCGCATTTTCTCAGAGCTGAAAAATAAAAGTATCTCAAATGTACTACTTAGATTGGAAAATGAATAATGTCATTAAAATCATTTTTCAGTAACAAGCATGATGATATTGCACAAGACTTCTATTTTTGTCAAAGTTTGTGGACTTGGAATTAATCATTAAGAGTAAGAATTAAATAACTGTCTTCTAGCTCTTAAAGCCTTACCTAAGTTTGTCCTTCAGGGGAAACACATTGAATGTACAGAGAGATGTTAGATGTATTTTTTTTTGTTTTGTTTTACTTTCTCAAAAAGTGATAATTTCAATAAAAAGTTTTACCACATTATCTCATTTATAAATATGCAATTGCTGAGGAAACTGAAGATAATCAATTTGGACTAAAATGCAATACATGAAAGCATGCAAAAATTATTATATTTTATTCATGCATATTTGAGTTCGATACTATACCTTTATGCTTTAAATTAAGAGCAAAAACTGGAAATGTTTTGAACAGTATCCACAGAAAATATTTAATATCTGTTGGAAATCTGTTTAAGGAAAGCTGTGACTATGGTTCATGAAGCATTATATATTCATGGAATCCAGAAGATGGTGCTGTTTCCATTCCTTACTTCAGTCTGCAACTGCAGAGAATCAATTCATTTCCAGATCGACCATTGATGGGTTGTAAATTATTGAGCATACCTTCGCAATAGAAACAGTTAATGTAGTTTTCCTCTTGAGGCTTTCACATTTACAAATAATTTGCATAACATTTCCACACACCAGATATTAGAAAATGTCCTACTTCACAAGCAATCTCCTGTTAATGGATCTTGATCTGTTACAGCAATCCCAGTTATCTTTTGCTAGGAGTACACTCAAATGTGAAAATACATATTAGATAAAAGACCTATTTAATTTTCTGGTTACTTATATGGCTATTAAAATGCAACATGCAGACCATTAAAGTGGTGATGATCCTTATTTAATGGAATGTGAATTTATTCTTCCAAATACTGAGCAGTTTTATAGTGACATGTTAATTATGTACTGTTCCTGGCACAAAAGATTCAGTCAGTTAACACAGATAAATGGGATACATGGTATCTATAAGATATCAAGCCTATTCTACTTCATGCAAACTTTAATGAGCCCTTTACAGTTGTATGACTGTACCATAGAAAATAGGATCACATGGAGAAGATTTTTCACATGCATTTTCCAAGCAGAACCTTATCCTTGGATTCTGATAATCTTCAAAAGCAATTAAAATCATGTAAACAATCATAATTTTTCAGATTCCCACAACAAAAATCAACATGATAAATAGATTAAAATAATTGGAGCCAGGTAAAAGGAAAGGATACATGGAGGTAAAGGACATGAAACAACCTGAAAGAGGGATCATAAGGACCAGATGTTACCTGAGGGAGGTGGAAAAAGTGGGAATATTCAGCAGTGAGGAGGGAGGGACAGGCAAGAGACCATGGTGTTTGGGAGCAAGGGAAGTCAGGAGAGGAAAGATTGTGGGACTAGGGAGGTATTGGGGGGATGGTGGGGATAACTGGGCACTGTGACTAGGGAGGGAGGGAGGGAGGAGAGAAGCAATGTGGGGGACAAAATAGTGGAGATGAGTAAATCTCAGGGGGCTAGGAAACCTAGAGGGAAAGTGATGCTCTAGATACCCTATGAGAAATGCACATAGAGTGTCTGAACATTAATGCATATGTATACCTGGGAGCTGCTTGGCAGGAAATGCAGTGCCGGAAAAAGAGACCTCCTTTAGAGTGACAAGTATGCCATCACATGCACTCATCAAAGAAGCATCTTTGTAACAGATGGAGGTTGTTGCAGAGTTTCACATCTGGTCAGACACAGATAATATACACCTGGGAAATACCCAGTACTAGGTGACACGTCTGCAGTCGAATCTATACAACTAAAGTTCATGAAACATAGCAGAATAAGGGGTAGAGAAAGGGCTGATGCATCCCTCAACTCTCATCAGCAAGGCTTCCATGTACATCACAATGCCATGCACACAGAAGTTTACAACTGGCCAAGTTTTGGAAAATAAGACTTTAGAGTGGACTCCTATAAAGAACCACACCCACCCACGACTCAAACAATGGCCCAAAGGGGAGGAGAGAAATAGATTGAGAACTATTTGAGACTTATTGATGTTGAGTGAGGGAGAATGTGACTTAAATATGACCACTGGATGGGTTGACTAGACTCCAGTGGACACATTTACACTGAAGGACATTTGAGTACAAACACCGGAATGAACAGGACTCAGCATGTATGATAGAGTGCATAGAGTTCAGTAGGGGAATTGGGGGAGGAATGGATGGGGGAGGGTCTCTGGATTTGAGTGGGAAATGTATGAAATTTTAAAATCTCAATAAAAATGTGAAAAAAAGAAAACTGCATGTGTTCTTATCATGGAAACAAATTTAACTGTTTAAATATTGAATTAATATTATGACATAGAAAACTAAATTGGTAATACATGTTTTAATTGAGACATGTTTTAATTAGATGACTGAGTAAGCAGAACCTTTTCAATTATATGATAATTTATATAATAATGCGTACATGGTATTTCAAAATGAAATATGGGCATATTATTTTGTACAATGAAGCACTCTTCAAACATCTGAGATAAAAAAAGAATGCTGAAGAATAATTCTTTTTCAGGGCAGAAGGATTGAAGGTACTCAAATGAGGGCATGCAAAACAATGACATTGCTTCTTATTGATTACCCAATGTTTTTGGAAACATATTACCATTAATGTTGCTTCTAAAGATAAAATGTATTCCCCAGAAATCCAGAGTAAAGATTTCACAGAAAGATTACTGAGATCTATTGGAATCATTTGAGGTAGTTTTATTTTTGTTGCTGTTGTTCATTTCTTTTAAAATAGTTTCCAGGCTAGCTAAATAAAGAATTGCTAAATTAAGTCTGGTCAGTTGAGGCTTGGCACTAGCTTTTGACAAGCTTCTCTAGTATCTTTGAAAAATTGCAAAACTTCAAACCCCTGAAAGGTCTTAGGAAGTGTCACATAGCGGGCCACAGAGTGAAATGATAGATAACCTCAGTCTCAATAAACACAGGAGAATGCAATGAAATTAAAAAAAAAAATTGTTAAAGAAAGGAAAACACATGGATTTATGTCCCTTAAACTTATATAGTACATGCTTTTAATAGGAGATACCCTTTTTCCCAAATGACTTTTTCCCGGAGCTACAAGACCTTAATTCAATAATTAGTTACCTCAAATCATTTTCCTAGATCCCTTTCCCAAAAGTAGTTCTGGCACTTTAGTTGCCTGCAGCCAAAAACTAAGGAGTATCATTGCAGCTGGATTTCCTGATGACTGCAATTTAGGAAAATAGTCATTGCTTCTGGAAATATAATTGTGTTTCTTTGTGTTCTTTGATAAGCTCTTTGGTGAACTAATTTGCAGTTGCAATGCCTTTTCTAGAACTTATAAATGAAAAGTTTTTGGAGATATGTATTACTTTCAATATAAAACTACGAAAAGAAATTGTTCATTGGAACATGAAAATCTTATTTTTCTGATATTTAAAATAATTGAAAAAAATTAATTACTTGAAAAAAAATTTGATGCTCTCATTTTCTTTGCACAAGATGGGCCTCCCTGTATTATATACATATATATTGGGCATATTTTGTGTGACTCAGCTTCTGAAACAGAACAATCCAAATTATGTGTTTCCTGGATCATACTTGAAAATGCATGAAAATGCCACAGGAAGTAGTTGTATCAATACAATCCAGTACTCTGGCAATTTCTTACCAAACAGTAATCTTATTCTTTCTTTGAATGGCCATTGGCCTGAACAGATACTTTAAATGCTAGATTTATTTCAGAGACAGATAACATATTAAAAATGGGTTTTGGAAATTATAAACTAAATCTATACTTAAAATATACATGAGAACAATGAATCTTTATAGGAGATCCAATATTATTTTTTGTTTTATTTTTTAAAAGGTGTTTATGAACATCAATTATTTTTTCTTTTTTGTCAAATACTGTATGTCTTAATGCTACAGAGCATATATTCATGACCAGGTATTATATAATTCAAAAGGAAATTATTAACATGTTGCACTTAATAAATTTTAAATGTTATTTTTATTTTTATGTGTGTCAGTGCTTTCTCTGCATGTATGTAAATGCACCAGGGGAGTGCACTGTCTGCAGAGATCAGAGAGGGAGTTAGAGTCTTTGCAACTGAAGTTGCAGATGGTGCAAATGGTTGAGAACTGCCTGGTGCTGGGAACTGAACCCAGGCCCTCTTCAAGGGCAGCAAGTGCTCTTAACCAATAAGAAATCTCTCCAGTCACCTAAAATGAGTTTTTCATTTTTTATTATTTATTGTTAGCAAGAGTGGAGAATAATGTGGTTAAAGCCTCATCTCTAATCCTTGCTACTATAATATATATGTTGAACTGCATGCATTGATTCCTCATCACAGACTCCTATAATAAAGTAGCAAAGACCGTGGGAAGCTTAAATACAACAGAACTCTATTTCCCACAGTAATGTAGACTGGGGGACTGAGGTTAGGGCGCAACCCAGTCTCATGTGGTAGCTCTTCTGACTTTTAGATTAACTGTTATGTTCTGTCATGTTGGTAAACAGCACCTAGCTTCCTTACTTTCTGTAAGGGACTCAATTCCATTTTGAGAACACATTCTCACAATTTAATCAGTTCCAAAATGCCAAGACATTGCAAGTATAAACATATGAATCTTGGGAAGGGAAATAACATTCATTGTAAAACTTAACATCTGCTTATCATCTGTAAGCTATTTCATCTGTCACTTTTTGTTTCCTCTGTTACTGCTATGGTAAGAACACAATAAATGTTAAACTTTTTTCTTTTAACTTCTAAGCGTTGAATAAAAAAACAAAACAGAAAAAAACCTGAACATAAAGTATATGACCAAATGTAATGGCAATGGTAAACAAACTCCACCCTTTACAATTATCCAGAGACTCTGTATTTAGTAGACGGATCTTCTATACTATGTCCTATAAAGTGCCTTTTGAGCAACATGATCTTGCTTTATAAATAAATAAATATATATATATATATGTATAGTTAATAAACAAAAAATCAGATAATTTTCTGGACTGAGAACATAAAGTGTGGAGAACTCTTGCTCTGAGATAATAATAAAATGAAATATCCTAAGTTCATTCAAGGGCTTCTTATTCAGCATTATAAAAACATTTCTGAGCACTGACCTGCTTTTCCTTTTTACTATATGCCTTATCTTTCCTTTTCAATTATTCATTGCCTCCTAAGGACCACTTTCAGTGTAAAGTAGTATCTATGGGAGGTAAAAACAGCAAGAAATGTACTTCTGAATGGATTATAGAGAGCAATCTGTTTAGAAATTTAAATGTATAGGTCAGCATAGAAGATAAAGGTCCCTGCTCAGTGGCTCTGTTACCCTCCTGCGTTCTGGTTATAACCCATTCTAACCTTCTGATTTTCTTTTTAGTGTATTTATTTTTTCCTTTTATTTTTTTATATTCAATTTACCTTTATGTTATGAAATTTGATGTGAGTTGAAAGAATTTGTTTCATAGTATTTTCCTTTGTATTATATGT
The DNA here is from genome assembly GCF_000622305.1 of Nannospalax galili. NCBI lineage: Eukaryota > Metazoa > Chordata > Mammalia > Rodentia > Spalacidae > Nannospalax > Nannospalax galili. The sequence goes on from NW_008348789.1 coordinate 3,507,974, forward strand.
ACCAATATTATGGAGTGATGCAGAATATGTGCAGCCTCTATTATTGTTTGACTGTCCTTTAAAGTATTCAATGCTAGCCTGCTCTTTTAATCCAATCCTTAAGCAGATTTTAAAGTATTTGCAACTTGACCCAGGTTTCCTTAAAATGACATTTTCCTTTATCTGTGTTTTCATTATGTACTCTTTCAAAATTGTTTTCCTATCTGTAAATTAGTTTAAAAATAGATGACTTTATAGACATGCACAGGTGCCAAGGATCCAAGTGCAACCGATTATGACTAATAATAATCAGATACATACAGAGTAGAGATGCATGCGCGAGCATCTCTGTTAGTGGCAAAAACAATGAGTCTGTCTGCAAGGAACAATATATTCTAAAATGAAATGGAGATCTTTTTTAAAGGTTAAAAACTCATCCAATTTTATGTCTTACAGGGCTTATACTAGTTCAATAATACATAAATATATTAATTCAAATGTGAACCTAGAAACTTGCACCCATTTGTGAAAGAGATGTACTGTTGCTCTGGAGTGTGTTACTGAATATGTTAAAGCTGTAGTGAAAAGCTTCTAATCATGTAGTTATTAAAATTTTTTAAAAAGTATAATGATTGAAAATAAATAAATAAGAATTATAGGAAATAACTTAAAAACTCGGATATCCAATACTTTTAATTTTGTTTTTCCATATACCAGATTGAATATGTATTTATATATGTGTCTGTATATAGTTAATAACTGATGGAAATTTTCCTCCAAAAGCACATAAATGTCATAACTCTTTTTGAATCTAACATTAATATGTGTGTTTAATTCATGATGATATAAATCAAATCTCTCCATAAACGAAAATTTTTAGAAGAAAATGTTGAAAGAAGCAACAAAAAACATCACGCAACCTCTTTATCATAAGTGTAGTTTTAACACGCATAGCTCTGTACTATTTTTTCCTAAATCCTTAACAGCCGAAGACATTGACTACTCCAATATTCAGAAAGCATTTCTCAGTAACCTAGAATGGTATTGATAAATATATCTTAATATAGGCATTAAGTTAAACACTTTATTTGAAAGGAAATACTATTTGAATCTGTGAAATCCATCCTCCATCCTCACAGGTAAGTGGCTGCAACAATTATTCCACTTCCAGGGAAAAGCTTTGTCCTAAAATATGAACAGAAGAAGAGAGAGAATGCTGCAAACTCAAGGAAAGCAGGCACTGCTCATCCTTCTGTGAGGATGTGTGCTGTGGATTTTCTGAGAAGTAGTGCTGGGGAGTCTGAGACAAATTAAAGGTCACTGATGTGATTTGAAAGCATATCATACAATGGTGGTTGGGTCATGGCTGACACTGGCCCTGAAAGACTTCCTTTTATTATAGGCAGACAAAGCCTATAATAAAAGTTGTGGTCTTCCACAACATCCTTGTTCTTCTGTTGATATAGACCTATGCATATAAGAAAATGGAACAGAAAATTTTACCAAGGAACAAGATGTTAGGGAAACAAAAATTTTTAAAAAAGGTAATTCATACTTCAGACATAGATTATCCTAAATAAATTTAGTCTACCCAAATATGCTATAATCACTGACAACTAATTTTTATGGTAAACTTGGCTGATTTTTAAATCATATAGGAAGAGTGTCTCTGGACCTTTTGAAGATGTTTCCAAGCAGATTTCAGTGAGGAGGAAAGATCCACCCTGAATGTGGCCAGCAGCATTCCACCGTATGGTGCCTTGTACTAAATAATGAGAAAAGAAGGAGCAGAGCATTGGTTCACTCTGCTTTCTGAATGAATGGTGATGGTGTAGCCAGTGTCACATGAACATGCCATGCCTTGCTGACCAGGATGAACAACATCCTTACGGTGTCAACCAAAATAAACCATTTTTTCCTTAAATTGTTTTTATCAAGTATATTGTCATAGTAATAAGGAAAATAGCTAATACATAATCTTAAAAGAACACTGAAATTCCAGTCCCAGCTAGAATTCAATTCCAGATATGGAGGGAGCTAGCCATGTAATAATAGGTAAACATCTTAATTTATCAGCTTCCACACTTATGATTATACCCCTTTTGGATACTTGGTGTATTAAAATATTTAATATTTTGTACAAAATCATCCTCTTTAGAACTTACTTAATAAGCTACTATTTGTATGACTCAACACAGTAATAGATATAAAGAATACAGTGGAGTGAAATTCAGAATTGCTAGTAAAATGTTTTATGTTGTTGCTGTGTTTTTTTGTTTCTTTCTTTACTATGGCAAAGATTTCCCCTTTTTGCTTACATTGTTTCAAATCAGGTCATGCTTCAGTTTTTCTGTCTGGATTTGCTCTCTTGTTAATTTTGAGTTCTTTCTGACTGCGTAACCTTCCCAGCGACTATGGATTATCAAAATGGGAGAGACTATCTGAAGTTAAGGATTTCACTCTTTGAGTATGTCAGTATTATATGGTGAATTGTTATGATGCACAATTTTGACCTAGACCCAGAGATTTTGTTTAAAATTTGGGGCTGGGTATAGGAACATGTATTTCTTTCTTTCCTATTTTTTCATTTTTAAAATTTTGTTTTATTGAGTTTTTTTGTATTTCATACAGAGCATGTTAAACAATCTTAGTCATTTTGGGGGGGTGTTTTTGAGACCCTCCCCACCAGCACTGTTCCATAGACCCCTCCACTGGAACCCACATACTCTGTCATCTGAGTTAAGGCCCACCGTGTCAAGTCAGTGTGGTTTTGATGCTTACAGTCAAGAACCATAGGCTCAGATTCTAGACAACAGGACATTCATTTCTTACCTCAAATTGCTTAAAAAAGGGAATCTGCTTGATTAACCAGTTGCCTTTGTGCAGTTGGCCACTATGTTTGCAGCATTTACTCAGAAATTAGTGATATAGTGTTGTACTACAACATAAGAATTGTCTGACTGTTTACAGGATCCACTCGTTTGGCCTGCCTTGTATTGGAGCCACATGGCAAGCTTTAGACAAAAGCTTAAAATCTCTTCTTTATATACAAGAATCTTATTCTCCCCAGTGATTTTATTCAAGGTATTTGAGGTATAAGCTCACTTTGTTCATTCCATTGGGAATTTAAATAAGGAAAATGTAAGAAAAGTTTTTTTTACTGAAAGTAAAATACCTACTTAGATGAAATAATCCAGGGAAACACATAACAATTTTTTGTTAATTTTGTTTTCTACCATTTTTATTTCCTGTTCTATATGTCAAACTATTGTCACCAAGTCTGATTTCTAAGCAGTCATGAAGAAATGACTCTCTTCTTAATTTCTGCTAAGGTTCAGGAACAAAAGTTTTCATTTTCTTTGTTTTGACTCAGAGTCATAATATTTCTCACAATAAAGACAGTTGAAGCATCTATCAATTAAGAGACCATTACCAACACAGAATTGTTATCTAGCTTTTGGACAAAGGTAAGGTAAATACAATATATTAAATGTATTCTGTAAAATACTTGAACGATCAGGATTTCAGAACAAAACGCTCTCTAGATATTGGATATATGTCAAGGCTTTCTTTGTCAAGATCGACAAACTGTCCCTAGTGGGTCTAGAGCTTAGAACGACTAGACTCAGACTATTTATCACTAGCAATAATAACAGATTCAGGTGAAGACAAAGAAAAAGCTGTGTATTATTTTTAAACGATTCTAATAACAATTTTCTGAAACAAATCTGGCTTCTCTCTTTAAACAGCATGATATAATCAGAGTACAAGCCTTTAGTGCTGAACCCTACACAAATGAATACTAGCACTGTTAGTCATGATCACTTCCAAAATGGATATATAATAAGACATTAATCAACCTATCACTTAGAAATGTTCTCACTTTCTATGAAGAATCTAGCTTCAAGGAAGACAGATTTACGTATTTTTATTTGCCCCTAAATTCTTAAGATAACATATAAATAAAGGAAGAGAAGGGAAATGCATGAAGAAAGGGGAAAAGAGCGAGAGGAAAAAGAGGAAGGAAAAGTAGAGGAGGAGGGAAGGGAGCAGGAGGAACGGGAGGGAGGGGAAAGGAAGGTGAAAAACGTTTTCAAAACCAGACAGCAGCAAAACCAGTGAAAGTAATACATAAAGGATGATTACTTTAAACCCTAGAGAAAGAATAGAAAATACTTATTACCAGTCTCTTTTGGTGACCTTATATTTTATATATTTTTTATTTATAATTTTTATTTTTATTTTTATTATTGAAGGGAGCAGGAGGAACGGGAGGGAGGGGAAAGGAAGGTGAAAAACGTTTTCAAAACCAGACAGCAGCAAAACCAGTGAAAGTAATACATAAAGGATGATTACTTTAAACCCTAGAGAAAGAATAGAAAATACTTATTACCAGTCTCTTTTGGTGACCTTATATTTTATATATTTT
>NW_008348789.1:3518111-3521617 GCF_000622305.1 Nannospalax galili
GGGGGGGGTGGAAGGGTGAATGTGGCTTAGGGAGTCCCAGCGCGGAGAGCTGCGCTATGGACTTACCCCAAGAGGCCTGAGGATAGTAGTGCAGTCTAGGAGAGTTAGCTGGTGGTGCAGGCCCAGGGAAGCAGAGCGAGGTGAGGGCAGGGCCAGGACTAGAAGTGGTGCTCCTGGAGCCCAAGAAAGGGACTGGGTTGCTCTGTGTGAGAAGGGTCAGGAAGCCGTATTGGTTCCCCAGGTGTCTGGGGCCCCAACACTAGGAATGGCGCAGGGCTCAAACTAGGAGTATAGAAAGGCGAGGCGGGGGGGATGGAAGGGTGAATGTGGCTTAGGGAGTCCCGGTGCAGAGAGCTGCGCTATCGACTTACCCCAAGAGGTCTGAGGATAGTAGTGTTTTTATTATTTTTATTTTATGTGCACTAGTATTTTGCCTGCACATATGTGAGTGCACCAGTGTAGTGCAATGCCGCGGAGCGCTTCGGATTCCTCTGGAACTGGAGTTAAGGACGTTCATAGAGCCAAGTGGGTTCTGGGAATCGAACCTGGGTCCTCTACAAGATCAGTCAGTGTTCTTAACCACTGAGCCATCTCTCCAACCCTTGTTTTGGTGACTTTATATTCACCTGTTTACCCTTTTTATTAGGAAAGTAAAGAAACAACAAAATTGCAGTCAGCTTTCTGTGAAACAACCTGAAATCAATGGGAAAATATGATAGTAGAGGAAAAAAAAGTATAGCCAGATAAATGACAAAAAAAAAAACAAAACAGAAATTAAAGAAAAAGAGAATGAAAGAAAAAGAAATAAAAAGAAAAGAACACCTAAGAACTGATTTACAAAGTTTTCTATTACAAAAACAGAACAGACAATACTAGTCCTCACCCATGAACTTTGTTCATTCATCAGTAACCCACAGCCAATCTAAAAAGTGTCTTTCCTTGTTTTATTGTCTATAATCAGCTAAATTGGATATTTGAGGAATAATATGAAGCTAAATAACTTTTAGCTTGTCCAATTACAAAATTAAAGTAGTAAATTTATTTCATCTTCTCAGAAAGAGAAATTGAATTATAATACAGTTAGTTAGAGAACTTCCAGAAGCCCCTGTTTCTTTAATCACTTGTTTTAATCACTAAGAGGATCAGGTACAACTCTTAAAATTCACTCTGGGTTGGTATTCTCCAAATTTAATATGGTTTTTTCATGTTCATCTGTTTTTTCTTCTAGGAACTGAAGCTTCATTTGATGATGAAGAATGGTGTTAAATAATATAATATATAAAAATCATGCTATAAGAATGTTTGAAGGTGATGCATGTTTGATTTTCTCTAATATAAATATATGACAGTTCAAATGATGTATAAAGTTTTATGAATGTGAGTCTGCTTTTGAAAATTGCCTATAATTTCTAGTATTTAAACATTAAATACTCAGAAAGGGAAAAGAATTTTGCATTGCAAAATCTTTTAGGATGAACTTTGTTATAGTTTTAACCCCAACAAAGTTCATCAGTTTAATTGACAAACAAAATTCACTCTGGGTAATTTTTATTATTTCTACTATTATTAGTTCATAATTAATAAATTCTTATGTAATGGTGGCACCTTACCAGTGAGCCAACAGAGAACATTGTTTCCAATCAATACATTTGTGTGTGTGCACGTGCGCACACACACACACACGCACACTCCACAGGTTTGTGCACATACATGCACATACATATATGCACACACATAAGTACATATGCATTCATAAGCACTCACAGGCCTGATTTCTCTATTATGCCCACCTATCACTTTCTTTGTGTTCCCATTTCAACTAAAAACGCAATGAAAGAGCTACCTTTCTTTACTCAACGAGTTTCATTTCCACCATGCTCTTCTCCATATCATGCAAAATCAGCGTGTTCTTAACTCAGAACACTAAACATTTACTTCCAGGCTGTCAATGACTTCAATACAACAAACTTAAATGTCAGTCTACATATTCATGTCTTCTTACCTAACTGAATTTGTCAAAATTGACATCTTAATCAAAAGTACATCTGTTTTTTACTGGATGTGGAAACAGCAATCACTTTTGCGTCCATTCATACTTTTGATGGATCTTCTCAAAATGTCTTTGCTAAATTTATCCTATATTTTGAATGTCTTGATTTTGGAATGCCCAAGGGATAATTCTTTATTACTGTGGCATCTGTCTGTGCTTACTTTCAATTTTATCTACTCCAGCCACAAAAACTTGAAATAAAATTGTATTGCTTTCTTGGGTACGCTTTAAAAAATTCTCTCAACTTGGTTATCTTCAAAAAATACACATTTATTCTCATAGTTTTGCCTAAAATGAGACACTGGAGATCTGTACTCATCAGCATACTCTGGGGCAGAATCCAGCTCTTTCTTCCTTTGCTTTGTGAGTACATGACTCCAGCTGCTAAGGCTCTCTGCTCATGTCCTTTCTTTGTGTTCCTTTGTGTCTCATAAGAGTAATTTCCTTAGGATTTAGAGACCATCTCAATCACTGTATTAGTCAACTCAAACTGCTACTCAGAAATACCATAAAATTGGGTGACATACACTAAAAGGAGAGGTATTTTTTTCAGTTGTGAGGTGTGGGGAGCCCATGACCACTGTTTCAGTACAATTTGGTTCTTGTGAACATTTTCTGTCTCAGTAGAAGCTTTCCAATCATTCCTTATATCTTCAAAGGGTAATAGGAAAAACCCTGTTCCATATGACTCTGCTCTAAGCTCCTTAATCCCACTTATAAGTCATCTGACCTATGATCAAATTACCTTCCAAAGACCTCATCTCTGAATTACCATCATGTAAGGGTAAGGTTTCAGCACATACATTTTTTTTTAGAGAAACACAATCATTAAGTTTGTAGCAATGATTCATAATGATAATTTCATCAAAAGTTTCTGAATAACATCTTCAAAAACATTTTCCCAAATAACAGTTACTGGTTCCAGGAATTTAATACAGATGTCTTTGGGGAGGAGGCTTTTAGGTCACTCAATGAAGATGGAGGATGACAGATGTATTCTTTTATTATTATTATTAATTATTATTTTATGTGTATGAGTTTATTGCCTACATGTGTGTACATGCACCTGTGTTGTTCACTGCTCACAGAGGTCAGAAGAGCTATTGGATCCCCTGGATCTAGAGTTACAGATGGTTGTTAGTCACATGTGAGTGCTGGGAATTGAACCTGGGTCTTCTGCAAGAGTAATCAATGTTCTTAAATGCTGAGCTATCTCTCCAGCCCTTACAAATGTATTTTTAGCATAAACATACCCTATGGTGTGTGTATATGTGTATATATGCATGGGTGTTTGTGTGGGTTAATGTGTGTATGTATGAATATATGCATATGCATATATGTGTAGATAGAAGACTAGAAGAGGATACAAATATAATGGATGGAGAGTTAGATCTACATGTGTGTTGGTAAAATGAATGATAGAACCATCAAGGAAAATATGCTAATTTATATATAT
>NW_008348789.1:3521681-3523923 GCF_000622305.1 Nannospalax galili
TACTTAAAGTAGGACTACTTTAAAACACACTGTAGCATATCCATGCAGCAACTTAATTTACTTTTTCACTGAGATTCAAAGACTGAAATCCAATTTTTACAAAGTTTATTAGTAATGATTTTTTGGTATTTCATATAAGTAAAAACAAATATTTCCTTCCTTCCTGAATAATATATACACCTTTTTTTCTTTTTATTAATTGAACTTTTAAAATTTCATAATTTTCCACTCAAATCCAGAACTCCTCTTCCATCCATGCCTCCCCATCCTCCCACCAAACCCTATGCACTCTGCCAAACATGCTGAGTCCTATTCATTGAGGTGTTTGTACCCAAACGTGCTTCAGTGTAAATGTGTTCACTGGAATCTAGTCAGCTTATCCAATTGTCATATGTAAGTCATACTCTACATCACCCAGCAGCAACAGTCTCAAATAAGTCCCAATCTAGTACTGGCCCATCATCTATTTATCACCTCCCTTTTGGGCCATTGTTTAATTGAGCTGACATGGGTCTTGTGCTCAGTGTCACCACTGCCTCAGGCTCACGTGAGCAAGCCTCTAGTGGCCTGGAAGCCTACACCTCCCTAAGTTCATGAACCAGCCCTGGCTCTTAGAATCTTTCTGCCTCCTTTTCCACAATGGTCCCTGAGCCTGTGGGTGGGTAGGGGGGTTCCATATAGTAGTCCCATCCTACACTCTACAGTCTTATTTTCTAAACCTTGGTTGGTTGTGGCCTTCTCAGTGTATCACACTCTGATGTACATGGAGGTCTCACTGGTGAGAGCTGAGGGGTATATTAGCCCTCTCTCTACCCCTTATTCCATTATGTTTCACTAGCCTTAGTTGTAGAGATTCGACTGTAGATGTGTCACCCAGTACTGGCCATCTCTTAGGCGTATGTTCTTTGTGCCTGACCAGATGTGCAGCTCTGTAGTAGCCTCCATATGTTGCAAAGAGCTTCTTTGATGAGTGCTGTGTGGCATGTCTGTCATCTAAAGGAGGTCTCTTCTATCTGTGACTGCTTTCCCTGCCAAGCAACTCCCATGTATACATATGTATTAGTGTTCAGACATGTTGCGTGCATTTTTCATAGGGTTTCTAGGGCATTACTTTTCCCTCTAGGATTCCTAGCACCCAGAGATTCACTCATCTCCACTCTTTTTTTCTCCCACCTGGCTTCCTTCCGCCCTCCCTCCCTAGTCTCAGTGACCCCATTATCCCCACTCTACCCCAGATACCTCCTTACTCCCACAGTCTTTCCTCTCCTGACTTCCTTTGCTCCATGGTCCTTTACATGTCCCTCCCTCCTCTCCTCCCTGACAAGTACTTCCACTTTTTCTACCTCCTTCATGTAACATCTGTTCCCTACATCCCATTTTCATGTTGTTTCTTTTCTTTTGCTTCCATGCATCCTTTGCCTTTACCTATGTCCTGGTGTTACATCAGAATTTATATACTCACATATAAGGGAATGGTTCTACAGTCCACAAATGAGGGCGAACATCCGTTGCTTGCTTCTCTGAGTTTGTGTTACTTCACTTAGTATATAAAACTCTCTAGGTCCATCCATTTACCTGCAAATTTCATAATTTCATCTTTCTTACTGATGAATAAAACTCCATTGAGTAGGTGTACCACATTTTAACTAATCATTCATCCTTTGAGGAACACTTACCTTTTTTCCATTTCTTAGTTATTGTAAAGATAGAATCAACAACCATGGATGTACAGGTATCTCAACAGTATGATGAGCCCTTTGGGTATATGCCAAGGATATTATAATATTTCTTTGGCTGAATTTAATATGTTAAATAAATGTTTTTAAAATTTTAAACTACATTCCAAAGAAAACTCCACAATGCAGAGTAATTTAAATTCCACTCTGAATATGTGAGGCAATGTAATACTAACTTTGACTCCAGTCATTATTGACTTTTTTTTTAATTTTTAAAAATGATTTATTTAATAACAACATACTTAGAAGAAGCATATCATTACAACACAATTGACATATTCAATAACGTTTTCCTGAAGTAGGATGCATCTCTTTCAAATTTGGCTGTAAATTTTTAGGCTTACAGTTGAATTATTACAGTTATACAATATTGTACTCAGTATAAACCCTATAAGACATAAATTAAATGATGTTTTAACCTTTAAAAAGATCTCCATTTCATTATTAAAAATTAAAATTTATACTGAGTGCAATATTGTATAACTGTAAAAACCCTATAAGACATA
>NW_008348789.1:3524893-3533528 GCF_000622305.1 Nannospalax galili
GACATTTTGCACGATGCTCATAGTCCCTGGGAACTAATCGACCCAGGAGGGCAAGGAGCAAAAAGTGTCCTTTGAATACCTCTGACCCAATTAGTATAGATCTGAAGGTATGTCCTGTTAAACATCCAAGAAGGTTAGTTCCACCATTCTGGCATTTTTAATTACTGTGTGTCTTGCAGATAAATCTTGGGTAATGACCATTATTGACTTTTTATGAATCCTATTTTTTGCATTGTGCTCTGCAACTTAAACATTTTAAAACTAGAAATTAATTATAGTCAGTAAGTTGTTTTATAACATTTAAACATATATGTAATTAGAAAATTATATTAATGAATTTTCTTGAAAAACAAATTTGAAAATGGAGCCTAATCCTCTCTGCACTTCTATCAAATATACACTGACAAGCTGTCATTTCAAATAGTAATTGAAATCTCAAATCTTCACTGACTCCTCTGTTCATGGAGAGCACTGCCCAACTTGCTGCTTATTGAGTAATATGAATTCAAAAGGTATGGAGATGATGTGTGTGATCAGAATTCAGTAAAATGGGGCTTAAGTGTACAAAGCACATTCTTATTTTCTATAAATTTAGGAACACCTCTCAGACATTGACTTGTGAGTGAAAAACTCAGAGTGCTAAGGGATTGATTCATATATCTGAGATCTGAAACACCAGGAAAAATAAAAGAAAATGGAGAATGCTCTAGAGCAATAATAGGACATACATACAAAGAGGTGGCAAAAGAATGGCTAACACATTGAGGACTTGAAAATTATTTTAAAGAGTTGCTTTTGATTTTGGTATGTGCTCAAAAGTCACTGAATGGTTTCAGAGCCTAGTAATACGTTTCCTCTTAATTTTGAAAAAATAAATTAACTCCTGAAAGACAGGAACTGGAGGAAAAGATGTAATCAGGGCAACCTTCTAAGTGATGGAGATAAAGTTGGCTAAAAAAGTATGAATTGGACTTTGAATCAGAATTCATTTGTCTAAGACAGATATTGGTGCCTTACTTCATATTATTATACTATCAGTGCCTAACTCATATGGCATCTTATTTTCTTTGATTTTTTTATATTAAACTTTCAAATACAAGGACCTGAGCCAATTAAATATAATCACGATAAAATAAGCAGCAACATTTATTAAACACCCACGTGGGTAGGCTTAATAAACCCTGTTTGTGTGCATATTTCAGTAGTAGGTTAATAACTCAGTATAATAGTTATGATGTGTAATCAGGCAGATTTTGAAATACAACTTTCCATCAAAATAAAATAGCAGATTCCTTATGATGGACTGCTTACTATGGAGTGAAACCACAGTACAACTACGTTGGATCTTATAAATTATTTTCATTATACTTTAAATGAGTACATTCACATGATTAGAGTGGTTCATAGAATAAACTGATAAATGAGTAAATCTCTTCACCAACAGCAAATTTCCTCATTATGCCGAAGTACTTTTGAGGTCTCTAAGCACTGTGTACTCTTTTGTAATCATAGCATAATTTGTCCTTTTAAAAGTTTAGCTTCCAAAAATACTTATATTGAAAGAAAAAATAACTTTATTAACATCCTTTCAGTACAGAAGATACTACTTAAAATATTTGAGAATATTTATAAGTTGCTTTACAATATTGGAGTTAATAGGACATCATTAAAAGTAACTGTGCAGGTGTAGAAATATTCACTTCAGGGAAGGAGACTATTCAGCTGCTTGTTAAATCTCTAACCTTTCTAATGTGGAATGACTCATACTCAGAAAGAAAGTAGCAGTAATGCTGGCAACTCTGATGCAAAATTTTTATTTCTCATTTAGATCATCATACCGTTTTACATTGATGCTTTTACAAAGCATGTGGGAAAAGTCACACTTCACTCTTCTGCATGTGAGTATGCAAGAGTTGTTTTCTGTCACCTCATATTGATGAAGTTCTCCTTTCACCAATTTTGTATGGTCAAGTATGCATAGGATAATGTCTGGTCACTTTTTTCTCTTCCATTGGTATTTGTATCTGCTTGAATGATGATATTGCATTAACATTGGTTAGGAGGTAAGAAATTCCAACTGCACTGAGTTTATTTGAATCATGATCGGCCATCACAGGAAGCCTGGTTAGCTGAAAAGAAATATGGAAAGCAACACACTATCTGGAATTTGTGGTGACAAATTCCATCATCAGTAAAAGGGAATTGTGCAGAGTGGTGGCCTTGCAGGTTCATAAATGAACAAGTTTTACTTTAGCATCATGACTGAAAAATAGAATTTGGGGCAAATTTTGCTCAAATTGTTTACTTTGGACATAAAATTTTGCTCAAGTTGGATCTACATTCATTCATGACTTACAGTTACTGGTTTCTGTGCATGTCAAAACTTTTGAAAAGATATTATTGAAAACATGGTTACAATAAGATTTGGAAACAGATGCACACATGGACACTGCAAATGGTGCACAAAATACAATGACCTATAGTGTCAGAAAGAGGTTTAACAAAGGAATGGAACAGATAAGAATTGCAGTAAACAAATAATAAATGAGTAATTTTATGGTCCTCTACTTCTTTCTTCATTGTCAATCAGACTGATAAATAAAGTCCCTGGCAGCAAATGATGTTGTGTATAGCTCAAGAACAGACTTAGATTCAGTATATGCACTCTAGTTAAAGCTGCTGCTGCAGTCTTATTTTTTTTTTTTTTTTTTACTAGAACAGATACCGTAATATATATTTACATTCCCTGCTTGCAGCACATCTGAAAGGTTACAGATACCATATACACTATCACTGTATTGACGACAGCAGCATTTATAATCTATGAATTCTTCTAATTGCAAATGAAGCATAGCAATGGGTCCACACTGTTGGAATTCACAGGAAGTCTCACATTCCCAAACATGCAGAAGCGGTGAGCTTAGTATAATTGTAGAATTGTCTTCAACATTAGATTACTGTGAAAGTCAAGTGGAGCCACCTCACTAGGCAGGGCCAGTGCTGGGCAATATCCAACATGTGACCTAGAGTAGCAGCAAGTGATTTATTCTGCTTTCCCAAACCTTGAATTCATGGATATGCAAACTAAGAGATGAGAATAAGAATGTCTTCTCTACTAAATTTTCCAGAGACCCAGTTGTTGATTGTTCTCCTGATGACTTTACGCTCTGCTGCTTTATAGTGCTGAGTTCAATGAGAGGGAAATTTTCACCTGGGGAAACAACCAAGATGCATTGAAAACAGAAATTAAGACTGTTTTCTGGTCACAATGCATTCTTGATCATTGATTCAACTGACAAAAAGGAGATTCTTCTGGTTTATAGGAATTGATCGTCAATATAATGAGAAATTGTGTTTCTACACCCAAATGCATATGAAGAAAAGGAACATTTAATTCTTGCTAAAAAGGTAAGTATGGTTGCCTTTCTAAGAAATTATTTGAAAGGAAGATGACACAGCTCCATCCTCTAAAGTAGTGTTTTTAGTATTCCAACAAACTGAGAAGGTCAAGGGACCCTAACAAAATACAGATGTTGAAGGGCTCATAAAAATTCACTATGAGAGAGGAAGAGTGGAGAGTAGCACTTTCTAGGTCTTCTTAATGGTTAAGGATTGGACCTGGATGGCAGAGTCTGCAAACTGAATACACACTGTGATTGACTGACATCTCACCAGTGCTCAAAAACAAAAGGTGCATGCAGGTCTCTTTGCTTGACAATCAGGTATAGGAAAATCTTTCCTAGAGAATGTATTTTCCTCATGTGTTTTGATTTATGTGGAAGATAAACTATTCAAATTCAATGAAGAAGAATTAGCAATGCGCCACAAGTTAAAGGAATGTAATAGTCATTATTACATTTAATACAAAGGAAAGGAAGCGCAACCAACCGAAACACGGGTGTAAATATTGTAGACACGGTTAGACTTGTACATTATGTCCAGTTAACCAGTTCCAGAACTGAAATTTAAGAAAATTAGAAATACAAATCCCTTATTTTTATTTGAATGTGCACATGGCCTTCTTCTTTACATCATGTTGTTTTTCTTGGTAATTCAAACTTTCAATTTAGTGGCATGACTTGGAATTTTAGTCTGTCAAATCATTAAAGAATTTACACTTTTTAAACTTTTTGAATTTTTGTAAATTTCATATGATGTATTTTGATCTTATTTAGACCCATCTTCCAGAATGTTCCCTGAGCCTTGGGAGACAGATGAACACAACAAAAACTACCCCTGTAAGATTTGCCCACGTTTGCAACTGTGGTGCAAATGTTATGTGAAGAATGAACATTTTCTGATTGTGTTTGAGATCTGCTTCAAAAGATGGGGCCCATACACTGACATTAATATCAGGCCTAGGAATCTATGGCTAGACAAGTCACTAACATCATTTTGCTAAATAGATATACTATAAAACATATTCTGAATGGCTCATTGTTATAGATTAATGCAATTCTCAACTCTTATAGAGAAACTGCCTTATACATCAGTTGGTGATTAACTCAGAGACACACAGCTGTGAAGGCAATAAGAGCGTGAAGAGAGCTTATTCCTGAAATGGACACCTGAATCACATAATCTATGTAATTTGTGACAGTAGTCTTTTTTTAATTTTATTTTTAGAATTACATGCAATATGCTTGCATGATTTCCATTCCTCCCAGTCTGTCTTCAACTCTTCCCATGCTCCCACCCACTCTTAATTTCTTGTCCTTTTCTTTGATTACTGTTACATATACATATATACATTCATATACACACATGTGTGCATACATTTTATATATATATATATATATATATATATATATACACACATGTATACATTATAGACAACTGTCTGAAAAATATCTTTTTAGGAAAAAAGGAAAGTGTGTATATTTGGCTGTAAATGTGACCTTTAAAGCATTGGAGATGAAGACAGGACATTGTTGTCCTCTCCATTCATGTATGCAGTTGCCAGGTTCCCAAAGGGTGTGCTGCAGTGTCCTTGCAATGCACATGCTTGTAAAGCTATACTGTGTTTCTCAGAAGTCCCCTCCCTTTGTGTTTCTGATAAGAATAGAGAGCAAGATAAAATTTTTGTAAGATGTTGAAGTGAAGCAAAAGCAATTCTTGTATCTCATACATACATTTTGTCACTTACCGCCTAACCAATCTCATTTGTTTAAGCCCTGGCAAAGCCTACCACTGTGCGTCCTAGAAAGGTGGCTCCTTCAGTTTCTTTAAATCCTGGTCCTAGTGTGTGTACATATTTATAGCCATCATGAAGCATTCTTTATTCTTTATGGTGTGTTTTTCATATAGATCAGAAACTATGAACTGACATTATTTTGCTTATAGTCTCTAACTATAGCTAATACTTCTACATTCTTAGTTTTTCTTGCATTATGGCAGCTAACATCAGCTTTCCATTCTAACTAGCTTCTCTGTGGATTTGAAACTTAACCTTATGTGCTATGATTGACCAGGGTCATGTTAAAAGTATAAAAATTCAAAAGGAAACAAAGGGAAATATATTTCGCCTTTGGAGTAAGCAAAGAATTCTTTGAAAAGGCAATTCTTGAACAAATTATTTTCATTATTTATTATTTTTATTAAAATTCACTTTATTAAATTTAGACATCACACTTTAATAAAACAATTGGGATAAAATAAAAGGTAAATGAAAGTTGAAAATATGTTACTAAAACTTCTATAGAAATGCACAAACAACACTTGGAAGTCAGTAATAAATCACTAAATAAAAAGTGGTAAAGATCTCAATAAAATCTTAAGGAGACATGCCTACAATCTCATCACGGGGGGGCACTGCTCTGTGTGAAAGATTACAAGTTTAAGGCCAGCCAGGATAGATATTGAAATTCTGTCTCAACATTTTTTAAATTAAATTAAAAAATTGAAAATACCAAAATTTAACAAATGTAGTGTTCAGAAATTCCTGAGAATGTAAAATGTGATGAAGTCTTGAAACCAATTTAGCACACTCTTATAAGTGAACTTATTCATACCATATGATACAGAAAATATCCTCAATTTTTAAAATTTTTATTTATTTATTGAAAATTTATAAGTGTATACAGAGTATACTGATCATATCTATTCCTCACTTCCCCCTCCAACAACTCTCAGACTCCCCAACCACATCTCCTTTACAATTTCATGACCTCCACTTATAAATATTTATTTACACATTTATCACTTATTTATTTAAGCCAATGAGTGCAGTTAGCGCTTTCCATATGCATATGGGCTTGGGGCCATTCACTGGAGCAACCCCTGTATTTTTACTAGAATCAGTTAAGAAACTGATGGATGGATCTGTGAGATGGCTCAGAGGGTAAAGATACCTTCAGTCTCACCTGATAATCTGAATTTGATTCTCAAAACACACAGGTGGAAAGAGAAAACTTACTCCTGCAAATTGTTATCTGGCCTTCACATAAGAATCAGGACATGTGCACACACTCCCCCACACAAGTATACACATAGAAAATAAACAAAAATATTGACTAGAGAGATGGATCAGCAGTTAAGAGCACTAGCTGGTCTTGCAAAGGACCTGGATTCAACTCCCAGCATTCTCATAGCAGATGGCAACTGTACATAACTCCAAATTCATCCTCTTCTGACTTCCAACATTCTCTTCTGACCTCCAAAGGCATTGCACAACATGGATGTACTTACAAAAATGTAGGCAATGCACTCATACACAGAAAAGGTCTGGATCCCTCTAGTCAGCAGGCACAGTACAACCCGGGAGGCTTGCTAGGTAGGGGTAAGATTCAGGACTCTCAGGCAGTCAGGGAATGAGGCTGGTCTCAGGAATCCAGGGCAAGCAGGGAAGGAGGCTGGCCTCCGGAATCCCACGCAAGTTGGGGATGGGTCAGCCAGGGATGAAGGCTAGTCTCAGGTGTGCAATGGCAAGGTGGGGGAGGGGACAGGCTATTAGGGTTTAGGGGACTAGGCTGAAGATTTGGATTGGTCTGGATGCAAAGGATCAGGAAGCAATGGGGAGTCTGGCCAAGAGGGTAAACCAGATGTCTGGGGTGCCCAGAGAAGACATGGGCCAGTGCCTGTGCTAGAAGGAGAAAAGGGATGTGAGAGGTGGGAGGTTGAATCAGATTGTGGGAGTCAAGGCACAGTGGACAGGGTCAAACGTACCAGGGAAGGATGCTGGGTTCAGGAATCCCAGGCAAATTGGCGGTGGGACAGCCAGGAATGAAGGCTGGTCTCAGGTATGCAATGGCGAAGGAGGGGAGGGAACAGGCTTTAAAGGCTCCAGGGGATTTGACTGAAGAATTGAGTTGGTATATAAGTGAATAAAATCATTTAGAGCAATTTGTCATGTATAGTCTAAAATATTCATGTTTTAGGGCTGAAGAGATAGCTCAGCAATTAAGGGCACAGACTGCTCTTGTAGAGGACCAAGGACGGTTCCCAGGACCCACATGGCAACTAACAACTACCTCCTAACTCAAGATCTGGCCCATGGAGGCAAGAGGAGGGCATCAGATATATATTACTGTGGGTGCACTAATATACATTCAACCAAACCATTTGTACACATAACCATAAATAGATAAATTTTAGTACTCACATTTTAATACTGTGTTTATTATTTTTTCTAGATGGATAATGTCTTTGAAGAAAATATATAAATTAAGGATAGGAAAATATAGGGAGATCCAAGCACGTACATGTCAATAGTCTTTCTAAATACATTATTAAGTTATATATAACCAAAACACAATACAGATGTACTTGAATTTCCCTTTAACACCTATTCAATTTATTATATTTACCTGATTTACAAGTTTACAAGGAGGCTGACTCAAATATATAAAATTTATCAATAAGCCTGATTTTCACTCAGGAATAAAATTGTCCATCATGTAATATTCATGTTCAAATAACTGTACATCTATTATTTCTGTCTTATCCAATAATGACACATTTCAGTTTACCACGTGAATATGTTAAAGAGATTTTCAAGGCAAAAACCCAAGCACATAATTCCCCTGGACATATTAAATGTGAAATGAAATGCAAGAGGATTTTTTCCTTTTGTTTGCAAACCTCACATATTCCAATATCTGTGCAAAAGAATAAAAAATGGTCCATGTGTCAGTTACAAGTCAGTTACATAGTGTAAATGGGGAGAGTCATAACTGACTTAGCTTTGTTCATTTAGTAAATTTGTCCTTATAGATGATTAGTTCAGCTAGGTATTATAACATAAAAGTATTTGTGGAGTGCTCTGTGCCTAAACATTTGAGATTCTTGGCTTGGCACCCCTATTTTCCTTTTTTATATTTCTTCATCTCACACATTGGCAGAGTTTTGAGAACAAAATTCATTATCTGTGTACTTAAAGGCATCATTTTGGCCCACATGACACCAGGTTGAGTTAGTCAAAGACAGGCGTTTCTTTAGTGCATGTGTGTAATAAAAATAATGGAACAAACTCATCAGGAGTAAAGTCTAGAACTTATGTGCTAGAAGATAGACCAATGGTAAGGTCACAAAAAATGGCCGATCTACATAAATTCTCTCTCTCTCTCTCTCTCTCTCTCTCTCTCTCTCTCTCTTTACACACACACACACACACACACACACACACACACACACAAAG
>NW_008348789.1:3533564-3538462 GCF_000622305.1 Nannospalax galili
TGCCTAATGACCAGACCAGTGGTTAACTAGGTGTTAGGAGTTTCACTTATTGCTAGCCTCTGTTTATAAGGCTGTGTCTGGTCTTATTCTATAAATTTGATTACAACTGTTGAAATATTTGGGGTGTATAAAAATAAATACTCGGTTATAGCAGCATAGTATTAATGGATGATTTGTATAGAATAGAGACATCATGTGTTATAGTGAGACAGAGTAGAGAGAGGTCCAAGCTCAAGGTTCTCCTGACATCCCTCTTGCTTCACCCTCACATAGCAGAAAGTGGAATCTCAGGTTAGCCAAATATTAAATTAATTGTATTTTATCAAATCCTAATTCTGTTCACAATAATGGACTCTTCATGGTACTGTTAAGACCCCTACCATTAAATGGCATCATAATCAGAGCACTTTAAGAGTATATTCATTCAGACCATGGAAAATTCCATAAAGACAAAATAATTTTCACTGCAGTATATGTAATAAGCAATATAATAACTTGAAAGGTCTTAATAAACATTAAGAAATGTCATGACCATCTGATCATAAAACAAATACTGATTTCTTGTATAGGCCATCTTGTATTTTTAGTACAGTAAATTTCTTTTAAAAATTTATATTTGACCTCTTGATTATACTTACAAAATAACTTCCTTGTCTTATGTGCAAATTAAGGAAAATTTATAAAAGTTCAAGAGTTAAGTACTTTATTGACCTACAATAGTAATCTTTTCATTCAAAAGGAATTTAGGCTATAAAAACAAAGTTGTTCACATAATGTCTACTCCATTAACTCCATTAACAATGGAGACCATGTTACATATGGCAATAAGAAAGCAAAAATAACAAAAACTCAAAACCAAAATTTGGGCTTCAAAACATCAAATATAATTTGTTTCTCTTTAAATGTGTAATACATTTCATATGGATCTTTCCTTAAACTTGTGTTTTACAAGATCATCTAGATACACAGATGAAACTGTGTTGGCATATTTATTCAGTAAAAAATCTTGGTGCCACCATTTCCTTACAGTTTGATAAATTTCAAAGTTTTAATTTTTTATTTAATAGTGTAGAAATCTTGGTAATATAAACTCTTAAAAGTGGATAGAGTCAAACACCAAGGTCCAACTCCTAAATAAACAAGAACGATAGGCTGATAGATTGAGTGACTGAATGAATTAAATAATGAATTCAAAATTGATAGAAGTATGGAATAAAAATTGTGGGAGTTAATATAGATACACATACATATCTATAGCTACATGTCTTCAAAAAAATAGATAATATAGAGCAGGGCATGGCGGCTCATGCCTATAATCCCAAGACTTGAGAGGCTAAGTCAGGAAGGATTCTATGTCTTCAATGCCAGTATGACTACATAGTGATACCTAGCAGAGAAAGAGTCACAGAGACAGACAGACAGACAGACAGACACACACACACACACACACACACACACACACAACACAGAGGGATGGGGAGACAGAGACAGATTCAAGTGAAATATTTAATGGTAACAGATAGAAGCTAAATAAAGAAAAGTAAATTAAAAAAATAATTTTTAGTGAGCTTTTGTACATTTCATACAACAGTTCTTAATACAATTTAGAACCCCTTCCCCATCTATGTCCCCTCAAAGCCCCAACAAACCTCACACATTCTGCCACACTTGTTATGTCTTATCCAGTCAAACATTTGTACCCAGAGGACCTTCAGTGCATAATCATTCAACTGGAGTCTAGTCAGCCTATCTAGAGACTGTAAGCAACACATACTCTTCCTCACACAGTAGTAATCAGTTCCAATAGTTCTCAGCCCAGGGCTAGCCCATCACCCATTTCTCTTGCCCCACTCTGGGCCCCTGTCGGATTGAATTGGCATAGGTCCTGTGCTCAGTGCCATCATTGTCACAAGTTCCCATTTGCAAGCTTCCAGTGGCATGAAAGCCTCTGCTTCCCTGAGTTCATGAACCAACTCTGGCTCCTCCTCCTCCTCCTCCTCCTCCTCCTCCCCTCCTCCCTCTTCAACCCTGGCTCTTACAATCCTTCCACCACCTCTTCTGCAATGGGGCCTGAGCCATGGGTGTGTGAGGTTTGATATAGGAGTCCTATCCAGGGACACACACTCTGTAGTCTCTTATTCCTTAAAACTTGGCCAGTTATCACCTTCTATATGCATCACACTCTGTTGTATAAGGAAGTTTCATTGGAGAGAGTTGAGGGATGCACTGGTTTTCTCCCTACCCCCTACTCCTCCATTCCTCTATGTTCCATGAGTCTTAAGTATAGAGATTCCACTGTAGATGTGTTACCTAGGACTGGCCATCTCTCAGATGTATCTTTTCTGTGTCTGACCAGTTGCAAAAAGAAACTTCTTTGATGAATGGTGTACGGTAAGTGTATTAGTCACTTTTCTGTTGCTGTAATAGAAATACCATGACCAAGGGAACTTATAGAAGGAAGAGTTTATTTAGCTTGTGGTTCCAAAGGGGCAAGAGTCTGTCATGGTGGTGAGGCATGGCAGCAGAGGTCTCTGAGATAGGAGCAGAAAGCAGAGGCTCACATCTTCAAACAGGATCAGGGAGCAAGAAAATAACTCCAGATCCTGCAAAGCTTAAGAACTCTCTAAGCCCACCCCTACTGATAAGCTTCCTCCATCATGGCTATACTTTCTAAGACCTCCCAAAAGAGTGCCACCAACTGGGGACAAAATGTCCAAATACTTTGAGCCTATGGGGAACATTTTCATTCAAACCACCACAGTATGTTTGTCTTTAAATATAAGAATCCGTATTTGGCATATGGTAAGGAATTTCATTTTTTCTAGAGATATGAGTGAGAAAGGGCTTTCTCTAGGATCTATGTCCTCTCCAGTATTGGACTGAGTTTGCAATGCCAGTCATGAGTTCCCTCCCATTCTGAGGACTTTAAGTCCAGTTACAGAGGTGTTAATTACTGCCACTATTGTACCAATGCAGGTAGTGGCTTTGCCAGTCATTATGGACAATTCATCTTTAGGACTGGGTTGGACCACTGACTGATATTCTCCCTTAGCAGTTTTCATATTATCATCTAACATTATGAGAACTAAACTTCAGGAAGGCTTGCAGGTCAGTTCCTGCTCCATCACTCTAAGTCCTTTGTCCGAAGTATGTCCTGTCTTCAGCAATAGGGTCTTCTAGATCTGGGAGACAACAAGAGCTTTAGCGATAGCCTATGTCATTTTGGGAGTCTCTTGGACCACTCTCACCAACCTCTCAAAGGGAATGCCTGACACTGTGTAACTTGCCAGACAGCCCCCAGGCATACATACGCATTGTTTAGGCACTGTGCATTTATCAGGAGGTTTTGGGGGAATCACATTTTTCTCTGGGTTCCCTAAGATTTCTTTGGGCTTCCCCAAATTCATTCATCTCTACTTTTGCACCCCAAAAGAAAAAAAATGCAGGTTGTATATTCCTACATGTTTCACTACAACACTAGCACGTAGTACAGCATCCAATTTATAATTTGTATTGAGAAATCAGGAATAAAGAGAAAGAGATAGTGAAGATTGAAATCAAGGTAAGAAAAAACAGAAGGAAAACAAGGTGGTATATATGTCTCAGGTTATGATTTAAGCGATGAATTTTAAATCAACTACAAACAGAATGGAGAAAATTAGGAAAAACATGTTTTTGTAGTGTCATATTGCTGACTTCCCAGTATCCCATCAGGCGGCTGAGACAAGAAGATTGAGACTTAAAGGCCAGCCTATGTGTTGAGATCCAGCTGTGCCCAGCTGTGAGTTATGCCATGTTGTTTAAAACAGTGTTTATTCAGGCTGTGACTACCCTAAAAGAATCTATTTTATTTTTAGCTTATGACACCATATAAGGGGTAGAAGATGATTGCACTGTTGTTAGAAAAGTGAACAATGCCAACTGTCCAGCACCACTCACATAGCACAGACTGATACACGACTTCTTCATAGTAGTAGAAATGGTGCCACCCTATAAATCTTTTGGAGTGAACTGATACTGTAGAGGCATATGTATGTACTAATACTGTATCACAGAAACCATTTCCAAAAACTTAGTAGACATGTCAATACTTTATTGGACAGACAACAGAATATTTGAAACTAGGATCCACATATATAGAGAGTATATGCAGTGTTTGTCTTTCAGGGCCTGAATTACCTTATTCAAAGGCCACATTCTTTCCTTCCCACTGCCTGACCTTTAGCATATCAAGGGTTGCTATGGAAAGAGCCAGAAGAGAAAAGTCATCTACAGTCTTGATCCTCTCCAACTTTAGATCTTGCATGCTTTAATATTAATTTACCAGATAAGAGACACTTACTGTTGGAGTATTAAACAGCTGGTGTCTTATTGGATCTAGGCCTGCTACATAATGCAGAGACTCAAATGGCTGAGAACAAGTCATTGACATGTAAATGGGACGTATTACCCTCCTCAAGACTCAGAGAACATCATAGAAGAGAAGGTGGAAAGAATGGAATTCCCTAATTATAGGGAGAAGAGCCATGAAACTTTGTCTTATGGGAAAGACATGGCTGCGGTACTTCGGAACTCACAGTTGCTGCTGTTGTCTATATTGAAATTGCATTAGGTCACAGATGGAGGAGGGGTTTATGGTTCTAGGCCCTGTGGCAGTAATGGCAGTTGAGAACAGCTGGCAGAGAGAAACTAATTGTGTTCCGTGATATGGCCACTGGTGAATTATTCATGCTCCAATGGATAGTTTTACATCCACGTTCATACAACTGATCCTGATAACAAAAACGAAGAAAAATATATGAAGTGGAATGACTTGTTAGGAGAAAGGAGAGCTTAGTGGGAGTTGGAGGAAGATAGAATCGAAGAATGAGTGTAATCATTATATATATATATATATA
>NW_008348789.1:3538593-3566847 GCF_000622305.1 Nannospalax galili
GAAAAATGAAAGTCATATATTAAGAATTTCTTAATATCATTGTGAATGTTTGTCATCACAATTTTAAAAATGTAGTTTCCTTTCAATAACTAACAACAAACACTATTGAATATAACATTAAATTTGTAATTTCAATTGATGTCCCAAACACAAAGATGTTTAGATGTAAATTTAACAACTTTAAAATATTTGACAATATATTATAAAACCAAATATTAAACTTACCAAAAGTGAGACTCAATCATAATTTTACTCTTCTCATTATATTCTTCCAGGGTTTCTCATGGAATCTGAATTTGTCCTAAAATAGGTTATATAACATTTACAAAATCCATAAGCAGTTAATGTGTCCAAATTGGTAACATATTCCTTGTAAAGAGGCTATAAAAATAGTTAGATTCTAGGATTTTAATAAATATATGAGATTTTAATCACTAGTATGCTGGTACAAGAATAACTAATTGAACAACAGAATATATTAGATCAGAGAAATGTACACCACACATATTCACCAAATATATACCTGCACACATGCACACATATAAACATACTCAAACATGTGAAAATATGCACAAATGCACACGTACATACACACACATGGGCACACTGACATAAACACACCTATGTGGGGCTGAAGAGATGGCTCAGCAGTTAAGAGCACTGGATGTTCTTGCAGAGGACCCAGGTTTCATTTCCAGAACCCACACGGTGGTAATAACTGTTTGTAGCTCCAGTTCCAGGGAATCTGATGTCCTCTTCTGACCTCTGTGGACATTGCATAACATGGGTGCAGCTACCTAGGTGCAGGAAATACACTTATACACATAAAATAAAAATAATAAAATAAATATTTAAAAATACATATACATACATGCATACACATGCACACACACACACACACCTACACATGCACACACACACATACTCTGTACCTCTTCTCAAATTTACATTCAGCACAAAGTTATTGCAGATCAGCGCAGAAAGGATGACAACATTTTCCTATCCTTCCCTCTACTACATTTTGAGTCCAGTACATTCACAGGTTGATGTATATCCAGCTCTTATGATCGTAGTTATGAGACTGTTTTTTTGACTCACAATAATAAATTTGCCATCTACTAAGCACAACATGATCACGGCAATCACAAACTCACAGCAGTTGTCCTTACCAGTACTGGGTCTACACAATCCAGCCACCTAATATTCATCTATGGAAGGAGCTCAGTGAAGAAAAAGACGGTTGTGAGGGGTGGGAGGAAAGGAAGAGAAGATCGAAGAAGAGTAAACAAAGTGCATTATGTGTGTGTGTTAAATTATTTTAAATTACTGAAAATCTAAAGTTTCTAAGAACTATACCAAAAATCTATACTAAAGTATTAAATCCAAATTATCTCCTTTTGAACACAAAAATTTGAAATTAAAAGTGAATATCCTTAATGTTCTAACCTTCACATTGTGAAGCAGGAGAGATGGCTCAGCAATTAAAACACTGTTCTTGCAAAAGATCTGGATTCAGATTCCAGCACCCACATGGCAGCTAACAGTTGTCTTTAATTGCCATTCCAAAGATCTGACTCTCTCTTCTGTTTTCTGAGGGCATTGCACAGCACAGATGCACTTACATACACACAGACAATATATGAATACACATAAAATTAAAATATTTTTAAAACAATAATTAAAAAATAAAAGTGATACTATTATCAATAAACTAAATAACAGGAAAGAAGGTATCAAGAGAAAAAAATGGGCCAGCATTTGTGTCACCAAGAGGGCTAATGCTTTAATCTGTTAGCACTAGAATAAGGGCTGATCATTTTCTCTTTGTAGTTAAGGAAAGATGCAGCAGATTAGAGACAAATTAGAATTATAAAAATGGGTGCCAAGTGGAGCAAATTAAAGAAATATCCATACCTGTATTCCTTCATTATTTGACTCTTAATGTTTCATGGAGTTACACATAATCACCAATGCTATTAAGTACGTATTATATTACATGTTCTCCATGTATTAATATACTAAAATTTTCAACAACTTTCAAGATTGTCTTCATTTTTCAAATTGTTCAAAACTTTCCATATAGTTACATAATATACCCAAGGTTATTTTGAGAACATGTAATAAGTAGAATTCAATTATAGATATTCGATTTCAATTTTTATGTGTCCTAGTGTATGTTATTCATAATTGCATCCAATTTTAAATAATCTATCAATGAGATGAATCATTCATTGAACATTTATTTCTATTAAGAAGAAAGATGTCCCCTGTAAATTACAGTCAGTGACTACAATTGCTATTGCAATTTCCAAAGACCTAATCAGTAAAGAGGGTTGAGGTTCAAGTAAGTTTATTGAATGCTATATTCAGGAAAATTGAAGATTTGATTTTACTTCAATTTGCTTTAACATTAGACTCTTGGAAATTCTTATATGCCTATAATATCAATTTCATATTAAGATACTCTATCAGGTTCAATGAATATCTGTGCATGTATATTAATTTTGAAATAGAATATTGTGCCAATTATACCAAAATTAAGCCTACAGAGATCTGTGGTGTTTAAGAAACTCTTGGATTTAGTTTTGTTTTTCTTTTTAGATATTTATTTAGTATGTGTATGAGTGTATTGCCTCCGTGTATGTAAATGCACCTGTGTCATGCTATGCCCATGGAGGTCAAAGTAGGTCATCAGATCCCCTGGATCTGGAGTTACAGACAGTTGTTCCTGCCATGTGGGTGCTGGCAACCAAACACACAGTAAGTGTTCTTGACTGATGAATCATCCATCTCTCCAATCACTTCTTTACTTTTCTTAAGGAAGAACTGCATTTTATCTGTTAATCAGAAGGGCTGCCTGGGAGAAGCATAGTAACAGAATTTTAGAAAAAGTGGGTCCTCATTTGATTTGCTGCAAGTTCCCAAGCACAATCTAATCTAGATAAATTATCATAGGGTACTAAGATTTGTAGCAATCAAAACTGCAGGGTATTATATTTTGTGATGTTGTTCATTTCAATTATTATAAAAGGAGTTGCCTTAAAGTAATCATTTTTTGAACCTCAGAAAGGATTTTGAGAATTCACGGCTTTGTGTATTCACATCTTTTCTAGGCATGAATTTGATAATTTATAGAATAATGACACAGCCGAGGTGAGGCATCTTACTATACTTGTTCTTATCAGATAAAGTCAGAAAGCAAAAGTGATTTAAAAAATATACAATAAGCTTTTATAAGAAAGCTGCCTTTGGACAGGAGATATCAAAATTATAAATGATTGAATCAAGTGGGCACATATGCTTTTGAGAAATAAAGCTATTTTCTATATCCTCAAAAGCCTATTTCCTTGGTCTTTATTTTTCTGGCAAATTAAATTGAACCCAGGGATCTTCCAAGATTTTGAGCTAAAAAGTTAAATGTCTTCAAGTTGTTGGGTAGTCAGCAAAGGCAATGTGGGTGAGATTTTACAGAGAATGTTTCTCTTTTAATCAGAGATAAAGCTTTCACAAGCTTTGCCTAACATCAATATTTCCCCTAACATCTGGACAATTGTCTCAGTTAACCACCTTGTAAGTATAGGTTTTGTACTGATGTAGAGTACTTAAAATCAGAACAGCAGGAAAAGATGTCTAGACTCTCACTGTGGGAATCACAAAACATATAAATCATATTTCACACACCACAGCTGGAAATGTTTGAAGGATTCAAGAGAAGTGCATATCCTGTACACAGAAAAATGTAAGCCGGAAAAAGGCTATTCTTGGATGAGAGCTTTATATACTTGTTGATATAATCAGATATGTGTCTAGAAATTCAGGCAGCATTTATTGTAATTTTAGTTTTGCCACCTATTCCACTGAAATATTTAAAGTATTCCTAGCTGTGCAATATTTATAAATAATCAAATAACATTTTAAACACATTAAATTCTATTCACTTGTTTTTCTCTTGTGGATGATACTTTCATTGTTCCACAAAAAAATTTAAAGCACTAATATTTAACATTTTATTTTTGAAATATCACATTTTAAATTATAAATGAAAATTTAATTGTCAGGCAGTTTATATTAATAGTGATCAAAGTATACTTAAGTAAGTTCCTTTGTTTTTGACCAATAAATAATTATTTATCACCTACTTTGAAATAATAAATTGAAATGAGAACTTTAAGGGGAAAAACAGAATGTTCTGTTTTCTTTCAAACATTGTTAACTACATTAATAATAAAATGAAAGAGAACTCTGTTATTGGTAATAGTAAGTATCCACAATGGCCCCACCTTCTACAAAGGGCTACAGTGTATTTGATTTTGGGAATATAAATTTTTCTGAAGGACTAAAAGGATGTAAATAAATATTTCATTATAATGCATTTCATACAGAATTACTCCCTGAAAGTTTTATGTTATGCTAGCTAATATCCTAGTTTCAAAAGAAGTTTTATTTAATTCAATGATTTTCTTCTCCTACATATCTCATGAATATTTTATCTCATTAATTTCCTTTGCTACACTTACTGACATGATCAATTTGCAATTTTATAATATTGCATTAATGTTTATATTTTAATATTTAGTTATTGATTTTACATTTCCAGAAACTTCCTCTTATCTATTCAGTCTGGAATTATCAAATTTTTGCAAAGCAAAACTGTTTAGCAAAATGCATTGGACTATGTGCCAGAAAGCCATTTTTTCCACTTACAACATATGGAGTATCATCTAAGCAGTAGAATGGAAAGGTAGTAAACCTATTATATCAAAATCTAGAATACATACAAATTTATTTTTCTGCTCATAGATACAAAATAAGTGTTATTTACTAAGTTAGGTTTTTCCTCACTTAACTGCATTTGGTGGATGCCCTTCTTTAGAAAAAGATTATTTATTTAAAAGCAAACATAACAAACATAGGCTTAGGTTTCACATGACTCCTTTTATTTTATATGTATGAGTGTACTACCTGTATGTGTGTAAGTGCACCCACATAGTGCAATGCTCTTGGAGTTCAGAAGAGGGCATTAAATGCCCTGGAACTGGAGATAGCGGCAGTTGTTAGGAGTCATGTGGGTGCTGGAATTGAACCCTGGACCTCTGCAAGAGCAGCCAGTGCGCTAACTGCTGAGCCAGCTCTCCAGCCCCTCAAAGGACTCTTATTTGAGACAAAAAGCTCAATACCTCATTTATAACCTATCGTTGACATATATAAAGTCAATCATTTTCTCCATGTAAGAACAAAAATGTGTGTTAAGTTTTAAATTCTGGGGGAATTTTCCTCAGTTATTAGATGTTGTAATTGTTGATCAGCTAATCAAAATGAAAACTCACTTTCAGACACAGTCAACCTGAATGTGCTGTCACACAGCTATAATCCTTCCATTCTTGACACTCAAGTACAATACCGAGTT
Organism: Nannospalax galili; assembly: GCF_000622305.1. Taxonomy (NCBI): domain Eukaryota; kingdom Metazoa; phylum Chordata; class Mammalia; order Rodentia; family Spalacidae; genus Nannospalax; species Nannospalax galili. Next base: position 3,544,001 of record NW_008348789.1, read on the forward strand.
CCAGGAAAAACTGATTTATAGACACAAATGAGACTTTGTTTTAGTTTAGTTTTGATTTTCCTTTCTTTGTTTTATTTTTTATTTGTATTGAATTTCTGTGATTTTCATACAATTTATTTTGATGGTATTTAGAGCCCCCCCTTCACACCTCCCCCACTACCCTCATCCAATTTAATGTGCTCTCATTTAAAGTCACATATATATACATATACTATTTATATTAAATAATTTATATACATATAAAGTCATATATATGTATATATATATGACCTTCAGTCTCATTTGTACCCTGAAATGTCCTTGAGTGTCACCCCGTCCACTGGGCCCACCAAGAGTTCCATTCCTGTAAGACACTTTCTGTCTTCCTCCAGCAGACATCAGTTGCCCAAATTTCCTTAGGTTGACTTGATATTTTAAAACCGGAATATATATTGATTTTTTCCTTCTGAGTCTGTGTTACTTCACTTTGTATAACAGTTTCTAGTACCATCCATTCACCTGAAAATTTTGTGATTTCATCTTTCTTTACTGCTGAGTAAAACTCCATCATATAAATGAACCACATTTTCATTATCCACTCGTCAGTTGAGGGACACTTAGGTTGCTTCCATCTCTTAGCTATTGTGAAAAGAACAGCAACAAACATGGATGTACAAGTGTATCTACAATAGGATGAGTTCTTGGGTATATGCCAAGGAGTGGTATAACTGGGTCAAATGGTAGGTTCATTTGTAGTTCTCCCTCATATGTGGATCCTAGAACCAGACTCTGATAAATAAGTATGCAACCAGACATAACTACAGGAACCAGGATAATGGAAAGGAAACAGGGAGGTAAAGGAAAAGAAATAACCTGAAAGAGAAGAACAGTAGGACACAGGCCTTAATTTGGGAGATATGGATAAAAATTGGGTTAGTTTAAAGTGGGGGGGGAGGGTATACAGGAACCTAGGGGATAAAGGGTGTCCTAGTTTGTTCTTCATTGCTGTGACAAAATACTCTGACCAATACCAACTTAGGGAAGAAAGGGTTTACTTGGCTTCCAGGTTACAGTCCATCACTGAAGTAAGCTGAGACAGGAAGTTAAGGTAGAAAAACTAGAGGCAGGCGCTGAAGCAGAGCCTATGGAGGAACGCTGCTTACTGGCTTTCTTCCTTTGCCCCCGCTCAGCCTGCTTTCTTATGCAACACAGGCCCACCTGCCCAGGGGTGGTACCACCCACAGTGGGCTGGGCCCTCCCACATCACTCATCAAGAATATGCCCTTCAGACATGGCCACAGGCCAGTCTAATAAAGGAAATTTCCAGATTGAGGCTCCCTCAACCCAGGTGTGTCAAGTTGACAGTAAAGCTATCCAGCACAAATGGAAAAAAGGCACTCAAGAAAGGCAGGACTGTAGGAAATGGTTAATATTAAGGGAGAAAGGGGGGAAATGGGGGCACCTTAAGTGAGAAAACCATGATGGAGGGGTGAGACAATGTGAGAGATAAATAATGCCTAGCTAGTTTTGAAAACCAGAGGGAACCATATTACTTCTACAACCTACTGACAAAATATACGTAGCAGACCAAGAAATGTATGTCTAGGTAAGGTTTATCTGAGAACAACTGGTCTTTGCCTAAGATTTATCTACATGACACACAGGAATTAAAAATACCAGGGAGGTGGGACTAACCTTCTTGGGTGTTTAACAGACGTACTTTGAGGCTATGATAATTTGGTCAGAGGGAAATAAAGGACAGTTTTTGCTCCTTGCCCTCCTAGGTTGACTAGTTCCAGGGGACTATGAGCATCTCTCAAAATGTCCTATAATGGTGGTGGGTAACCAGTCCTCTTGATCAAGGAAGCTGAGGAGACCCCACCAGGTGGACTTGATCCAGTGTCCAGTCTATAAAGTGGAGGGTCCACACAGAGGAATCATTTCCTCCATGCTTCCACACAAAGCCAGCCATGATGGAGCAGGACCTTTGACTTATCTTCACCTATGTGGAACTGGTAAAAGAAAGGAGCCAGGGGCTCCTGCCAAGCCCATGTGACCCCTGAGGAACAGATTCTCAAACAACCTTAAGCATAAAAATAAGTCAGTTTATCTGGACCAACTGTATGGTCTTAAACACCAAAAGGGAAGTATAACCAAAGATTAAAGGGGCCACTATAATTTCATAAGAGTACATATGTATAGCTAAAGGCTACATAACACACAACAATGCCAGACAGGTGACACCTTCTTTTGAGTTGTTGGCCATGGTGGCCAAAGGGATTCCCAGATAGTAACCCAGCATAGAATTGGGAAAATGAACAGCAGACCCCAATCTTATCCAAAGGAATATTAACAACTGATTGCTGCTAGATGAGGAAGGGCCGACCCTCCTAAAACAAAGACCTCTAGATAGACTGACTAGATTCACCAGAAGAAGAGCCGACCCTCCTAAAACAAAGACCTCTAGATAGACTGACTAGATTCACCAGAAGGGCAAGTAGTGGGGAATGGCTGGGGGTGCCAACAACACAGCAGACAGTAGCAGGGATATCAGAGTATAAGGGCTGTAGTGGGGGGAGGGAGGCTATGGGAGGGTGCTATCTGGAAATTGGGTGTAAAAATAAAATCAATCAATCAATAAATAAATAAAACTGAAAAAAAAACAGAAGAAATAGTTTTCCACACCCTCTACCTCATTTAATGTGGATAGAACATAACCTTGGCAATAATGAACACATAACAGCTGTGGCTACATGTACAGATCTTATACACACACACACACACACACACACACACACACACACACACACACACACGTGGTAGGACCGGGAAAGTTGGAGAAGTGGGACACAGAAGGGCGGTGGGACAAGAGAGGTTTGAAAGCACATCCTTCTTGTTTTCTTTTTGGTCAAGTAGCCTCAAGTTACATTTGGTATAGTACTCTCAAGACTGGTACATTTCTTTTAGTCACTAAGGTGGTAAGTAAAGTCTATAATAAGAAAAGAAAAATTATATATATTAAAGTCCAGCAGATGATATGAAGAAAGGAAGAAGGGGTAGGACAGAGGGAAGGGAGATGATGCTTCAAACATGAATGATTATAAAATAATATGTATGGACTACAAATTGATGCTGGCCAAGATATTTAAACACAGTGATACAGAATTGAGCAATGGGTCAGAACTTATACTGGCCGTTTACCATGTAATCTTTATATGCAGATATTTTTCACATAAAACAGAAATATATCAAACTACAGATTTACAATAGCTGTAATGTGTGCAGCAGCTGTGCTGGGCAACTTATCAGCAATAATTCTGTGTGTAACAAACCTGTTCTTATTAATATTAACAATAACCTAAAATTGTATGGTTCTCTGAAGACTTCTGTCTATGAACAGTTCACTGGGTGAATTTATTACAGTATGAATTGTACATGTTGAATGTATCCAGAAAGAAAGCATTATCTGAAATACATTCACAATATTATAGACTATACGAGTTCATTCTTCGGCATGCAGAGTTTATTTTGCTTTTCCTTTAAACGTTGGCTAACTGTATCCACCACCAAGAAGGAAGTCCTAGTGTCCTATCACAGTCTGTTAGAAATTCCAAAAACACTGTGTTGACTTTTTTTCTTAATCCTTAGCACTTACATGTGTTTCAGAAAGAGACTCAATAATAGTGGAAATCGTGGAATCCTTGAGTAGAAATAGACTTGTCAGATACATATATGAATAACAATACTCTGCATCTGATGCTTTTGCTCATTTACAATTCTTTATTAAGTTTTGTCTGTATTGATGCAGCCTGTTCTTTCCCATGGAAGATTACTTCCTATGCAGAATTTTCTGATGTTTTAAAGATATTAAATAACTTACCAAAGACCCAAAAGAAAAAAATTAGGATCAGCATCATTACATATTAGTATTAAATAATTCAGATCAATGGAGAGTAATTATGGAAAATTAATTTTTAATACTTTAATTTCTAATGCTGTATTGACTGTGAAGATGTAATCATTTAGCTTTGGACTAAAGAAAGAGCAATTAATAATTTTAATCATACATCTATGTATGCACAATCTTATACTCTCAGTAAGGATTTTAAAAATAATCTTGAAATTTCTTAGAATGCTAGTAGTATTGGAAAAACATCTTCCAGCTACTATCACACACACCACACACACACCACACACACACCACACACATACCACACACACACACCATACACACACCACATACCCACACCACACGCACACCACACACACACCACACAAACACACCACACACACACATCACACACACACCACATACACACCACACAAACACACCACACACACACACACACACACACCACACATACACCACACACACACCACACACACACCACACACACACCACACACATACCACACACATACCACACACACACACCACACACACACCACATACCCACACCACACGCACACCACACACACACCACACATACACCACATACACACCACACAAACACACCACAACACACATCACACAAACACCTGTCCTTCACATTAAATATGATATTGTTTTGACAAAATAGTTTGCTATTTTCAAAAATATTTTTATTATTTTTGTTTTATGTGTATGAGTGTTATGCCTGCATGTAAGTAAGTGCACCCATGTCATGCAATGCCTGCGGAGGTTAGAAGAGGCTGTAAGATCCCCTGGAAATGGAGTTACAGACAGTTGTTAGCTGCCATGTCGGTGCTGGGATTCTAACCCAGGTCTTCTGCAAGAACAGTCACTGTTCTTAACTGCTGAGCCATCTCTCTAGGCCCTGGCTTGCTACTTTTCTAAGTAGAAGGTGATTAATCATTTTTTAATTATTTATTTAATAATCACATACTTAGAATAAGCATTTCATTACAACAGCATTGACATACTCAATAACAATTTCCAGAGCTAAGATGTATCTCTTTCAAAATGGGCTGTAAATTTTTAGGTTTATAGTTGAATTAATACAGTTATACAATACTGTATTTGGTATAAACCCTTTACGACATAAAATTGAATGAGATTTTAACCTTTAAAAATGATCTCTATTTAATTTTAAAATATATTACAAAATACACAGTTTCATACAGAAAAATTCATATTTAATTCAATTGACATTGAGATGTTTGAACATGCATTTCTAATCTCTATCGGCAATGTTTTTCACATCTACTAATTATGAAGGAGAAAATTATTGTGCTTTGAAGAATTATTATTTTTAATCATTTTTTAAAATTTTTTACTAATTACGATTAGAAGAATCATTTCACTATAACTTTAACATATTCAGTAACACACTCCAGAACAAGAGTACATCTCTTTCATAAGTGAGTGCAAGTTTCTAGGTTCACAGTTGAATTAATAGTGTTATATAATATTGAACTCAGTATAAGTCCTGTAAGACATAAACTTGAATGTTTATAGCTTTTGTATAATCTTCATCGCTATTATGAGATATAAAATGTATTTATCAAATCTGTAATCATTATGCCAAAAAATCTGAATTACTGTAATATTTTGTATATTGTTAAAACTGTAACTTTAATTTTAAAAAAAAAATTAAAAATTAAAAAAAAAAGATCTCCATTTCATTTTAGAATATATTGTTCCTTGCAGAAAGACTCATTGTTTTTGCTAGTAATATTGACATGTTGGTGCATGCATCACTAATCTGTATGTATCTGATTATTACTAGTCATAATCAGTTGCAAATGGATCCTTGGTTCCGGTGTATGTCTATAAAGTCATTGGGTAGGTTTCAGTGGTAAGGTTTATCACCACTACTAATTAGAATGATGTAAATTTCCATGCGTCTTCCTAAACTATAATACATTTTTTAAAATTTGTTGATTTTGTGTGTGTGTGTGTGTGTGTGTGTGAGTGTATATAACACAGAACATCCCAAACCACCTTATTCAACTATACACCCAGTTCCCAGATGACACCCTCCCATAGCCCCACTTCCCCGAGCAGAACCCTTATACTCTGATATCCCTGCTACCGTCTGCTGTGTTGTTGGCGCCCACAGCCATTCCCCACTACTTGTCCATTCTGGTGAATCTAGTCAGCCTATCTAGAGGTCTTTGTTTTAGGCAGCTGTTCCTCATCTAGCAGCAATCAGTTGTCAATATTCCTTTAGATAAGATTGAGGTCTGCTGATATTTTTCCCAGTTCTATGGGGGGTTACTATCTGGGAGTCCCTTTGTCACCTTGGGCAACAACTCAAAAGAAGTTGTCTCCTATCTGGCATTGTTCCTTGTTATGTAGCCTTTAGCTATGCATATGGACTCTAAAGAAATTACAATGGCCCCTTTAATCTTTGGTTATACTTTCCTTTTGGGTGTTTAAGGCCTTACAGTTGGCCCAGATAAACCAATTTATTTTTACTCTTAAGATCCTTTGAAGATCTGTTCCTCAGTGATCACATGAGCTTGGGAGGAGTCTCTGGCTTCTATCTCTTACCAGTTGAAGATAAGTCAAAGGTCCTGCTCAACCATGGTTGGCTTCACTTGGAAGCATGGAGGAAATGATTCCTCTGTGTTGACCCTCCTCTTTATAGACTGGACACTGGTTCAAGTCCATCTGGTGGGGTCTCCTCAGCCTCCTTGATCAAGAGGACCAGTGACCCACCACAATTACTTGACATTTTGAGAGATGCTCATAGTTCCCTGGAACTAGTTGACCTAGGAAGGCAAGGAGCAAAAACTGTCATTTATGTCCCTCTGACAAAATTATTATAGACCTCAAAGTATGTCTGTTAAACACCCAAGAAGGTTAGTTCTACCAGTCTGGTACTTTTAATTATTCTGTGTCCTGTAGATAAATCTTGAGCAAAGACCAACTGTTCTCAAACAAACCTTACCTAGACATATATTTCTTGATCTGCTATGTATAATTTGTCAGTAGGTTGTAGGAGTAATATGATTCCCTCTGGTTTTCAAAACTAGCTAGACATTGTTTATCTCTCACATTGTCTCACTCCTCCATCATGGTTTTCCCACTTAAGGTTCCCATTTCCTTCCTTTCTCCCTTAATAATACCTTTCTTCTACAGTCCTACCTTTATTGAGCTCCTTCTTTCCCTTTATGCCCTACATTCCTTGTATACCCTTCCCTCTCCCCTACCTTAAACTAACTCAATTTTATCCATATCTCCCTTATCAAGGCCTGTTTGCTAAAGTTCTTCTTTTTCAGGTTCTTTCTTTTCCTTTACCCCTGTTTCCTTTCCATTATCCTGGCTCCTATAGTTATGTCTGGATACATCCTCCCTTATCAGGGTTTGGTTCTAGTATCCACATATGAGGGAGAACATATGCTGATTTTTTTTCTATGTCTGTGCTGCTTACTGTAACAGTTTCTGGTTCCATCCATTACCTCCAAATTTCATGATTTCATCTTTCTTTGGTGCTGAATAAAACTCCGTAGTATAAATGAAGCACATTTTCATCATCCAATCATCAATTGAGGGACACTTAGGTTGCTTCCATCTCTTAGCTATTGTGAAAAGAGCAGAAACAAACATGGATGTACAAGTGTCTCTACCATAGGATGAGTCTTTGGGCATATGCAAAGGAGTGGTATAACTGGGTCAAATGGTAGGTTCATTTGTAATTTTTTAAGAGTTCTCCACACTGCTTTCCATAGGGGTTGTACAAGTTTGCAGCCCCACCAGCAGTGGATGAGTGTTCCTGTTTCCCCACATCCTCTCCAACATTAGGTATTATTTGTTCTCTTGATCTTAGCCATTCTGACTGGGGTTAAATGAAATCTTAAAGTGGTTTTGATTTGCATTACCCTAATTATTAACGATGTTGAACATCTTTTAAGATGCTATATAGCCATCTTTTTTTTCAGTTTATTATTTATTTAATAACCACATACTTAAAGAAGCCTTTCATTACAACAGCATTGACATATTCAATAACAATTTTCTGAGCTAAGATGCATCTTTTTCAAAATTGACTGTAAATTTTTAGGTTTAAAGTTGAATTGTTACAGTTATACAATATTTTACTCAGGATAAACCCTGTAAGACATAAAATTAAATGACGTTTTAACCTTTAAAAAAGATCTCCATTTCATTATTAAAAATACACAGTTTCAGATAGTGTTACAGGTTCTCCTCAGGCCAGCTGTGAAGACCCTGACCTGGATCAGGTCCCCATCCAATTAGGGAGAGGTCAAGAGGCACAGAGTCACTACACACAGACCCCTGGAGTCAGATAGAAGTAAGCACTAGGCAAGGTGCTGCAGGCTCATTTAATGCAGGAGGGGGCAGGCCCTATAGTTCCCTTTTCTCCTTCCCCCAGTCCCTTTAGTCAGTGTATCGTTTTCTGATTGGTCTGTGCCTTGCAGTCTGTCAGCAGTCACTGGGCTGGCAAGCAGGGTTTGGAGGCATGGGCTACTTTTGTTGTGCTATTTGTTGACCAAGAAGGGAAGCGAATTTTCGCTGAATCCCAGGGCTCCGGGTCTGCGCCATCTTTGGAGGCCTGCTGCTACAATACAGAAAAATACATTTTCAATGCAATTGACATTAAGATGTTTGCACACACATTTCTAATCTCTATATATCTGATTATTACTAGTGACAGTTGGTTAATCTCTGAGCTCCTTGGCATCTAAGCACGGATATAAAGTCACCAGGTAGATTTCAATGGTAATGTTTTTCACATCTACTATTATTATTAATATTAGTGAGGGGAGGGAGGCTATGGGAGGGTGCTACCTGGGAAGTGGGTCTATAAAAAAAAATTCTTCAAAGCATAGGAATTTTGCCCCTTAATAACAGAAAGTAAACGACTGTCAATTTTATTGAAAATGAATTTTTCTGTATGTAACTGTGTATTTTAATAATGAAATGGATATCTTTTTCAAAGTTTAAAACCTCATTTAATTTTATGTCTTATGGGGTTTATGTGGAATACAATATTGTATAACTATATTAACTTAACTGTAAACCAAATAATTTTTACTATGATGTGTCATGGAGAGTTTCTGTTCTGGTCCTGTCTGTTTGGTCTTCTATATGCTTCTTGTATTTGTATGGGCATGTCTTTCTTTAAGTTTGGGAAATTTTCTTCCACAATTCTGTTGAAGATCTGGTCCATGCTATTATCTTGGGATTCTTCTCCTTCCTGTATGCCTATGATTCATAAGTTTGGTCTTCTTATGGTGTCACACAATTCCTGCATATTCCATGCTTGTGATTTCTCAAATTTTTCATAATCTTTGCTTCCATTTCATTCATCCTATTTAGGGGTGAGGCTTTCTCCTATTGTTTCTAATTGGCTCACTTCCTTCTTCATTTCATCCTGAGTATTCTTGAATATTTCTAACTCTTTTCTGAATTCATTCAGAAGTTCATCCCTATCTTCCTTCAGTTCTTTGATTTCTTTGTGTGTGTGTTCTTTAAATTCACTGAATTCTTTTATCATATTGTCATTGTTCTTTTGAGTTCCATGTCCTGCATTATCTATAGGGGGTTCTTATTTTACTCCTAGAGGACTATTGGTATTTGGTAGGGATATGTTATTTTGGTTTTTCTTGTTATTCTTTTTTCTCTGTGATTTTGACATGTGAATATCTTTTGTAGTTTCTGATTCTTGTGTGAGACTCAAGCTTTCAAGTTTAGGTCTTCTTCTTTTGGTGAATTTTATGTTTCTTTGTGGTTTACTTTTTGGGCATGGTTCCTCTAAGCTTCTGGTTCTCTCTTTTGATTTTATATTGGAGTGGCCAGATTGTTTTTGTCTTCAGGAGTTCCCACAGAGGCCCAAATCAGATTAGGATAAGATGCTCTCAGGCTTTCTCCTAAGGTCTGGATCCCTCCAGGAAAGATTTTGGCCTCAGGATTTTGGGGGTTGGACTGACCTGGAAGCCGGGCCCAGGAAAGATGCTGGTCTAGGGCAGCTGGTGGCCATGCCACCCAGAGATGCAAAGGAGGATGGGGGCAGGAAGCATTCCCAAGGGCTCCTGGGGACTGCACTGAGGAGCTGGGTTGGTCTGGAGCAAAGGATCAGGAAGAGGAAAGGTCTGCCCCTGCATCCAGGAAAGGGGCTGGTAGGTTGTGTAGGCCCAGGAAAGTGGAGGGAGGTGATGGCAGGGCCAGGCCCAGAGTGCTCCTGGTGACCAGAGAAGGAACTCTGTTGGTCTGGATGCAAAGGATCAGGAAGCAGTGGTGGTTCCCCAAGTGTCTGGGGTGCCAACACAAGGAATGGGATGGGACCCAGGCTAGGAGGAGAGATGGGTGGGGTAGATAGGAGGGTGAGTGAGGCAGGTGGAGTCAAGATAAGGAGTGCATGATCAACTTACCCCTAGAGAGAGGCGTGTGGTTTGGAGAGAGGCCTGTGGCTCTTGTAGGCCCAGGAAAGCAGAGGGAGGTGAGGCGGGGCCAGGCCCAGAAGCAGTGCTCCTGGGGACCTGAGAATTAACTGAGTTTGTCTGGATGCAAAGGATCAGGAAGCAGTGGTGGTTCCCCAGGTGTCTGTGGCACCGAGACTAGGAATGGGACAGGATCCAGGCTAGGAGGAGAGACCAGGAGGGTAGATGTGAGGGTGAATGAGGCTGGGGGAGTCAAGGCTCAGAGGGCATGATCCACTTAGCCTGTAGAGAGAGGCCTGCTGTACGGAGAGAGGGTGATTAATCTTTTTACCATAGGGTACCTATGTAATCATGAAATCAACCATCCTGGGAGTTGGGTGTATCCACAGTTTCTTTTCATATTGCCTTTGCATACACAGGACGTGTGTGTACACCAAATTCACCTTCTCTTTATGTTGCTGGAAGTATCTAGAAATTTACCTTGGCCAGTCTGTGCCTCCTCCATCCTTGAGCTGTCTACTCTTTCTGCCAGTAGAGACCTGGCTCCATCAGTATTATGGAGACGCTGACTGTGCCTGTCATAACACTTTGTCTGTGGCACATGTAAGTGATTGTGCAGAGGTGCGTGTAGCCATGCACATCTCTGCGGAATCTGTGAAAGTGATATCTCCTCTATTGGTATCTGTTCTATTTTGGTTTTTCATTGCTGTGACAAAACACTCTGACCAATACCAACTTGGGGAGGAAAGGGTTTATTTGGCTCACATCTCCCAGGTCACAGTTCATCAGGGAGCCCAACATAGGAACTCAAGGCAGGAACCTGGAGGCAGGAGCTGGAGCACAAGCCACGGAGGAACACTGCTTACTGGCTTGCTCCCCTGGCCCATGTTCAGCCTGCTTTCTTATACAACATAGGCCTACCTGCCCAGGGCTGGCACCACCCACAGTGGTCTGGGCCCTCCCACATCATCAATAATCAAGAAGATGCCCCAGAGATATGGCCACAAGTCAGTCCAATGGAGGCAATTCACCAATGGGGCTTTCTCAACCCAAATGTGTCAAGTTGACACTAAAGTTATCCAGTACAGTATCCATCTTATTGCACTGAAATATTGTCTTTCACTGAACCAGACTGCATTTCAGCTATGTTATTGTGCCAGAGAGCCCCTAGGATCTACCTGTCTCCACCTGCAATGATGAGGTTATAAGCACTAGCTACTTGTTTACGTAATGCCCTGGGGATCCAATCTCTCCTTGTCATGCTTGCAACACAAGTGTTCTTACCCACTGAACCAGTTCCTCAGCCCAACTTCATATCATTTTTGAAATTAAGTCCTTTATGCTGACCAACCTGGTATAGATTCCTGGTGTCAAGTCATCATCATGCCTAAGTCTGTGGAGTTGTTACCCACAAATTCTAAGCATCTTCATGCCTTCATTCAGCTACAAAATGATTTTTTGAAGAAAACAACATCAAATGATCTCTGGAGGAAAAGAGCCAATGAATTTATGCAAGTAAAGTCTTGCCCTATTCAGTCTTTTTGTTTGTTTGTTTATTTATATGAGACAACCTCACTTGTAGCTCTGGCTGTTCTGGAACTCATAGAGATCCACCTGTCTCTTCCACAGAGTGGTAGGGCTAAAGGTGTATGCAGCCACACCCAGCCCATTTTAAACCTTTTATTATATATTAATTTTGTTATTTGACTATTTCTTTTTTAATTATTGATTTAATAACCACATACTTAGAAGAAGCATTTCATTACAACAACGTTGATATATTCAATAACAATTTCCAGAGCTAAGATGCATCTCTTTCAAAATTGGCTGTAAATATTTAGGTTTACAGTTGAATTAATGCAGTTATACAATATTGTACTCCATATAAACCATATAAGACATAAAATTAAATGAGGTTTTAAACTTTGAAAAAGATCTCCATTTCATTTTAAAATACACAGTGTTAACATACAGTTTCATACAGAAAAATTCATTTTTAATGCAATTGACATTAAGATGTTTGCACGTCTGTTTCTAATCTCTATATATCTGATTATTACTAGTCACAGTCAGTTACTTTCTGAGCTCCTTGGCATTTGAGCATGGATATAAAGTCGTCAGGTAGATTTCAATGGTAATGTTTCTCACACCAGTCTCCTTCACCCTCCAATCTCCCCCACAGGTCTTTCCTCCTACCCTGGGTCCTGTCCCAGTCCTTGTCTTGGTGCCCCAGACACCTGGGGAACTACCACTGGCTCCTGATCCTTTGCATCCAGACCAACTCAGTTCTTTCTCCGGTCCCCAGGAGCACTTTGGGCCTGGCCCCGCCCTCACCTCCCTTTGCTTCCCTGGGCCTGCACAACCAACAGGCCTCTCTCCAGGGTAAGTCTATCGTGCCCTCTTTGCCTTGGCTCCTCCAGCCTCATTCACCCTCCCATCTTCCCCCTGCCCATCTTTCCTCCTAGCCTGGGTCCTGTCCCATTCCTTATTTGACAATTTCATACATGCATATAATATATTCACATTGCCTTCTCCTACACACCCTGTCTTATCAACTTCCAGTCTCTATTGAAACACTAACCTTCATCCCTGCCAGTTCCTTTCTCGTGCTCATGACTTTGTATTGTTTTGTGAACCATTTAGTCTAACTTAGACCTGTGTAGCCATTGGTTAGTGTCCATTTTTGCACATTGTGGCCACCAGAGGTTAAACAACCAAATGCAATGCTAGCTCCGTTCTTTGAAACTATCTGTAGCAAATTTCTCAGCAGAGTAGGGTCTCCTGAGTTCCTCCTTTTTCCACCACTAACTGTTGACAACCCCATATTTTTCAGACCTAGTGCCTGCTCTGCATCTTCTAAGTTAATTACTGGAATGCTCTGTTTGGCTCAGAAAAATGGCATTTCACAACCCTTCTCCCTGTCTTCCAGCTTTTACAGTCTTTCCACATATCGTCCACAATGTTCTCTGAGCCTTTAAAGGGATGATATAAATGTCTAGTTTATGGCTAAATACTCACCAGTCACTTATTCTCCCAAATTTAGCATTACACTTTATTCATATGTCTATTTTTAAATAGAACTTCATCTAAGATGGGTGGAGCAATAATGTAATGAACATGATTACAACACACCTTGGCATATTCTCTTTTGGAGACAGCTGTTGACATTTTCCTGTGTTGCTAGATGAAAAAATGTGGCCCAAACTCCCATCTATGTATGAGGCTGTTTGCTTCTTCTCACAATTACAAAAAAGAAAGAAAGAAAGAAAGAAAGAAAGAAAAGAGAAAAGAATAGAGAAAAACAGAAAAGAAGGAACAAAAAAAATAGATGGATCAGCAAGGCAAAATTAAGGCAGAGAAGGGTAACTTAAGCTAATGTATCTATCACAAAGGTCACTGCATGTACCCTCCACTTGTCCTAGGTTGGGCTGACTTTATTTTTCTATGACAATAACACTGTGAGAGCTGTGCTGGACATGTATACTAGACAGCAAAACCAAAGCAATCTTGGGGTTTGCATTCAGGCTGCCAAGGAACAGATATTTATCACAAGTGCTACAGCATATTTGTTAGAACTTAACACCTGTTAAGTTGAAAACAATCAAAATTACTATTTAGTAGAGTGCTGTTGCCTAGAAATGCCATCTAATTACCTTGGGATCACAAGAGATGTCAGAGCAAAGATTCAATATATTGGACCAAAGTTATGCTCTTTTCATCACCTCATTTCATGTAGTATTTTTAAGAACATCAAAAAAGTACCTTTTTGCACATTGTACATACACAGGGAAGACCCATCCATATTTATTTTTTCTTGCATTAAATATTGCTTTCCTTTAAAAAACCTTGTCAAATTTTACCACAGTTGACAATTGTATTAACATTTTATAGTCATTTGCACAGCAATTCACCCAAGACATTTGCTTAGAAATGCAATTGTAAATTGACCCAGGAAATTGCATATCTCATAAAGCTAAAATTTCAAGTTAGCATGAAGATATGTTATATAACTCTTTTGAAATAAACAGAGTATCCTGTGGGGAGAGTTAAATGTGAATTGGTTCCTCACATTACATATTAGGCTATATATTGCCTGTCAATCAGACTTTCTCTCCATCTACTACCTGCCTTCTCAGGACCAAACTCATCAGACTTGGTGAAAAGTGCCTTTACCCATTAAGCCATCTGGTTATCCCCTGGATCAGATATCTAAAAGTTAAAATAAAAGAGAATCAGGTCAGCAAAGACAAAGTGAATTAAAAGTAAACAGAAAATATTACTCAATTTCATAAATTACTACAAAGAAAACATTGGCACTTTTGATCATGGAAAATCTTTAAAGTCTTCTGTCCTAATAATCACCACTTTAGAGGAAATTTGCTTCACTGAGGATTTTTTCAAATACATCTTATATAATGTCTTTTTAAGCACAAAATAGAAGACCCACAGAAAATGGGTTAGGCAAATTTTGCATAGAAAAATGAATGGTAAATTATAAATATATACATGCCTGTATTCACACTCAAAATATCCAATAAAGATAATGAGGGCTGACAGGGAGCTCTGTGTAATATGCTTACCACACGTATTAAAGACCTGAGTTCAATATCCAGGACCAACATAAATGTAGAACCAACTCCTGTAAGTTGTCATCTGCTCTCCACACATGTGCTGGGGCACAGGCACCCACCCTCAGACACAAATAAAAAAAAAAGTGTTTGAACATTTTTTTAAAATATTGAAATATTACAAGAGAGAGGTAATTATTTTCATTTGGGGAAAAACAAATTAAACCAGAGAGAAATTACAGTTTTAAAAAATAATCATCATAGGACCCAACAATCATAGAAAGTTGGAAAAGTTTGGAAAGTTTTGGAGAAATTTGAAAGTAAATGTCATTACTAGAGTAATTTTAACTGGTCCTGCTAAAGAAATAAAGTGATGAAATGAATAAGTTTTAGAAGACGTATCCATATAAACACTGTAAACTGCATCAGTCCCTGGGATTTTAAGAATGCAGTCTCCAGCTGGGTATGGTGGTACATGCCTTTAATCCCAACACTCAGGAGTCAGAGGCAGGCAGATCTCTGTGAGCTCAATGTCAGCCTTGTCTACATAGCCAGTTCTAGGCCAGCTGGGGCTACAGGGAGGCGCTATCTCAAAAAGAAAAAGGAAAAAAGGAATGTAGCCTTAATATTTATGCTAGGATAAAAAAGTATATTTTATGTTGAAACTTTAAAATGGTTTCTAGATATTATGCAATGATTTGTAATTTGGACATTTAAAAAAACAATCACACTTATCCTGAACATATACTCATTATTAAGGGTAAATTTCTATTTAAATATGCTATATAATTGCTAGAAGAAAAAATGAAGCCAATCTTCTTAAATCAAAATTTTAAAAGTGATTTAACTACATGTTTTTCCTAAGTCATTTTATGTTAACTGTTACTCTGAGTACATCCTATTTAAATTTATGCATGCATGCTAGCTCACTGTGCTAAGATCTCACTGACTACCTTGCCTGTCTTCCTCAAATACTTACTTGGACATTCACTGATTCATTTTGTGTATATTCATGAATATTATGTGACTATGCTGAGAATTTTTGCTAAACTTCTTGGCTTATTATATAATTTATTTTCATACATATTTACCCCCAGGATGAATGACATTTGACAGGGGAGATCGGCCAGTACCACCTTCATTCTATCCTCCCTTTTCCCCCAACAAACTGATATTTAATCAGTGAAATTTTATGTAAAATTCAAAAGGTGAAGTCACAAGAAATTTGAGAAATTATTCAAGTGTTGTAACAATGTGAGTCAAATATCCACTGAGCATATGCTCTATAGATATCCTTTGAACTTCATAGTGAAGCACGAAACATGATCTCACATTAAAAATCAAATCAGTGAGAATTAGAAAACATATTCCATTTTTGTTTAAGCCACAAATGAGTTATTCATACCTATGAGTTTTTCATATGTTTTGTTGAAATGATAAATGTGGCTTATCCTACATTCTTTTCTTGGTTTATATTTAAATGAATACCACATTGAATACCCAAATAAAAGTCAGAGACCTAATCGAAGATCCCCAATTTCTTTCGTGAAGTATAATCTGCACAATAAAAGATTCCTGATGCAATTTCATATATCAAAAAAGTCAACTAAGGTCTTATCTTAGAATTCATGACAAAACACCTTAGTTTGAGCTCTGGTATCAATTGATATCTATAAGCCATGAATTTCCACTCAGCCAACCGTTACCTGTATTTGATCAAAATAATTACTTCTGAAAATCTCAAACACTAGAACTGGTTCAAAAGAAAACAAAACTGGATTAAAATAACTATTTTTAATTAAACATTCAAAAATTAAAATGGATAATATGTATTGCAAATCAGTGTTTTCTGCAATTATATCTTTATTGATTTTGTTGTATTTAAATGCCAATTGTTCTTATCATCATCATGAGTTATTTTAATAAAAATACCAGAATCATATGGGGTAGATCCCATTTTAGATGTAATTTCTCTATCCAAACTTTCAGTTACCTGATATCAATTATGGATCAGATATATATTTAAAGCAATTTTAAAATTAAATTATTCAAATTAAAAACATATTTGACATACTGGAGAAATGACTCAGTGGTTAAGAACTCTGCTCTTGCAGAGGACCTGGTTTCAGTTCCCAGCACCCACACGGTGACTAACAACCATCTGTAACTCCAGTTCCAGGGATCCAATGCCGTCTTCTGACCTCTGTGGGCATTTCCTGTCAGTCCACCTTCTGCTGCAATAATAGACAAGATAGACTGAGAAATTTATAACATTAAACATTTATGTATCTCAGGGTCCTAAAGTAGATAAGTTAAGAAGCATTTTACCAGTATCTACCAAAGGCCTTTAAGATGTGTTGTAATGCTATGCAAAATTGCAAGTGATAAATGGTGTAAAGGTTTGGGGAAAGTTGCCAGGGAAGAAACGGTGGGGGAGTAGATTTAATAAAAAAAATTATATGCATTGATGAAATTCTCATCAATAAAAAGCTAGTAAACACAACATAAGGAAAAAGGAAATCTTGAACTCATCCGTTTTTTCAGGAACAACTCTAGTGATATCTAACCCACAACCTAGTGTTCGCCCCAGTCCATTGATATGGTCACTGTCTACATGACCCAAGCCCTTCTTAAATGCTCCATCTCTTAAAACTTCTGCATTAGGTTTCCATCCTATAAGCTTAGGGACATAGCCAAAGCACAGTGCTCTCTTGAGGGAGATATCTCTGTATCTTCTTTCTCTTTCCCATCCCTCCCTTTTGAAAAAAATAATCAATTCATAATTATTCATATTTATCAAAAGGCAAATAGTATTTAGCCATATTTTAATTATAACATTAGAAATTGTTTATGATCATTTCTCAATTCTAATCACTTTTATGTGTAAAATTATATTTAAAAATTTATCATTTTATCAATTTATGTAAAATAATATCATAAAAGACAAAGGAATTTAAAATATTTATTCATTTTAATCAATTGTTACTTATTTTTCCCATTTGCCCTGAGAAACTTCTTCAAGTCAGCTTCTCAATTCTTCATAAATTGTCCTGGTAGTTTTTTATGTCTTGTTTATTTATGCGATGTCAATACATTTATAGGAATATAGTAGTTTGAAATTTTTCAATAATAAAATTTATGTTATCAATAATTAAAATTGGACATGAAGCATAAGTCAGTAATCTTTGGAACAATCAATTTTATCATTCTAATTTAAAATCATTCCAACCTTTGAAAACTGGTATACTTTTATAATGAGAATATTCATTTTATGTATTCTTGATCTCTGAAATTTTAGCATTGCCTTCAGCAATGTTCTCTCTCAGATAACAATGTTAGTTTTTCATGACTGTGATATACAGTAAAGAACTTCCCAATCTTTCCGATACACAGTTTCATCCTCTGGTGTGTTTTACCTCTGGGACATGTAACACTTAAAACTTTGAGTGCAATACTGGCATAACTTATGAGTTAGTCTCCTCCAGCTTTAGCAACCACAGATAGTTGCACTGATACCCTCACTGAGACAAACTGCTGAAAATATGGCCTACCATCATCACGTGGGAAGTCATCCCATTTGATGCAGTCATAATTTCTGTGGTGGCTAATTTTAAGGTCGACTTTTTAGTCAGCCTCTCAGACATGCCTCAATAATGAAGAGAATTGGAGAATAATTGTATAGCTTTACACCTAAAAGTCTCTGAGCATTCACTTATTTTCAAACTTAGAAAGATTCTTAAGTTGACATTAAACTTTGAGGGGCTCCTCCTTATGCTGGCTTCACAACTACCTTAGGTATAGTGGTTACTTTGGAAATGTATTAGTTCAGGCTGGACACCACATGGTAACTAATTGTGCATTTTGACCAGTGGTGGATCTTTCAAATAGTCTCTATCTGTTGCAAAAGAAAATATCTTTAATGAGGTGTGAGAACTACACTCATTTGAGTATGAGGATTTGTATTTAGAATACAGTTAGAGATTATACAGATTTGGAAAAATGACAGTAGCAAACTTTCATGTATGGACTATGAACTCTACAGCTACATATATTTGGCTAAGTTTATACTCCAAAGTATGAATTCACTCTTAATAAGAGAGCCTTCATTATACAACTGCGATTTACCACTGAGATAAAAGTGCCACTATTGTATCATTAGGGATATCTTGCTATATTGTCATTGTTGTTCTACCCATTCACAGCTGGGTAGAACTATTGATTGCTTTTCTCCCTTGGTATCTTGTAATTTCCGATGCTATGAAAGCCAGTATTCTGCGTGGAAGCTTCCAGGTCAATTTCAACTTCATTCCTCCAAGTACCTGAAGTGTGCACTACCTTCATCAATTTTGTCCTACCTTCAAGTTCTGAGAGGTAACAAAAAGTAGATGAATAGGTACAGGCCATAAATGACAGCTGAGAGAGGAAGACTTAATCATTTCCAAGGACAGGAGCCATGATAGGTTCAAGAAACTTTGTTCTGTGCATCAAATCTCTCTATGTGGGTCCTTTCCTAATTCTAAGATGAACACTTGATAATGACCATGGGATCCTTGTATAAAACATTTTTATTAATTATTTGAGAATTTCTGACAGGTATATATTTTTGTTTTATTTACCTGCTACTCCTCCCAGAACTGCCCATCATGTACCCCACAGAAATTCATATCCTCTTCCCTTAACCCACTATTTCCAATTACTGATGCCAGTATTCACATGGGTGTAGGGCCATGCACTGGAGCACTGGCAGCCTATTAGGGCCACAATTCTTGAAGAAAACTAATTCTCCCTCCCTTGAAAGCTATCAATTGGCAATTTCTTGTCAGCTAGGACTAGAGTTTTGTGCTTTCTTCCTCATCCCTGCTGAAATCTTGAGCGGTTTGATCTTGTGTGGGTCTTGTGTTGGCAACCACAGTCTTTGTGAGTTTTTATGCTCAGTGACCCTATCATGTCCATAAAAAGGCAGTTTCACAGCAGTACTCCCCAAACTCTAGCTCTTACAATCTTTCAGTCCCCTTTTCTATGAAACTTCAAAGGAGGAATGAGATAAAGGTCCCGTTTAGGTTTGAGTACTCTAGACATTTATTCTCTGCACTTGTATAATTGTAAGCCACTGATGAGGACTGAAAGCTGCAGAAATCATGGATATAAATATTAACCATTAGAAAGCATTTTAATACTATGTCCTCTCAGCAAAATGATAAAAAGCAATTTACACCATAGGGTATATGACATCCATAGCCACCGGTTCTTGGATGGGTTTACAATATCTGGCGTAAGTTTCTGTTCTATGAAACAGGCTGTAAATTCTATCAGGAAGTGGTTGGTCACCACCATAAGAGGCATGCCATTACTGCACCAGTGGGTACCTGTAAAAGATCAATGGTTTTTCTCTTGCTTGTTTAAAGATTTCTTTTTTGCCCTTTCAGTGTTTGTGCTGTGATGTGTCTATACATGGCTCTCTTTGAAGTTAACACACTTGGAGTTTATTGAATTTTTTTCTCAGTAATTCTTTTCTGTAAATTATAGGTATTTTAACCTTTATTTATTTGAATAAATGTTATGTTTCTTTTTGCTTTCACTTACTCTCCTTATGCATATATTAGTGCTCTTTGTAAGGTTCCTCAACTTTCTGAAGCTCTTTTAATTTATATTTATTTCTTCATTTTTAAAATTTTATTTTGTTGAATATTGTGATTTTTTATATAATATAGTTTGATGGTATTTAGATTTCATTTTCTCTCCTATCCACACTTACCTCCATTGCCCCTGCCCAATTTAATGTATACACACACACACACACACACACACACACGTTATATAAATATAACATAACCTACAGAGTCTGATTTGTATCCCTAAATGTCCTTCAGAGTAAACTAGGCCAACCAAGAGTTCCATTTCTGTAAGACACTACCTTTCCCACTTCTAGCAGTAATCAGTAGGCAGAATTTGTTAGGATTTCTTGTGCACTACTCCACATCTATGCTGGGATTTCATCTGCTTTGGGCTTGCACAGGACTTGCGCATACTGTCACCATTGGTGTTCTATGTGCTTTGGATACCTGAATAGGTATACATTTTCTTAACTGGGGGAAATTTTCTTCTATAATCCTGTTGAAGATCTGATCAATGCCATTGACCTGAAGTTCTTCTCCTTCCTGTATGCCTATATGCACAGATTTGCTCTTTTCATGGTGCCTCATATTTCCTGCATATTTCATGCATATGTTTAATTTTTTCATAGTTTTTATTTGGAGTCCAGTTCTTCAACTTCTTCACCCAGTGTTGATAGTATGTTTCCATTTCATACATTCTGCTTATAAGACTTTTTCCTGTCCTTTCAAATTGACTTACTGAGTTTTTCAAATCCATATTCATTTCAGCTTGGGTTTATTTAAGTATTGCCATCTCTTTTGTGAATTCACTTTTAAGTCCTGAACCATTTTTATTATTTTATTCAGTAGCATATTTGCATGTGCTTGAGCTTCAGTGACAAATTTATGTCTGTCCTCTTTGAGTTCCTTGAGTTGTTTGTGTATCCTTTAAATTCTTTGATTGTGTTTATGATTATTATTGTAAACTCTGCATCATGGGGTGCCTTGGGGTGATTCTCATTGTAGTATACACCTGTAGGACTGGTGGGTTTTGTAAGGTATATATTCTCTTTGTTTATCACATCATTTGTGTTTTTGTGATGCCATTTAGGCATATGGATGTCTTTTATTGCTTGTGTGTCCAGTAAGAAATTCTATTCAATTTTGGCTTAGTTGAATTTTGGTTGTGTTTATATTGTTGATGTAGCTTGGTTGCTTTTTCCTCAGGTATAAAAAGTTAGTTGGTGTGTGCTTCAGGTTCTCCCAGGATAGGAGGCTCTTCTGGATAACAGGCAGGTCTGTGGCAGGCAGATCAGTAGGCGGGGGTCAAGGACAAGATATGAGTGGGAATACCCAGTGGCAAGTCTACCAAATGAAGTTGGTAATGTGAGCTTGTCTGAGTGCTGTAGCTCAGTATGCAGTGGCTGGGGGGGGGCTGGATTAAGAAGATAGACCAGATATTTGTGGTGGAAAGAGCAGGAGCCAGCCTGGACCCATGACTAGAAGTGTGTTCAAGTGTATGGAGAGAGTGAAGCTGCTCAGGGTGCAGGGGAATCAAGGCACGGTGGGCAGTTATCAGGGTAGAATGGAGGGAGGTCTCTGGCAAGCAGATCAGGAAATGAAGGGCAAGGTGGGGATACCTGTGCAATAGATCAAGACTCAGAGTGTGAGTCTGGACTAAGAGGGTATCCAGAGAGCTGGGGCAGAAAGAGCAGTAGTAGGCCTAGGTCCAAATCTAGAAGGGGCACCAAGTCCAGGGAGCAAGTAGAGCTGCTCAGGGTGCAGGGGAATCCTTGTTTTTAAATGTTAGTTAAAAACAAAAAGAAAAGAAAAACAATAACCTGCTTCATCACATTTGTAAAAATCAACTCACTTCAGTGATTATAAGATTTTGATACAGGGACTGGAGAGATTGCTCCAGAGTTGGGAGTTAGATTGCTCCAGTTAGGCGGGAGAGTTAGGAGTACTGGCTGCTCTTGCATAGGACCTGGGTTCAGGTCCCATTACTCACATGGCAGCTAACAACCATCCATAGTCCATTTCCAGGGTATCCAACATTTCTTTACCCCTCTGTCGTGATTGCACAACACATGTGCACTTACATACGTGCACACAAAACACTCATATACATAAAATAAAAATAAATATGTGAAAAATTTTTTTACATTTTATATGTATGTGTGTATTGCCTATGCGTAGGTAAGTGCACCTGTGTTGTGCAATGCCCGTGGAAGACAGAAGAGGCTGTCAGAGCCCCTGGAACTGGAGTTACAGACAGTTGTTTGCTGCCATGTGGGTGCTGGGATTCAAACCCGGGTCTTCTGCAAGAACAACCAGTGTTCTTAACTGCTGAACCA
>NW_008348789.1:3567336-3572513 GCF_000622305.1 Nannospalax galili
CGGGTCTTCTGCAAGAACAACCAGTGTTCTTAACTGCTGAACCATCTCTCCATCTCTGATAAGAAATTTTTAAAAAGGATTTTGAGACAACAATCAAGTGTCCCTTCATGTACCAACTTTCTTCTTATGAGGCTGATATTCTCTCTTTTATCTAGGAATATATCACATAGCAATTTTGATTCTACAACTGAATAATTATTAATACAAATTACTGAATTGCATTGTTACATGAATTATTTTGCAATCTATTTTTTTGAATGTTCAAGTTGTATATTGATATCTTCTTTTTAAAAATGTTTCATGGCTTGCTCTTTTAAGAATTCAGGCTTTGTATTTATTTTTCACTTACAGCATAGTCTAGAACTGATAGAAAAATTTTAAATAACAGGCATAGAGAACCATGCTTGTTCATCTTTTTGACATTAATGGCACACTTTATCTCCATAATGCCTCCATGGATTTATTCTTTTCCTGGGAATAGAAATCTTTGAAGTATTTCTTCTATTCTTAGGTTCCTAAGTCTTTATTCAGGACAGACTGTGAAATTTAATCAAGACTTTTGTCTTCTACTGAGAGTAATACATCGAGCTGAAAAATGAATTGCTGCAGCAAAGTAGGTTCTGAGCTGGATATGATTCTCTGGTAGTTCGTGTAGACTGTTTCACTTCCATGTTTAAGGATCCTCAAAGATCCAAATCACATCTTCTGCTTTTTTCTCATAGTTGCACTAAATTTGTGTTTGTATTGTAAACTAGATGCCATTCGCTATTGCTCTTCATCTTATTTTTTGAGGCAAGGTATGGCACTGAATCTGTAGCTCATATCTTTGCATAGGGTAGTTGATCTATGTGCTCCAGGGATCTGACTGTCTCCATCCTGTAGTGCTAGATTTATTGGCGCATGCCTCTTTCTCTGGATTTTATGTGGGTGCTGAGGATCTGAGGTCATGTTCTCATTCTTGCTATATCTCTAGCTCTACACTAACTTTGGAAAAAAAAAAACCTTTTGGAGTATCCTATTCATTATTATTCTAAAATGATACATATTATTACAAATAGAGCTACTGACTTTCAAAACAAACCTAAACTTCAAATATCATTCTTTCTTGTGTTGGCATTTTGCACTATACCTATTTCTTGTTATGTCTTGAGCCAATTTTATTTAATTAGTTTTCTTAAAATAATCAAATCTATCATGTCTTTCAAATACTTTGCAATGAGTATATGTGTTCATGGATGTATGAAATCTAGTTAGTATGTGCATTTAGAAAAATCTGAATGGGCTAATTTGGGCATTCCTCACTTAAGTCATTAATGAAAGTACCAAGTGTTATCATAATATCGATACTTTGAAAAAAATGCTTAAATTTTGTGGTAAAGTTTGATATTTATATATTTATTTAATTGGATTAATTTCTATTATCAGTAACAATTTTTCAGTAAGATGGATAATTACCATAAAATTAACTTCTCTATTTTATAATTTCTAAATAAGAAAAAAAAAAATTTCACTGAATAAATCTATTTTATGTTGCACTACCTTGTATAGAACACATTACTGTTGTTAAGCTTATTAAACACATATATTTCCTTCTATCAGCCTCAGTGTGTATATTTGTTTCCTTTATATAGTAGCCAAAATTCTTCACAACTTTTATATATTACCTTGATCAATAGGAAAACATCTTTCAATAAAAATAGAAATGACGGCACAGCCCACCAGCGTCTCTCCTGGGTAAGGCCCTCTGTGCCTTGACTCCCCCAGCCTCATTCATCCTCCCATCTCAGCTGCCTATCTCTCCTCCTAGCTTGGGTATTGTCCCATTCATTGTCTTGGCACCCCAGACATATGGGGGACCACCACTGCTTCCTGACCCTTTGCATCCAAACCAACCCAGGTCCTTCTCTCGGTTCCCAGGAGCCCTCTGGGCCTGGTCTCACCCTCACCTCCCTTTACTTTCCTGGGCTGCACAACCCACCAGCCTCTTTCCTGTACACTGGGGCTGACCTCTCAGGTTCCTGATCCTTTGCACCCAGAACAACCCAGTTCCTCCCTGCGGTTCCCAGAAGCCTTTGGGGCCTCTTCCAGCATCCATCTCCCTTTGCATCTCTGGGTGGCATGGCCACCAGCTGCCCAAAACCAGCATCTTTCCTGGGCCCTCCTCCCAGGCCAGTCCAACCCCCAAATTCCTGAGGACAACATTTTTCCTTCAGGGATCCAGACCTTAAGAGAAAGCCTGAGAGCATCTGATCCTCATCCAACTTGAGCCTCTGTTGGAACTCCAGAACACAAAAGCAATCTGGCCACTACAATATAAAATCAAAAAGAGAAACAGAAGCTTAGATAAACTACCTTTTCATACCCAAAAAGTAAACCACAAAGGCACATAAAGTTTACAAAAAGAAGCAGACCTAAACTTGAAGGCTTGAGTCTCACACAAGAATCAGAAACTACAAAGGAAAATTCGCATGTCAAAATTACAGAGAAAAAATAATAACACAAAAAACCAAAATAACATATCCTCACCAAATACCAATAGTCCTCTAGAGGAGTACAATGAGAACTCCCTAGAGATAATCCAGGACATGGAACCCAAGAGAACAATTATAAAAATGATAAAAGAATTCAGTGAGTTTAAAGAACACATGAACAAAGAAATCAAAGAACTGAAGGAATATTGGGATAAACTTCTGAGTGAATTCAGAAAAGAGCTAGAAATATTGAAGACTACTCAGGCTGAAATGAAGACAGAAGTGAAACACTCAGTAAACCAATTAGAAATGACAAGAGAAAGCCTCACCAATACAATGAAGGAAATGGAAAACAAATATCAAGACTGGAAGATAAAGTGAACGAACCAGATCACCCAAGCAAAGATTATGAAAATTTAAGAAATCACAAGAGTGGAATATGCTGGGAATTGTGTGACACCATTAAAAGATGAAACTTATGAATCATAGGCATACAAGAATGAGAAGAATCCCAAGATAATGGCATACACCCCATCTTCAACAGAATCATAGAAGAAAATTTCCCCAAATTAAAGAAAAACATGCCCACACAAATACGAGAAGCACACAGAACAACTAACAGACGGGACCAGAACAGAAACTCTCCATGGCACATCACAGCAAGAACACAAAATGTACAGAACAAAGAGACAATACTGAGAGTTGCAAAAGAAAAGCAAGTTACATATAAAGGAAAACCCACTAGGATTACAGCTGACTGTTCAATGCAAACTGTGAAAGCCAGAAGAGCCTGGACCAAAGTATTCCCCATAGTACATGACCACAAATTCTAACCCAGATTACTATACTCAGCCAAAATGTCTATTATAGTCAAAGGGGAAAGAGAAACATTCCATGACATAAATAGGCTGAAGGAATTCATGTCCAAAAAACCAGCCATTCAGAGAGTTCTGGAAGCAATACAAAGAGCTGAAGAAAAGAATGACTATACCCAAGGGGTTGTCAAATAAATTGAATGAAGGTATAACTGAAGAAAAGTACAACTATATCAAGAATGTGAAAAGAAATAAAAAAGACAGGATTCAATATACATCTTTATTAATAAGTTTAAATACTAATTGACTGAAATTCCAGTCAAAAGACTAGGTGAATGGATTAAGAAACAAAACCCATCTTTTTGTTGTCTGCAAGAAACTCACCTAACTTTCAAGGACAGACACTATCTTAAGGTAAAAGGATGGAAAAACATATACCAAGAAAATGGTACCAAGAAAAAAGCAGGCATTGGAATTCTAATATCTGACAAAATAGACTAAACTAAAACTAATCAGAAGAGATAAAGAGGGCCACTTCATTCTGATCAAAGGAAAAATAAACCAAGAAGATATTATAATCATGAATATGTATTCACCAAACTCTGGTGCACCCAACTTCATAACCAAAAAATACTACAGAATTTTAAGACTCAGAATAATTCCAACTCATTAATAGTACTGGACTTCAATACCTCACTGTCTCTATTAGATAGGTCAATGGGGCAGAGAGTTAACAGAGAATTAACAATACCATATATCAAATAGACCTCACAGGCATCTACTGAGTATTCCACCCAAGCACCAAAGGATATACTTTCTATTTAGTGCCCCACAGAACATTCTCCAAAAGCGACCATATACTGGGGCACAAAACAAACCTCAACAAACACAAAAAATTTGAAATAATTCCATGCATTCTATCAGACCTCAATGCAATCAACACCGAAAGAAGCCCTAGTGACCACATGGACACAGGGAGATTAAACAACACCCTTCTGCATGTTGAATGTGTCAAAGAGAAATTAAGAAAGAAATAAAAGTATTCCTGGAACTAAATGAAATGGACAATACAACACAACCAAACCTCCGGGATATGCTGAATGCTGTCCTTAGAGGGAAGTTTACAGCTCTAAGTGCTGATATTAAAAAATTGGAAAGAACACAAATGACTTAACATTGCAACTCAAGACACTTGAAAAACAACAACAAATGAAACATAAACCCAGCATACAAGAAAAAATAATAAAAATATGTGCAGAAATTAATGATATTGGAACAAGGAAAATGATACAAAGAATCAACAAATCCAAGGGCTGGTTCATTGAAAAGATAAACAAGATTGACAGACCGCCAGCCCAGTTAACCAAAAGAAAGAAATAGCACCTCCAAATCAACAAAATCAGACAAAAGGGGAAACACCAAAACAGACACCAGAAAGATACAGAACATTATAAGGGAATACTTGAAAAAACCTATATACTGCTAAATTTGAAAACCTAAAGAAATGGACGAATATCTAAAGGCATGGGAACCACCAAAACTAAACCAAAAAGAGATTAACAGCTTAAATAGACCCATAACACAAAAAGAAATTGAAACAGTAATACAAAACCCCTAAACTAAAAAATCCCAGGACCAGATGGATTTACAGAAGAATTCTACCAGATATTTAAAGAAGATCTACATCCAATACTACTTAATTTATTCAAAAAGCTAGAAATGCAGTGAGAACTTCCAAATTCCTTCTATGAAGCCAGCATCACACTAATACCAAAGCCAGGTAAAGATATAACCAAAAGGGAAAACTATAGACCCTTATCCTTAATGAACATAGATGCAAAAGTCCCAACAAGATACTTGCAAACCACATACAGACAAAGGTCAAAAAGAT
>NW_008348789.1:3572610-3574018 GCF_000622305.1 Nannospalax galili
GAATTGGACTGGAGGGAACACACCTCAACATAATTAAAGCCGTATATAACAAACCCACAGCCAACATCATTCTAAATGGAGAAAAAATGGAAGCATTCCCATTGAAATCAGGAAGCAGACAAAGCTGTCCACTATCTCCATTTCTCTTTATCATAGCCCTTGAAACTCTTGCAAGAGCAATAATTCAAGAGCAGGAAATTAAAGGAGTAATAATTGAAAAAGAAGTGATCGAATTATCCCTTTTTGCAGATGATATGACATCATAGCTAAGAGATGCCAAAAATTCGACCAGAGAAAACCTGGAAATTAAAAACATGTTCAGTAAAGTGGGAAGTTACAAAATTAACCTACAAAAGTCTGTGTCCTCTCTATATACCAATAACAAGCAATCAGAGAAAGAGTACATGGAAGCATTCCCCTTCACAATAGGTACAAAAAGAAAAAATAAAATATCTCGGAATAAACCTGACCAAAGACATTAAAGACCACTACAATGAAAATTTTAAATCTCTAAAGAAAAAGATTTAGATAGACATCAGAAGATAGAAGGACTTCCCACGCTCATGGATTGGAAGAATTAATATTCTGAAAATGGCCATCATACCAAAAGCCACTTATACATTCAATGCAATGCCAATCAAAATCCTCATGACATTTTTCACAGAATTGGAAAAAAAACATCCTAAGACTCATATGGAAACACAAGAGACCTCAGATAGCTAAAGCAACTCTGAACACTAAGAGCAATGCTGGGGGGATTATTATATAGATTTTAAGCTGTATTACAGAGCTACAGTCATAAAAACAAAATGGTACTGGCACAAAAACAGACCATAAACCAATGGAACAAAATTGGAGACCCAAATATGAGTACAGTGCAATTTCAGCCACCTGATATTTGACAAAGGGACTAAGAATATTCCTGGAGGAAAGACAGCATGTTCAGCAAATGGTGCTGGCAAAAGTGGGTCTCCACCTGTAGAAGAAAGAAATTAACCCTTATCTATCACTTTGCACAAAAGTCAGTTCCAAATAGACCAAAGACCTGAATGTAAAGCCTGAAATGATGAAACTGTTAAAAGAAAACATTGGCAAAAACCTACAAAATATAGGTATAGGAAAGGATTTTCTAAACTGGACATCAGTTGCTCAGGAAAAAAGGGCAAGAATCAACAAATGGGGCCTCATTAAACTAAAAAGCTTCTGTACCTCAAAGGAGGCAACCAGGGAACCAAAGAGAAAACCCACAGAATGGGAGAAAATTGTCACCATCAACACTATGACAGAGGTTTAATATCCAGAATATATAATGAACTCAACAGAGCATCAAGACAGGAAGTAGCCCAATTAAAGATGGGCTAAGGAGCTGAACAGAGAGTTCTCAAAAGAGAACTAGTAAAAATGTCTA
>NW_008348789.1:3580430-3624713 GCF_000622305.1 Nannospalax galili
TATTTTTATGTAACCTACTTGTAGTTATTTCAGGAGAAATGTGTTGAAGTTTGCCTCTCTTTGGAATAATAAAAGAAAAAGAAAAAAAAAGATGTTCAACCACACTAGTAGTTAGGGAAATGCAAATTATATTTTAGGAGGAAGCAGAAAAATTTATGTTAATTAGTAGAAGTGATAAACATTACTATTGAAATCGACCCGATGACTTTATAGACATACACAGGTGCCAAGGATCCACGCACAACTAATTATGACTAGTAATAATCAGATACATATAGATTAGAGACACATGCGCCAACTTCTCAGTGCTATTAGCAAAACAATGAGTCTTTCTGTAAAAAATCAGTATGCTTTAAAATGAAATGGAGATCTTTTTTAAAGATTAAAAACTCAATTTTATGTCTTACAGGGCTTATACTGAGTTCAATATTGTATAACTGTATTAATTCAACAGGGAACCTAAAAATTTTATAACCACTTTTGAAAGAGATGTGTCTTTCCTCTGGAAACTGTTTAACTGTATTCAGGGAACCTAAAAATTTTATAGCCACTTTTGAAAGAGATGTTTCTTTGCTCTGGAAACTTTTGTTGAGTATATTACAACTGTAATAAAATGCTTCTTCTAAAAAATAAAAAATAAATAATAAATAATAAATTAAAAAATAAACATTAAAAAATAATAAAATATTTTAAAAATAAATTTATATACATAATAGAATTTTTCTCAACCATAAAAATAAATTAAAATAGAAATGTGCTAGATATATTTTATTAATATTGATATGACTATTCAAGGTTTGCTGCTTAGTATTTTTTAGTTCATTTTTTACTGAGCTTTTGAAGCTTCATACAATAATTCTTAATCAAATTCACACCCCTCTCTCATCCATGCTTCCTCCATCCCCCCACCAAACCTCAAGTATCCCATCAATCATGCTAAATCCTATTCATTCAGGCATTTGTACCCAAGAGTCCTTCAGATCAAATGGTCCAATGGAGCCCAGTCAGCCCATATAGTGATCGTTTGTAAGTTATACTCTCCCTCACCAAGCAGCAATCAGTCTCCAATAGTTACAGTCTAGTGCTGTCCCATCACCCATTTCTCTCCTCCCCTCTGGGTCCTGGCACAACTGAGTTGACATGGGTCCTGTGCTCAATGCCACGATTGCCATAAGCTCACATATGCAAGCTTCCAGTGACCCATCAGCCTCCACTTCCCTGTGTTCATACATTAGCCCTGCCTCTTACAATCTTTCCACCTCGTCTTCTGCAATATTCCATGAGCTATTGGATGGATGGATGAGGTTCCATCCTATCTTACACTCTACAGTCTCTTATTCTTTAAAAGTTTGGCCAGTTGTGATGATCTGTGTGCATTGCTGGTTGTATAAGGACACTTTACTGGTGTGAATTGGGGGGAGGTACCAATTTTCTCTCCACACGTTATTCTACTATGTTCCATGAGCCTTGGTTGTATAGGTTCAACTGTAGATGTATCACCCAGTAGTGGACATCACTCAGATGTATGTTCTCTTTATTGCACCATATGTGAAATTCTGCAGCAGCTTCCGCCTGTTGCAAAAAGAAGCTTCTTTGATGAGTGCTGCATGGTATTCTCGTCTGTACTAGTTAGCATACAGAAGAGATTTCTTTTGTCCTGAGATATGAAAGAGATAAGGTTTTCTCAAGGTCTATGTCCTCTCTTTCCGTGAGTATTTGGCTAAGTTTCAGTGCCACCCATGAGCTCCCTTCCCATTGGGAGGGCTTTAAGTCCAATTAGATAACTGCTGATTACCCCCAGATAATAGAGCTACTACTGCAACAATAGAGGTAGTTATGCCATGCCAGTCATTATGGTTATTACACTTTATGCCTGGGTTGGACTACTGATTGTTTTTCTACCTTGGCAGTTTGCATATCATCATGAACCTTTATTATAGACAAACACCTGTTAGAAGGCTTCCAGGTCAGTTCCTACTCCATTGTTTCAGGTCCTGCATTGTAAGTATGTCCTGTTGTCTACAGTAGAATTTTATCTACTAGCTCTGGGTGATAAGCAAGAGTTTTGGCACTATCCTGTGTTATTATGGGAGCCTTTAGGACTACCTTCACCAACCACTCTAAGGGAGGTCTCTTCTGTCTAGCATTGTTTCCATCCAAGGAACTCCCAGGTATACATATGCATTAACAGTGAGACATTGTATATACATTTTTCATGGGGTTTTGAGGGCATCACTTTTCATTCTAGAGGGCATGATTTTTCTTCTAGGTTTCTTAGCCCCGCCCCCCAAGAGTCATTCATTTCTATCTTTTTTCTCCCATACGGTCTCACTCATCCCTCATTCCCTTGCCAGAGTGTTCCCCATTATCTCCACCCTCACCCAGTACCACCTGACATCCACCATTCTCCTTCTCCTAACATTACTCCCTCCCACACACATGATCCCTTCTATGACTGTCCCTCCTTTCCACCCTGCACCCCTGGTATTGTCTGCTCCGTACTATTACCTTTCAGGTTCTTTCTTTTCTATTACCTACATGTATCCTTTCCCTTTTCCAGTTCCTGATGTTACATCACAATTTATATACTCAAAATAAAGGATTGGTGCTACAATCTGCAAATGCGGGAGAATATACATCACTTGCTTTTCTGCATGTGTGTTATTTAACTTAGTACAAAATTCACTAGTTCTATCCATTTACCTGCAAATTTCATCTTTTCTTACTGCTGAGAAAAAATCCAATAAGTTGATGCACTACATTTTCATTAACCATTCATCAGCTGAGGGACATTTAGGTTGTTTCCAGTTTTTAGCTCTTGTGAAGAGAGAAGCAACAAACATGGCTGTACAGGTATCTCTACAGTATGGTGAATGAATCCTTTAGGTATATTCCTAGGAGTGGTATAACTGCATAATACAGTGTTTATTTTTAGATTTTTGAAAGTTCTCCATACTGCTTTCCTTGTTGCATCAGTTTGCAATCCCACCAGCAGTGAATGAAGTTTCCTCTTTCTCCACATCCTCTCCAAAATTTTGAGTTTTTCGTTCTCTTGATATTAACCAGTCAGACTGGGGTAAGAGGAAATCTTAAAATGATATTTATCTGCAATTCTGTATTTACTAAGGAAGTTGAGCACTTTTTAAGGTTCTTCTTAGCCATTTTTATTTCTTTGTTTGAGAACTCTCCATTTAGGTCTATGGCCCATCTTTTTATTGAGTCATTTGTTTTATTTTTTTCTTTTTTGAGTTCTTTCTCTATTCTGGGTATTAATCCTCTGTTGGATATGTAGCTGGTAAAGATTTTCTCCCACTCAGTGGGTTTCCTCTTCCACTCCTTGGTTGTTTCTTTTGCTGCACAGAAACTTTTAAGGTAATGAGGCCCCACTTGGTGATTGTTGACCTTTGTACCTGTGCAGCTGGTGTCTGATTTAGAAACTCCTTTCCTACATACATATTCTTCTAGAAGTTTCCAAGTCTCAGGATTTACATTGTGGTCTTTGATCCATTTGGAGTTGACTTTTCTTCAGGGTGAAAGACAAGGGTCAAGTTTCATTCTTCTCAGGGAGAGATCAAGTTTTGCCAGCACCACTTGTTGAAGATGACTCTCTTTCCATCACTGTATGTTCTTAGAACTTTTGTCAAATATTAGGTAGCTGACAATATATGTACTCATGTTTGGGTCTTCTATTATGTTCTATTGATCTCTGTGTCTATTTTTGTGCTGGTACCATGATGTTTTAATGACTATAACCCTGTAATATAATCTGAGATCTGGTATGGTGATCCTCTGAAACATTATTCCTTTTGCCCAAGACTAGTTTGGTTACTGGGGGTCTTTTGTGATTCCATATGATTTTTTCAAGCTCTGTGAAGAATGACATGATTATTTTAATTGGTATTGCATTGTATGTATACATTGGTTTGGTAAGATGGTCATTTTCACAGTATTGATTATATTAATCCATGAGCATGTTTGGATTTTCCATCTCATTTTGTCTTCCTCTATCTCTTTCATTAGAGTTCTTAAGTCTTTATTGTAAAGATCTGTAAGGTGTTAGACTATGTTTATTCCTAAATATTTTATTTTTATGTTTTATTTATTTATTTATTTATTTGTTTGTTTATGTGAAGCTATTGAGAATGGGATGGTTTCCTTGAATGCATTTTCTGATTGCTTGTTATTGTTATATAGAAAGGCTACTAACTTTGGCAAGTTGATTTTGTAATCTGCCACTTTACTGAAACAATTAATCATTTCTAACAGTTTTCTTGTGGAATTTTGGGATCTCTTATGTATAATATTGTGTCATCTGCAGATAGAGATAATTTGACCTCTTCTTTTCCAATTGGTACTCCTTTAATGTTGTGGAAAATCTTGTGACTGATTTTGCCTTTTGCCTTACATACCTATCATGTTGGAATGCATTGCTTCTAATGGGGCATCTGGCCTGCTAGGATGTAATAGGATGCTAGTCTGCCATGCTAATAGGGATCCCATATGCTGTGTTGTGATTGGACTATTAACCTTATATAAGCCCATACTTTCTTGCAATCAAGCAGATCTGTGTCACCAAACCTGGTCTCCTGCGCCTGAATGTCTGATTGGAGGAACTAAAAGAGCAGGAGAGCAGCCATAGCCAGAGGAGAGCAGCCACAGCCCGCAACCACACTTGGCGCCCAACATGGGGCTGGGAGCCCCTCCCCACAGAGCTGTAACACTCTGAGCTGTAACACCTTGGGCTCTGCTTTTTCTTCCGGCTCACAATCTTTGGTTGGGCGTACCGCTCCTGTCTTCTATCTCCTTGATCAGTTCCTGAGTCCCTTTGGGTACATCTTGCAGGGTGAGTGACCTCCGATATGGAAAATAGTCACCCAGCTGCTGCCGGCCCCTGTGCTGCTGCACTGGTTTCTCTCTTCAGGAGTAGGCAAATTAGGGTAACAGAAAAGGATGTAACTAAGGTTTTAGATGAAGTACTAGCTCTTGCCCCCTGGTTTACAGATTCTTGTTACTGGGATCCTGAACAATAGGCTTGCATTTTATTCTTGGCCCCGCATAGAGAAGTCAGGAACTGACGTCCACAGTCTGGTCTGTTTTGCCCCATTGTGACTGCCATTCTTGCCTCGCTTTGGGGAGTTCCCCCCAAAGTCCCTGAACAGGGCAATCTCCTATTAAAGGAAATAGATTAGCAAATACAACAGCAGGATCCTAGGGACAGTCTGTCCCAGGAATTTCCAGTTAAAACAAAACTAACAGATTCTTGTTCTGATAAAACTATGACTGTTAATGATGATATAAAAAATGAGAAATTGGGGTTTGTGAGCTCCCCTGATGAAAACAGGAAGTCAAGATTGCCTCTGCTCCGCCATTACGGGTCAGTGGCTATCCTCCACCGTCTTACACTGGTTTCAAGGAGCAGACCCCCAGTCACTCCTCTGGATGCACAAGGCCAAGGGAAGGGAGAGATTCCTGGGGACCTAGGCAGCTGTGCTCAGGTGTGGGGGTGACACTGGGCTGGGGCAGGAGGCTGGGCAGAGATGGGCCGGCTGGGACTCATGCAGTGGCCCTGGCCCTGGCCCAGGGCGGCGGGCTCCTCCCTGTGAGTGTGATGCGCCCTAGGCCATGTTGAGGCTGTGCGGCCCAGGATCATGAGCTTCTGCTGGGTGCCCAAGAGGAGCACAGCCATGCTGGGGCCCTGGGTGTAATCCGCCCCCTCTTCAACAGGCAACCTGCTTGGCGGGGTCAGCTTCTGCAGGCCAGCCACTGTGGAGGGCTGCAACTCCACCTGGTGGGCAGACTCAGAGCCCAGGCCCAAGCCGGGCGGGCTAGGCCGGCTGTTGCTGGACCAGCAGGAGCAGCCAGCACAGCCTCTGGAGGGTGCCTGTAAGCATCCCAGAGCCGGCCCCACTCCGGAAGACAATGGCCTTGGGCACAGAGCGGGGTGGTGATTCTGCAAAGCAATAGCTAAACCAAAGATTCCACCATTGACAAACTGGTCCTGAGCACCACCCTAGACTCCACCCTAATTCAACAAGCTAGAGACTTACATGCCCACTTCCACCTTTCTCCCCAAACTATACATAGGCTCCTCCCTACCATGCCGATTCAGAGGTGTAAACATTTGGTCTGTGCATGCTCCTCTTGTGCCCCTCTTTTACTTCTGGGACCATTACAACCCTCCAAGACACTCCCTAGAGGCCTTGGTCCCAACAAGATATGGCAAATGGACGTCACTCATTTTTCTCCTTTTGGCAAGCTCAAGTATATCCATTATATTATTGACACATTCCAATGTCCATTTTGTGTTGGCCTGCTCTGGTGAGATGGCTTCTCATGCCATAAGGACTGTCAACTATACCATGGTCCTTATGGGAGTTCCTTGGCAAATAAAAACAGATAATGGTCCTTGTTATATTCCTGCTACCTTCAGCCATTTTTGTTCTGACTGGAATATTAGGGATATAACTGGTATCCCTTAAAATCCTCAGGGTCAAGGGATTGTTGAATGTTCCCACCAAACACTCATTAAACAAATACAAAAAATAGGGGAAGACAATGATAAAGGACCTTGCTATAAGGACCCCAATTTTCTTATACAATGAGCTCTATTTGTATTAAATTTTCTAAAATTTGACTCCAATGGCCTCCCACTAGCAATAAAGCATTGGGGGGCATTCACTCAGCCCACTTCTGCCCCCATGGTGAGATGGAAGGACCCTCTCACAAGTGAATGGAAAGGTCCACACTTTTTATTAACACAAGGGCGAGGCTATGCTTGTGTCTTTCCAGATAATCTTCCAGCCCCCATCTGGATCCCAGCCCGGAACATCAGAATTGCCTGCGACGGAAAACTTCCCTCCACAATCACTGACCCCAGAGATGGCAGCCCTGACCCTGGAGGAAGCAGCGCACCCATCAACCACTGAGAGACCAATCTCACAGACCACAGAAGCCACCAACCTGGGGAGACCTTGAACATCTCTCTCCGCAAACAGAGACATTAGCTAAGCTAAGCCCTCAATCCAGAGGAAAACCTTTGTCTGTGTTCCTTATTATGTGTGCCATCATTACTGCTAACTCCTGATATTTGGACCCTGCACTGTTAAGGGTCTTGATAATTTTGTTAAAATTCATATTTCTCTGGTTCAGTTAGCTGTTGCCCTGCCTCCAGACCTTGCCAGGCATGTCTCTGCAAACAAGGACCCAGTGTTCCTTGCCCATACCAACCTATAATAATAGAGGTATGAAAATTAAGGCTTGAGCATAGATGTAAAATCTTACGGAACAGCCATGCAATGGACCTGAGGCAATGACCCGACTGCCAGAGCCACAGGAAACACCTTGCAATACATACTCCTGTTGGCAGACTGTGAGACTGATGCCTAGAACTTACCACTCCCTAATCCCCATTGTTACATCAGATGGGATGACCCCACTCCATTGGCTTTTATTAAATTCTTAGCCCCTTAGGAGGCCTTTGCATGGGCCAAAGCTTGATACACTGCCTCTCCCTCTGTCAGACCATACCAAGGGACTCACCCTCCAAGGGCTTGTAGTCAATGACAGGTAAGATCCCAAAAGATGGGACAACCTAAGACAGGCACAGTCCATAATGCTGGGTGACCCTCGAGGTGGGGACAACAATGCTGAGGAAAAGAACCTCGACTCCCACTGGTTTGCACGGAGTTGGCCCAGCCTGCTCTCGAGAGAACTGGCCATCTTGAAGGATGGAGCCCATAATAGGGATCAATCCCTTGCCTATGTTGCCAAATACAGCCCCTGGACTGATATCAGTATATATTTTGAACTGTGCCTCACTCTTAAAAATGAAAAAATAGGTGGAAATGTTGTGGAAAATCTTGTGACTGATTTTGTCTTTTGCCTTACATACCTATCATGCTGGAATGCATTGTTTCTAATGGGGCATCTGGCCTGCTAGGATGTAATAGGATACTAGTCTGCCATGCTAATAGGGATCCCATATGCTGTGTTGTGATTGGACTATTGCCCTTATATAAGCCCATACTTTCTTGCAATCAAGCAGATCTGTGTCACTGAACCTGGTCTCCTGCACCTGAATGTGGCAACGCTGGCACAGACTCCCCACCAGCCCTGGGGTCTGGACTGTACGACTGATCAGAGGAACTAAAAGAGCAGGAAAGCAGCCATAGCCAGAGGAGAGCAGCCACAGCTGGTAACCACACTTTAATTTCCTTCTCTTGTCTTATTGCTCTAGCAAGAGCTTCAAGCACTACTATGAAAAGCAGTTGCAATAGAGATTAACCCTATTTGGTTATTGATTTTATGGAGATGCTTCCAGTTTTTCTCCATTTACAATGATGTTAACTAAGGGTATGTTGTATATACTTTAATTATGTTGGGGTATGTGCCCTTGAGACCGATTCCTTCTAGGATTTTTAACCTGAATGCATGTTGGATTTTGTCAAATGCTTTTTCTGAATCTATTGAGATGACCATGTAGTTTTTGTATTATATGATTTATTATGTTTATTGACTTATGTATATTGAACCATAACATCATCTCTGGAATGAAATTGACTTGATCATGATGGATGAGCCATTGATGTGTGTCTGTATGTGGTTTTCCATTACTGTGTTGAGTATCTTTGCATGTATATTCAATAAGGATATGGATCTACAGTTTTCTTTTTTTGTTATATCTTTACCTGCTTTTGGTATTATAGTGTTGTTGACTTCATAGAAAGAGTTTGAGATTTTTGCCTCTCTTTCTATGTTTTTGGAGAGTTTAAGCAGTATTTGTTGTAGATCTTCTTTGAATGTCTTGTAGAATTCTGCCCTGAAACCATCTGGGCCTGAGCTTTTTTTAGTCGGGGGTTTTATATCACTTTTAATTTACTTATTTGTTATGGGTCAGTTTATGCTGTTGATTTCCTCTTGTTTTAATTTTTATGGTGACCGTGATTGTAGAAATTCATCTATTTCTTTTAGATTTTTGAATATGATGGAGTATAGATTTTTAAAGTATTCCCATACAATGGTTTGGATTTTTTTTTTTTTTTTTTTGTTTTGATGTTTTCCCTTTCATCTGATTTTGTTTATTTGGATTTGCTCTTTCTTTCTTTCTTTGGTTAACTGGGCTAAGGGTCTGTCTACCTTGTTTAGCTTTTCAAAGAACCAGATCTTAGATTCATTGATTCTTTGTACTGTTTTCTTTGTTTTTATTTCATTAGTTTCTGCTCTGATTTTGTTATTTCTTCTCTTCTGCTGGGATTGGGTTTCATTTGTTCTTGCCTTTGCAGTGCCTTGAGTTGTAGTGTTAGGTCATTTATTTGGGCTCTTTCTAATTTTTTAATGTAGGCACTTTGAGCTATAAACTTCCCTCTTAGGACTGCTTTTAATGTGTCTCAGAGGTTGTGTTGTATTGTATTGTCCTTTTCATTGAATTCCAGGAATTCTTTTATTTCTTTCATAATTTCTCCTTTGACCCATTCATTGTTTAGGAGTGTGTTTCTCAATCCGCATGAGTTTGTTAGTGACTAGGGCTTGGTCCGGTGTTGATTTTGAGCTTTATTGCATTGTGGTCTGATAGAATACATGAAATGATTTCTATTCTTTTGTATTTATTGGTTTGTGTCCCAGCAGGTGGTCTATTTTAGAGAAACTTCATCTCTGATTTTGTTGATTTGGATTTGCTCTGTCTTTCTTTTTGTTAACTGGCCTAAGGGTCTGTCTATCTTGTTTAACCTTTCAAAGAACCAGGTCTTAGATTCATTTATATTTTTTGAATTGTTTTCTTTGATTCTATTTAATTAATTTCTGCTCTGATTTTTGTTATTTCTTCTCTTCTTCTAGGTTTGATGTTGGTTTGTTCTTGCTTTCCAAAAATTTTTCTTCCTGATTTTTTAATGTAAGCCATATGAGCTATAAACTTCACTCAAGGGTTGCTTTTAAAGAACCAGGTCTTAGATTCATTTATATTTTTTGAATTGTTTTCTTTGATTCTATTTAATTAATTTCTGCTCTGATTTTTGTTATTTCTTCTCTTCTTCTAGGTTTGATGTTGGTTTGTTCTTGCTTTCCAAAAATTTTTCTTCCTGATTTTTTAATGTAAGCCATATGAGCTATAAACTTCACTCAAGGGTTGCTTTTAAGATGTCCCAAAGGTTTTGTTAAGTTGTGTTCTTGCTTTACTTTCTTCCAGGATTATTTTTATTTCTTTTGTAATTTCTTCCTTTTTAATTTTTTTACTGAACTTTTAAAATTGCATACAACATTTCCCACTCAGATTCAGACCCCCTCTTCCATCTATGCCTCCTCCTATCCCCCCAACTGAATCCTATGCATTCTGCCATACATGCTGAGTCTTATTCATTCAGGTGTTTGTACCTAAATATTCTTCAGTGTAAGTGTATCCACTGAAGTCTAGTCAGCCCATCCAATGGTAGTGTGTGAATCACATTCTCCCTCACCCAGCAGCAATCAGTCTCAAATAGTTCTCAATTAAATGTTGGCCTACCACATGTGTCTCACCTTCCCTTTGGGTCCTTGTTTAATTGAGCTGACAATGGTCCCACGTTCAACACCACCACTGCCACAGACTCACATGAGCAAGCCTACAGTGGCCTGGAAGCCTTTACCACCTTATGTTCATGAACCAGCCCTGGCTCTCACAATCTTTCCACCTCTTCTTCCTCAATAGTCCCTAAGCCATGGGTCAGTGGGGTTCTATCTACGAGTCCCATCCTACACTTTACAGTCTCTTCTCAAATTTTTGGCTAATTGCAGCCTTCTGTGTGTATCACACTCTGATGTACATGAAAGCCTCACTGGAGAGAGTTGAGGAGTGCATTAGCCTTCTCTCTACCTCTTATTCCATTATGTTCCATGAGACTCCATTGTAGAGATTTGACTTCAGATGTGTCACCTAGTCCTGGACATCTCCCAGGTATATATTCTCTGTGACTGACCAGAAGTGCAACGCTGCAGCAGTCTCCATCTGC
Source organism: Nannospalax galili (assembly GCF_000622305.1). Lineage (NCBI taxonomy): Eukaryota > Metazoa > Chordata > Mammalia > Rodentia > Spalacidae > Nannospalax > Nannospalax galili. Next base: position 3,591,413 of record NW_008348789.1, read on the forward strand.
TGCAAAGCTACTTGATGAATGCTGTATGGCACATTTGTCAATCTAAAGGAGGTCTATTCTATTTATTACTGTGTTCCCTACCAAGCAGCTCCTAGGTATACATATGCATTAGTGTTCAGACGCTCTACGTGCATTTCTCACAGGGTTTTTAGAGCATTACTTTTGTCTCTGGATTTTCTAGTCTCCCAAGATTCACTCTTCTCTACTCTTTTTTCTCCCATCCAACCTCCCTCTTCCCTCCCTTCTTAGTAATAGTGCCACCATTATTCCCAACCTCCACCCAATACCTCCCGACTCCTGCCATCTTTCCTTTCCTGACTTCCCTTGTTCCCCCACACTATGGTCCCTTGCATGTCCCTTCTTCCTCTCCTCCCTGCCAAATACTCCCACTTTTGCCACCTCCCTCATGTAACATCTGTTCCCTACTATCCCCATTTCAGGCATTTCAAGTTGTTTCTTATCCTTTACTTCCATGTATCCTTTGCCTCTTCCTGGCTCCTGGTATTACATCAGAATTTATATACTCTCTAAAGAAATAGAGGAGATGGAAAGACCTACTATTGTCATGGATTATTAGAATCAATATTGTGAAAATGAACATTTTACCAAAAGAAATTTACAGATTCAGTGAAATTCCAATCAAAACATCCATGATACAGAGCTTGACAGAATCATCCTAAAATTCATATAGATTCTCAAAAGACTGTGGATAACCTAAACAATCTCAAGCAAAAAGAACAGTGCTGGGGGAATCACCGTACCAGATCTCAGATTATATTACAGAGCTGTAGTCATAAAAACAGCATGGTACTGGCATTAAAAATAGACACATAGATCAATGAACATAATAGAAGTCCCAAACATGAGTTCATATAATTTCAGCCATCTGATATTCGACAAAGGTGCTAAGAACACACAATGGAGGAAAGATAGCATCTTCAACAAGTGGTGCTGGCAAAACTAGATCTCCACTTGCAGAAAATTAAAACTTGACCTTTATCTTTAAAAGCTCACAAAAGTCAACTCCAAATGGATCAAAGACCACTATATAAAAACCGAAACCTGGAAACTGCTAGAAGAAAACATAGGTAGCACCCTCCAAGATAGAGGTGTAGGAAAACACTTTCTAAATCAGACACCAACTGCTCAGGCACTAAGGTCCACAATCAGTAAAGTGGGACCTCATTAAATTACAAAGTTTCTGTACAGAAACAAACAAACAAAAAAAAAAAACTAAGGAAGGGAAGAGGAAACCCACTGCGTGGGTGAAAATCTTCCCCAGCTACATAAACAACAGAGGATTAATATCCAAAATATACAAAGAATTGAGAAAAAGAAAGAAGAAAACAAATGATGCAATAAAAAGATGGGTGACAGACCTAAATGGAGAGTTATCAAACAAACAAATATGGCTAAGAAGCACCTTAAAAAGTGCTCAACATCCTTGGTAAATAAAAAAATGCAGATAAAAACCATTTTAAGATTCATCTTACCCCAGTCTGACTGGCTAAAATCAAGAGAATGAAAAACTCAAAATGTTGGAGAGGATGTGGAGAAAGAGGAAAGCTCATTCATTGCTGGTGGGATTGCAAACTCATGCAACCATTATGGAAAGCAGTGTGGAGAACTCTCAAAAAAAATAAATAAATAAAAATGAACCTACCATATGATCCAGTGATTTCACTCCTTGGCATACACTCAAAGTACTCATCATCCTGTAGAGAGATACCTATTCATTTATGTTTGTTGCTGCTCTCTTCACAGTAGCTAAGAAATGGAAACAACTAAATGTCCCTCAACTGATGAATGGTTAATGAAAATGTGGTACATCTACTCAATGGAGTTCTACTCAGCAGTAAGAAAAGATAAAATTATGAAATTTGCAGGTAAATGGATGGTGCTAGAGAGTGTTATACTAAGTGAAGTCACACAAATTGAAAAAAGCAAGCGACATGTTCTCCCTCATTTGCAGATTGTAGCACCAATCCCTCATATGTGAGTACATAAATTCTTAATTTCGCCTGATCCATTCATCTTTCAAGAGTGTGTTGTTTAATCTCCATGAGTTTGGATAGTTACTAGAGCTTCTTTTGCTGTTGGTTGTAAGCTTTATTGCACTGTGGTATAACAGAAGTCATTGAATTATTTAAATTTTTTGTATTTGTTGAGCTTTGATATTCCCAAAAATATGGTCAATTTTAGAATAACTTGCATGATCTGCTGAGTAGAAAGTGTATTCTTTGGTCCTTGGGTAGAATATTCTATATATGTCTGTTAGGTCCATTTCATGTAAGATGTCATTTCATTCCGATGTCTCTTTGTTTATTCTTTGACCACTTGACCTATTAAAGAGAGCAGGCAATTAAATGCACCTATTATTACTGAGTTGGAGTTAATTTCTGTTTTATTGTCCTTGAGTACTAATTTTATGAAATTGAGTTCTCCATGATTTGATGAATATATGTTCCTGATAATAATATACTCTTGGTCAATTGTTTCTTTGATTAAAATGAAATAATCTTCTTTATCTCTTCTGATGAGTTTTAATTTGAACTCTATTTTGCCCAATATTAAAATTGTGACACCTCCTTGCTTTTTAGGGTCATTTTCTTGGAATATTTTTTCCATCCTTTCATCCTGAGATAGTGTCTATCCTTGACGGTGTCATGAGTTTCTTGGAGACAACAAAAAGATGGGTTTTCTTCCTTGATCCTTTGCACCAGTTTGTGTCTTTTGACAGGGGAGTTGAGGCCACTGATATTTAGTGTTATTATTAAAAGATGTGTATTGGACACTGTCATTTTGATTTTTTTGTGTTTGTGGCCCTATTTTGTGTATTCACTATTATGCCTTTCTTTGTTTTCTTTCTGTAGCCTCTTGGGTATACTCATCCCTTTGTTCCTTGTATTGCTTCAAGTATTCTCTGTATGGCTGGTTTGGATGAAATGAATTATTTCAGTCTATTCAGGTCATGGAAATTTTTCTGTTTCTTTAGGACTTTGATAGATAGTTTTGCTAAATAAAGTTTTTGGGGTTGGCATCGATGGTTGTTTAGAACTGGGAATACTATGGTCCAGGCTCTTCTGGCTTTCATATTTTCATTGAAAAGTCAGCTATAATTGTAATGTGTTTTCCTTTATATGTCACATGTTTTCCTCTGGCAGCTTTCAGTACTCTTTGTTATTCTTTGTTCTTTAATAAAAACATTTAATGTTTTTATTATGATATGCTATGAAGACTTTTTGTTCTGATCATGTGTAATCAGTGTTCTATGAGTTTCTTGAATATCTATAGGTATATCTTTCCTTAATTTAGGGAAGTTTTCTTCTATAATCCTTTCAAAGATCTATTCAATGCCATTGGCTTGGGAACCTTTTCCTTCCTGTATGCCTATAATTCATACATTTTGTTGTTTCATGTTGTCCCACATTTCCTGAGCACTCCATCCATGTGATGTTTTAATTTTAATGTAGTCTTTGCTTAAGGAGTCCAGATCTTATCACCCAGTCTTGATATTCTGTTTTCCCTTTCATTTATTCTGCTTGTGAGGATTTCTCCTGTTGTTTCTAATTGGTTTATCATACATATATTCATTATTTTTATTTTATGTATATGTGTGTATTGCCTGCATGTAGGTAAGTGCACCCGTGTTGTGCAATGCCTGCGTAGGACAGAAGAGACTGTCAGATCTCCTGGAACTGGAGTTATGGACAGTTGTTAGCTGCCATGTGTGTGCTGTGATTCAAACCTGGGTCTTCTGCAAGAACAATCAGTGTTCTCAACTGCTGAGCCATCTCCAGCTCCTCTAATTGATCTGTTGAGTTCTGTGTTCATTTCCGTTTGAGTTTTCTTCACTATTTTTATCTCTTTTGTGAATTTGCTTTTCAAGATATGAATTGTTTCTGACATTTCATTAAGTTGCATATTTGTATATTCTTGGGCTTCCATCATAAGTTTATGCCTTTCCTCTTTGAGTTCTTTGAGTTATTTGTGTATTCTTGAATTTATCATGTTTATGACTGTTCTTTTAAATTCTGCATCTTGAAGAATTTAAATAGGTGGTTCTCAATGCTGTGCCTTTGTGTAGGACTAGTGGGTTTTGTTGGAGACATATTTCCTTGGCTCTTCATGTTTTTTGTGGTTTATTGTTGCCATTTGGACATATGGATGTTCTTCATTTATTATGTGTTCAACATAAACTTCTATTCTACTTTTCTTATTTTAATTTTGGTTCTGTTAATATTGTTTATGTTGCTTAGTTACTTTTTGATCATGTATGGAAGACAAATTGGTGGTTGCTTTAAGTTCTTGAAGGGTAGCAGACTGGTCTGACTCCTCACTGAGCAGGTCTGTCCACCTGATCCAGAAGCAGGAAATTGGTGGTCAGGGGACTGCCCAGGAGGGACTTAAGGATCTATGGTAGGGTGTTGAATTGATCTGATTTAGGAAGCTAGTTCTGGCATCTGAGGTAAAGGAATTGAAGCCCAACTGTGACAGAGGCTGACAGGGGACAGGGTGGATGTGGCTGAGGGAATTCAAGCAGAGAAACAGCAGGTGGGGTCTGACTTACCAGAGTCCTGTCTGAGCAGGTCTGTCTGACTGATCTTGAGGCTAAGAAGTTGGCTGTGAGGGTACTACCTGGGGAGGGACTGAAGGACCTATGGAAGGGTGTTGATTTAGTCTGATTTAGGAAGCTAGTCCTGGGATCTTAGGTAAAGGAATTGGAGCCCAGCTGTTCCGGGTTAGTACTTTTAGAGAGAATACTTAAGCAATTTGTGCTAATCAAAACATGTCTTCACATATTGTCATAAAACTGTGGTCCTATATCTTTCTAAAAAATTGAGAGTACAAGCAAAACTTATTATGAGGTAAAAAGATTAGAGAAAATGGATTAATAATAAAGTAGAAGACAGAGGTGAAGAAGATAAATTAAAAGACTAAGTTCTTTATAGAATAGGTAAGAAAGGATCAAAGTATTTGAAGGCCTTTTAGCAAATAAAAGTAATAAATCAAAGCTTGAAATACAGAAATAATAATGTCAGCCAGTTTAAAAGAGAATTCATGGTGAGATAGGTTTAAAAATATTTCTATTCCAAATACAGGTCTAAAACAGGAGAAAGTTTAATACTTCATGTAATTTAAAACTAGAAAATACATGCATACATCAGGAGAATCCATTTGAAACTCAATTTCTCATCTAATCATAAATTGGAAATGTCCTTTTGTTTGAAATGATCTTCACTTGGTGTACAAAGGTAATATAAGAAGCTCAAAGCAAAAAAAAATAGTTAAGGGATTATGATAATGACATTTGAAATAACATAAAGAAATGATAGGATTTTCATGAATAAAAAATGTCATGAACCACACCTGGAATTCTATTTCCTATTTTTGTGAGTGGTTTGTAATAGCAAAGCATACTTTAAAGGGACTACTTGAGGGACCACACTTGATTGGAACTGTTACAAGGAACATTTGGACAGATTTTGTCGTATATTGCTGATTCCTTACATTTTCAGTTACATTTAGGCATGTGTCTTTGCTTCACATAAATTTCTTAGGTGTCAATCAACTGACTCTCCTTATATAGTATGGCAATCTCAAATGTTCTAGATAAAAATTATGTGCATCATGTAGAACACAAAAAAATCTAATCAACTATGCTATGTCTATGTTTCATTAGTGAAAGGAGAATAAGACTTTAAGTGAATCCGCTTATTTTAATTTTTCCTTCATATATGAATGATTTATACTTATCTAAGTGTGTTGAACAGAATGAATGACACTGCAATAAATTTTTCATTGGCACATATGTTTTTATACTTTGTTGTGTTTTCCAAACAACTTCAGAACTTTACCCTTTGAATATTAAGTATAATATTTACTATGTTGGAGGGAGATTTGTAGATGAACTTTCTATATAATTATAACTATTTATTTTCACTAACTTAAAATGCAAAATTTCTCCCTTCTTTTGGATGGAGAATCTATCCAGGTCTTATTCTCTCTGAGCCAAAGAAAATATGAATAATATGTTTCAAATCTATGTCAATTCTGAGAAAAAAATTGTCAGGATCTGTTCTATTCCAAAACATTGGTTTAAGGTATGTATATGGACTTTATTCATAAAATGATTAGGTTTTCAGACTTAATAAAACTTTTAAATTTTCCAATATAAATATGAATCTTCATTACACAGAAAGCTAAAACTAATGGCAGTTTGACAAGATAGAAGAAAATGAGTAAAAGTTGTAGAGAATATTTATTTTCTTTCAATGATCTGAGGAATTGTACCTTTGATTGCCGACATAAAGATGCATATGTAGAAAACCAAATAAGTAATATGCCCATAGCCCTCACTGTCTCACTTTCCTGTGAGGCTGTGAATTTGTATAACAGTTCTTTATACATTAAAGAATCCTTCAGAACATTTATAGGATAAAATCCCACCCTGGGGGCTGGATAGATGGATCACCAGTTAAGGGCAATGGCTGCTTTTGCAGAGGACCTGGATTTGATTCCCGGTACTCACATCGTGACTAACAACCATCAGTAACTCCTGTTCCAGGGAATTTGGCACTCTCTTCTGATCTTTGAGGGCATTGCTCAATATGGATGCACTTACATACATACAGGCAATACACTCATACACATAAAATAATAAAATAAAATAAATAAACCTTAATGACATCAAATAAATAAATAAAAAATTATGGAACAAAACATGAAACTAGCTCCAAATCACAAATAGAAGATAGAAAATGAAACTAGAATAGTTCAAAATTGATATTTATTTTAACTTCAATATTTCACATTTTCTTACAATTTTACAGTAGATAGAAATTGAAACCTCATACATTGGAGTTCCTTTTACTTAATGATGTATATTTATAGGATATGATTGCATGTGCTGCAAGGGAAGGCAATTTGAAGTAATGAAGTAACCTCTGACTCTGTGGAGTTAATGAAGCTTACGTATAAGCAAATTGTGGTTTTCATTTCAAAGAAAATTAAGAACTAAATAATGCTACTTAACTAAAGAATTATTTCTGCCTGTCACTCTTACAGTGCATATGTGCTATGATTTGCACAGTTATCGTGGGCATTTTGACAACAGTAATAAATGACCAAGTGGATGAAGAGCCAAGATATTAAAGACAAGAGATCTAGCAAGTGGTTGGAGTTATCAGTGAGGATGATCTTAATCTGCCAACCAACTCACATCATTGCCTGCTTACAAAGGACAAGTTCAACAGCTATAATATTTTTCACTGACAACATGAACTGAATTTAGGCAAACAACTCATCCAGAAACAAACATATGTAAAAATCATTTTCAAAACATAAAAATATAAGGTTTACTTATCACTACAAAAGCAAGCCTGTGTCTGAAGAAAGTAAAGTAAGAACTAGGAGGCTAAAAGGCAATACAAATAACCATACTTTCATGTATATAAAGGAGACCAAGCTTATTTTATGCACATCACCAAACTGATCTTTCTGTATGTCATTGTGATTGACTTATTGTATTTTTTCAAAGAATAAACGTCATTTTTTATTAACTAGAAAAGCTTCACATTTATTTCACTTTCTTAATCTGTGTTTGTGTCTTCAAAATTTTCATAATAATTTTCTGCTCAATAACAAAAGCAAGCTTGATCCTATGAATATTATTAGCACACTTGTAACCACTGTAGGCTGCTGGTGTGTATATTCTTTAAGACAAGTTTATAAGGTCTTTAGGTCTCACAGCATGAATACCTTAAAATCCGCTTGCATGAACGCTCACACACACACACACACACACACACACACACACACACACACACCATGCAAATTGTGAGTTTTCCCCAATCTTCTTGGAATACAGGTAAACAATACTATTGCTAGGGACTTGAGATAGCTTAATTTTGTTGTATGCTGTGTATTGTAGGAAATTCTAAGATACTATGTCCAACACTGGAAACTTCTGAGCGTTTCTAAGCACTCTCTCCAGAAGACAAAAAGCTTATTGCACATGTGGGCAATCTAACCTTCTAATTAACTAGAAATGCTGTTTCCCAGTTCTTTAATATAATAGACTATAATTTTCCCTTAGACACAATCATTTTCAAATTATTTCATGAAATTAGATTTTTATTCCTCTGTATAGATATTTCATATTAAACACAGTCTACTTACTGATTATTTTGCTTTGAGGATTGTTTTTCAGATTGATACCTATTTTACAGATCTTACCAGTTTCTCAAATGCTTGTTTAATTTGGAACACATCTTCATAGTTATAAATGATGCTTAAGGCTTTTATGTAGTTGTACTAATTAGTTTCTCTACACAAATCAAATCACTGCCTGTCTTCAGCAGAATCCAGTTTTGACTGTTAAATTCCTGGTCATAGTGATTCATAGTCAAGCTGGATGGTCTCTGTCTAAACATAGGTTTAGTTCTGAGTATACAAGGTCTCTGTATGTTGTGGTAATTAATGACAACCTACATGTGGTTGTCGTTTGTTAAATGATAAAACATCTGATAAAAATATCCCTAGAGCTATTTTTTTAATCTCTTTCTTTTTTTTTTTGAAGAGATTTTATTCTACAGACAAATGCTACTTACATTCCACCAGCTAGCTAGAAAGGAGTAGTTATTCTGTTTTAATTCCCTAATTTCAACTCATTTGCACTGAATTGAAACTATTTCTTTTTCTGATAACTGGAAAAGGTAGTCTGATGTCTGAAGAAATATATTGTTAGTAATACAAAGTTCCTATACTGAGTTTTAATTTCCCAAGTTTTATTTTGCGTTATTATAGATAAAATATCTATCATCCACTTTAATGTTTAGAAACATTTTAATGTTTTAGTTATGGCATCTTTTCTATTTGGTGAAACTTCTGTGGAATCATTTGTTTATTGTCTATTCTGTAATTTCAATGTAATTACACCAGGGAGGGAAGTTATTAAACCTCAACATCCCCTAGAATTCCTGTAGTGAAACGCTAAAAGCTGGATTGACATATCCATGGAAGTTAGTATCAGCAGTAGCAGCAGAGTAGATGCACTCATCAGCAATGAACAAAGGTGGGCAGGGAAAGAGCAACGGTTTGTCCCTCGGGTCTCCTTATAACTAAGCTGCCACTGGAAAGTGTTTCCTACTCTGGAAGGTCTGCCTTCCTCACATAATTCTTCCAGAACATACTCTTATACATCTGCCCAGAGGCATGTCTCAGTAGATTCCACATTAAATCAAGTTGACAACCATGATTAAGCATCCATTACAGTAGCAATGGGGATAGGGCATAAAGCTTTAAGAGGATTAGGTGCAGTATGTTGGGGAAAAGAAGGGGCAAAAGGAAGGTTAGCCAAAACTAAGGATAAATTAAAACACAGTATTTTATAAGCTCATTAAAAGTTATATGTTAAAATAGTGTTTGAAGAAATGGACCCTGCATGAGTGGATGCTGCTGCTCCTAGAAACCACAAATTATTAAATGAAAATCTTAATGTCAGGTTTGGGACACCCCCCCCCATGAGTTGTCAATCAAAGAGTTCTCAGAATAAACCAAAACAACATAGACTCTATTGCCATTGACTTGGTTGCTAACTAAATCTAGTTGGCAAGACTTATAGGTCAAGACAAAAACAATGTGATTGCAGGATATAGAGAAATCAAGGTGGAGGAAGCGTCCTCTCTGCTGGCCAGCTTTCATAGTGTCAGAAGTTGACATGCAGGTAGGTGGGGAGAAAAACTAATAAATCTTACCCAACTGTAAACTCTGTGTGGTGTAATACTAACTTGAAAGAAAATATGAACAGTGGTACAACACTAGTACCACTGTTAAGGGGGAACCAACTGCTTTCTGATAGGCTTGAGGCCCACTCCACAGGAGGAAGTTCATGCTTAGTACTATAACCTGGTCCAAAAGACAATTGTTGAGGAGTCAATGAGCCTAGAGGGAGTGAATGTACTACTGCTGTTCAGCTAAATGACATATTGTCAAAATGGCTTCTAGATATTTACACTTACTCTCATAGATTAGTGTGACTTTCAGTCTTGGTCAGAGAATAAATTTTTAGCAGTGGATAGTACTTTAATCTTCCCCCTGGAGGGACACAAACAACATCCTCCCATCTCCCTTAGTCCCAATGACAAATGTAGGTATAATTTCACCCAAATGAAGCCTGGGAAACCAGTGAGTTTATTGGGCTTATTTACAGAGCACTGGGTGAGGGCATACTTACAGGAGTGTGGATACTACCCCAAAAAGGCTGCACTAGAAAGTCTTCATTTAACCGTGGGTGGTCACTTTCCCACAGCCATATACAATGGCAAGAGAGCCTCCTTTAGGCTTCCTCTGCTTTTATACCCTAAGCCCCTCCCCTTCATGCAGCTAGGACCAACTGGTTGGCTCAGAGGTTCCCATGACTCTCCAAGCCCCTCGTTGTTTGTGGAGGGCAACAGTCAACTAGCTTAGCTATGATGATCCTGAGCAAAGGGCACGACCAAACTTGTTAAGATGGCATCTGTCCACCATCTGTCTGTCAGAGGACAATTCTATGCAACAGCACTCAATGCAGATACACGTAGTTGGCAAAAGTGCTGAAAATCAGTGATTGTTGAGTGTACAGCCCATCACAGACATCTATGTTAGCCCATTCTACTCCCCCAAGTTTCAAGAAACATCATGAAAGAGGGATCAGAAAGAATGTAAGAGCCTGAGGATGGGGAGTAGTGCTGCAAACCAGTATGCTCTGGACACGACATAACCTCACTCAGTAATGAACTTACTGCATCTGTGGATTTCATTATGAAACCCACACAACATTAGATCCATTAAAATTCCATTGTGGATATGGCTTCCACCTCTCCCCCGAGGAGCTTTGGCAGTTTATAGTTGCTGAGGGAGAGAAAGTAGTTTTTTTTAAGTGGTATAGCCACTGCTAATTTTCCCACTGTCCAATAAACTCACACCCTTGTTAATGCAAGCAGCTCTAAGTAAGTCCAGTGGGTCACACACATACAGAATACATGAACACTAGAGTGAGGCTTACTGGGAAGAATAAAGATTAAAATAGGAGTCAGCGATGATATAAAGAAACATAATAAAGTGTGAGTAATGTCAAAATACATTATATGCATTATGAAACTGTCAAAGAATAAACTTAAAAACATTTTAAAGACACTATGTCCTGTAAGAATATGACATTCTTAGGCTTTAGTAAGCCAAATATACTACCTTTTCTTTAAAAAAAAATGGCCTTACCATTAAAACCACTGAAACTGACAACTTGAAATTTATGAATTTATTTTGAAAAGAAGAAAGATAAAAATGGATTCTGAGACTGAGAGTAAAAATATTCTTTAAAGTTCACAAAGGAGTGGAATAAAAGTAGATGAACTGTTAGACAGTTGCTGAAGAAGGCAAAATGCAATGTGCACAGATTGGTATTGTAGACAAGGCGATCCTGTGGTACCAAGTACTACCTGTGATATAGACGTAAGGTCAGAAAGGCTGGATGACTTCATAAGCAGTGTGAGTAAAGATAGAGGCAATCAACTCATGAAAGTAGTGCCTTGTATAAAGAAGGAGAACACTGAGAATGAACGTATTTCAGGAGGAATGCAGGAGTCCACCATTGAGATGTTAGATAAGAAAAACCTGTAATGAAGAGAGAGAGTAAATGGGGAAGCTATAAAGATAAACCTAAAATTTCTAGAAGTGTTTAGGTGAGATGGATATTCATAAGTCATTACAATATTGGCATTAAAGCCATAAAGGGACGGGGAGAGGGCTTAGTGGGTTGTGCTTGTTATGCAAGTGTGAAGATCTGAGTTTCAATTCCCTGAATTCAACATGGACAAACCATGATAACATATCTGTAACCCCCTTGCTCCTACAGTGAAATTGCAGACCAAGCTAGGAGAGTCCTCAGAGCTTGCCAAAGATCTAACCTGGCATAACCAGGAGGGAAATGAGGAAGAAACCCTGTCTAAAGGCAGATAGGCAGGAAGGACAGAACTCTGAGTTTGTTCTCTGACCTCAACACATGGGCAGTGGCATGTACACATCTATATTCAGACAAATAAACACACATGCATACATACATATGGACACACAATTATACTTGAAAGGAAAAAGAAATGAAAAAATAAAAACAATGCCACAAAACATGAATGTCAATTATGGAAAGCTGTAAATAAGGAAAAAAAGAGTGATTATCACAAATATTGAAGAAAACATTACTAACACAGTTAAATAAAAAAGGTGGGGTTATCCAACCCAGTAGATTATGAAAATCAGAAGGAAAGAAGTCAGCAACAATTTGCTTACAGGACCTATGAGTTAAGGAATCAAAATAAGGAGGAAGATTGTCCTTATTCATAAAAATTTGTATAGAGTTCATGAATGACAAAATCTAATAGTGTCACCAGTGGTTTTGGAAAGTCAAATTCAACTTTCCTAGTGTGTAATCTCTACCAAAATTATGCAATAAATTAGAAATGACTTATATTTCACATACTAATCTCGAGGACTTTTAGCTATGAAACAGGAGGCAATTGGTACAATATTCTGACGGACTGTGATAATTAGGAAGGGATTGAGTTTGTGTTCATTATGGAATATAATAGTATAAAGGAAATTTATATAGTAAGTGATAAATGTAGAGATATTATCTTTCATAAAAACACTCAGGCTTTTATTTGCAAATGTGTCATGTCTGACAGAGTTAAGGGCCATCTAGTCCTGAGGCCAGACATGAAGTATTCTATCCAGAAACTGCTAGAAAACCCATGATTTGCATAGCTGTGCAGACTTCTTGGCATAAAACCTAGTAAAGACCCTGTTGAAATGCAAATACTTTATTACATTGAATTACATTAAGCTTCATAAATAGGATAATGCACATAAATCCCATAAAAACTGTTTGTATAGAGGAAATAAATGAATTAATATGAGAGTGTGCATATATTAGGTAATGTCTTTGTAAAGCAGCTTTTTAAAGACATTGAATTTTATTTGCCATTTAGTGTTTGCATTTTTCTACTTTGTTATAAAATAATCTATTCCAGCAGCCTGAACTAGCAGATATTTGAAACTGACTATTTGCATCTGATTAGGAACATAGGCATAGTAAAGATAAGTGTATATATTAGATAAGCAAAACCAGATGAAGTGTTTATTCTTTTATTAATCCAGTATATTTGTATGCTCAGCAGTACTCATCTTCAAATCATGTTTTCTCATTATGAATTAGGTCATTAAAACCTTTGAAGCAATAAAAAGTATGTAAATATTATTTTTAAAGTGTGTAAAACAAAGAGTCCAAGTTGTGTAGCTAATCTAGAAATTACAAATAAATTGCCAGTTAAAAAAGAAGTTACTTATGATAAACTTTCTCTCACTTTGAGAGAATCCAAAATAGAATTGTTTTCCATGAGTGATGCTTCAAATTTGTATATATATATTTTTGAGACAGAGTCTCCTCATAGCTCCAACTGGTCTGAAACTCACTATGTAGACCATGCCAGCCTAAATATAAATACCTGTCTGCCTTTGCCTCAGGAGTGATGGAAATAAATGTATGCACCACCATGCCCAGTTTCATTTATAAATTTTATTATATTTATGGTATTTATTGTTTATTTGTGTGTGTATATGTGGACATTCACCAATACAAACACAGACACAGACACACACAGACACACACAGATACACACACACACATACACACACAGTCGGATAGGTATGGGACATGCATGCCATGTGCTAGTACGAAGTCAGAGGACAACTCTTAAGGGTTATTTCTCCCCTTTTACCATGTGGGTCCCAGTGATTGAACTCTCCTCTGGCTTGGTGGCAAGCATCTTTATTCATTGACCCATCTTGTTAGGTCTGAAAGAATTTTAGATTAGTTAGCATGGATATTCTGTAGCCCAAAACAACCAGAAACACACTTGTAGTTTAAAACATAAACAAAAAACAACTGAGCTTGGTGTTGATGCATTGGGGAAGAACATGCACTAAGAGGGCCTACTGAGCTTTCCAGTATCACAAGGGACTTACCATAGGATGTGAGCTCTCTTAAATGTGCCCATTTGTGGCACTGTTGAGGTGGTATTAGACTCCATAGGTGTGACCTTGGTGGTGGAAACACATCACTAGGGGCAGGTTTGAGATTTTATAACTTTGTTCAACTTGCAAGTTGCTTTCTCTCTGCTTCCTGTGTATGCTTGAAGATGTGAGCTCACAGCTTTCTGCTCTGGCTGCTTCTTGCCATGCCTCTTCTGCTGTCTTTGACTCTTATCTTCTGGAATCATAAATCCAAATTAACTCTTCCATTATTTGTCTTTGTCATGGTATTTTATCACAGCAACAGAAAGTAACTAAGACACACACTATGAGGCATTGCTGAGTTTTGCAGCGGTCATGGCAAAACACTGACTACACAATGAGCTTTCTTACAGGTAATTGTGGGAAGAGATTAGTAAAGCAGTTTTTATTTAGCCTTTGATGATTTCAGGGAGTAAGTTTACTTCTATTGTTGAAAATTTAAATTTCTTATTAAGAATGAGGGATAGTCATAGCAAGAATATTTATATTTGTCAATGAATCAACAGTTACCTCAATTAGAAGTGAATTTTGGTTTGTGGCTTGAAGAATAGCCATGGATGAATTGGTTTCTTAGAGAATTTATTTTCATTGTAACTTTAACATTGGTTCTTGAGATTGATTTCCATAGTGCTAAAAATATAATAATGAAAAACTGCCTTTCCTATTCTGGTCCAGAGTTTGGTAAATGAAAAGGATTAGTCCACGGGGAACTTATGCTGATGATATATTGATACAGAGAAGGAGAAATCCAGTAATCAGAATTGTAAACACAGAACTAGTATTTTTTATATTTAGAAATACACAGATCATGAAATTAGTCACCTACCTGTGTACTTAGGTATTTACTACGTATCTATTATGCATCAGTCTAACTAGCATCTATATATCTATTATTTATGTTAATAATATAAAGGAATCATTGACTGTTTTGCATATGTATGAATGTAAAAGAGAAGTTGGAAAAGAACCTAGCATTAGAATGAGTCATCTTATAGGTCTATAAAAGGCTCACCAGTGCAGTTATTGCTTCCATTTGCTCTGATAATGGGTTTGCACCCCATGCATTGACAATATAAAGAGAAAAGGCATTTGCAAATGAAGTAAATATCACTTAGAAATGTAGCCACATGTGGTAGAGCTGAAATCTATTCAAAGAAAATCTGTAAATGAGTTTAGAACTAAAGCAAGGGATGAAACTATCCATAAAATATACTAAGATGGTCCAGGTTCAGATATTTTTAAAAATAACTGTCCATAATTATCTACAAACTAATCAATACTGGTTACAGAACCAATTTCATCAGGGCAATAGAAACAAAAAAACAAACATATGCATTAGTTCAATAGAAGTAGTGTGTAGAAGAGAAAATGGAAAGCAATTGCTGAACTCTTTAGGAAATTTGCATTGGAAAAACTTAAGATGGTCATTTCGCACTGAGAAGAAAATAGCTTGGCATCAGATATTTCATCCCGGAATGACCTTCCAGTTGTAAAGTTGTACTAATACATTCTAATACAACACTAATAATGAAAATTACTGAGATATTGATGTGAGCACAAGAATTCCCAGTTTTGCAGAACTACCAAGGGTGTAAAGTTTTCTCTACTGTTAATCAGTAGAACAAATGAAGGACAGAGGGCCATTGTCTTTTGCATGAATTCATGTCTGAAATTTTTTAAAAGTGCCTTAGCTTTTATTGTTTCTTGCCCATATTACCACTGTTAAAACCATTCTGTTTGGGGAAATATTATGTTAAATAGAGTAACCCAGACTCAGAAAGTCAGTGTCACATACTCCATCTCATATATTGATCATAGCTTCAATATTTTTGGTTTCATTTAACTTGAAATGTCTGTAAAAACCTAGAAACAATAAAGGAGTCATGGTAGGGAAAAAGGGCTTAAGAGGTATGGGAATAGCAAAATATGTGTTCCATGGAAAATAGAGAAATGGAATATTGGGTATGGCGAGGTGTAAACAGGATGGTTTGGGAGATGGGGAGAAGATGGGTTGCAGGACGAGGGATGACTAAGACTATGGATGTATGAAGAAGTCACATGGAGGCACACTACTTTATAAGTTAATCTTAAAACCATTTTTAAAAGAGTTTACATATGCTATGCATTTGTGGATAATGCTGATCCCAAAAATCATGGGTAAGTTCCCCACCCTTTTGTGGGTCATCCGCTTACAAATTGTTGTCAAGAAAGGACTTAGAGTTCTCTTTAGTACATGCTTGCAAGTACCAACATGATGTTAATTTAAACATAGACTACTGTTTCTCAGGTGTGTTTTATTAAACTTCTTATATATAAGTATAAACCTCATCATGTCACCAATATATGTGTTGATTACTCATCAGCACACATTCTTTATTTTTACAATATACATTCCCTATATTATCATCATGGTAAATAAATTATTTATCTAATTAGTTATTATCTTTAAGTCAATGGCAATGTTTAAGCTTCCATATCAACATAGGTGGAGATACGAATAATTGAGAGATGTAGCTACATAATTCACAACACTAAACACCATTTCATTCAGTTCATTTTTTCACTATAAGAAAGATAAATAGAAATTTAACCAAAGGGAAATAAAAAAGGGCAAGGCTGGTAAGATGGCTTGGTGGGTAAAGTGCTTATTGTACAAGGACAAATACCTGAGTTCATATCTCCAGTACCAATATCAAAACTAAGCATGGGGGAACACATCTGTAACCCCATTGTTGAGGATCCAGAGACAGGAGAATCTCTGGCTTGCTGGCCAGCTAGCATGACTGAAGAAGTGAGCTCTGAGTCCCGTGAGAGACTGTCTCCTGAAATTAAAAGAAGATAAGCAAATTGATTTTTGAACTGGACATGCACAGACCTACATGAAAGAAAGGGAAAAAATGAAAAAAAGAAAGAAAGAAAGAAAGAAGGAAAGAAGGAAGGAAGGAAATAGAAAGAAAAGGAAGTTGGATCAATTTCTTTTTTCAATGACAAGATCATGTGACCTTGTCATTATTATTAATGAAAGAATTTAGCTTTCAGATTAGCATACTAAAATATAAAGTAGAAGAAAGTATTTATTTGAATGGTAGGTTAAGAAACCTACTGTAAAAAGCTTCTATGTAAAATGCTTTCAAAGAGATGCTTGCTTCTGATGGCAGGGGACTGACCTAATTAAGATGCCTAACTAGATTGAATGACTGTATATTTCCAGTCTGAATTCTCAAAATGATTTCATGTACTGGCAGTTAGGAAATATAAAGACCACAGGGGAATTGATCTCATGACCTCAGCTTCATTAGCTGAATACATTTAATGAACTGAGATAGCAATGATTCTAGGAATGGCTGGGACATTTGTCATCATTACTCATCAGCTCATGTGCAGACACGTCACCATAGTAAAGCAAAGCTTCCTCACTGCTTGTATTCCTGTGTATGAAAAGAGTAGTTCACTTTTGCCTTTATGCTTTATTTTCTGATATGTTGAAACCTCCCAATATTTTCTGACATTTTTTCAGTTAGTTTCTGTTTCATTATTACTGTGGGACTGGAGAACATTGACTACTCTTGCATAAACTCTAGGTTTGATTCCCATTACCCACATGGTGTCAAGCAACTGTCAGTAACTCCTGCTCCAAGGGAGTCAACACTCTCTTCTAACCTCTACCAGCATTTCACAACACATGTGCACTTACATATGTGTAGGCAATATGTTTATACATATAAAATTAAAAAATAATAAAATTTAAAAAGTAAAAGTTAATATTAAATCCTTATTTGGGATTTCTAGGCATCAAAATATGATTATTATTATTATCAGATATACTCTCAAATAGTGTATGGAAATCCCACATACAACTCATGCAACAAATTAGAGACAGTTATCAGCACAAAATGAAATTAATATTGTTATTTAGAAACATAAATGCCTTTTGACTATGAAAATGAAAATAATCTGCAGAATATTAAGTGAGCAGTGCAAAGAATAGGCCAAAGATATCACCACATTTAAAGGATCTTGTCAGGTTACATTCACCAAATTTCTTATTTTAGAATAATTTAATTTTATCAGTCACATCTTATATGATTTTTTTCCAGACATTCTGAGTTTATTCTGTCCTCTAGTATTGTGGCAAAATATCATCTTGATAATCAAGGTCCATCTCCCCAGAAAATATAACAAATTCTTTCTCTGATGATTAGTTCAGTGGCATGAGACAAATGCTGGTTTCAGATTGTACAAGGAATCACTTTGCTATTCCCTGGCTCAGTAGTATTCTCGTTCAAACAAAGAGATCTAAAGAAGGGAAATCTAAGAGACATGAGGACAGAAGACATATATACTGCCTTATCACTAGATCAGGAAGAATGTTATTGACAGGAACCAGAGACACGTTAGATACTGTGTTTATGAACTCTTATAATTGGTCTTCACTTATAAAAAGAGACATCAATTCTGACATCACTGGGTCCTGTTCCCTTGGTTAGTACAGTTCACATGTATAGGTAATGTCAGAGGGAAGATAGACCATCTATCTGAAGAAAACAACACATTTTGACATTGAAATTATTGCAGTCAGTAACTTCTTGTCACTTTTCTTTTTTACTAAGTTTGATGTCTCTTCTTTAACTAGAATTTCTTGATAAAGATTTTAAGTGGAAATTTCTACCAAGAATAGCAAAGCAATTGTTATTATATACTATGTCAGGATTTCATATTCAACAAATATTTCACTTATATTGCCAAATCTATTCTTCACCTCCAGATTGTGGCTTCAGAATTAGAATTATAATCTCTAATTTTTATCATAAACATTATTTTTGGTAATGCTACAGATCCTGAGGAAATATCATAATTCTTCAACTTCTTAGGAAAATGATCAATATAACTGTCACTCCACAGTACTTAAGGCAAGGCTAAAGAAAAATGTAAGCATTCCTGTGTGGGATGGCAAACAGTTCATTAGGCACCTGGAGAAACATAGGACCTAGTTACTTTCTCTAAGGTTTCAGGGAGTGTTAAAAGAATAAGCTATATTAGACTTGTGATGGTTTTGGCTTCAGTAAGAAATTCATGTGTTTCTTATTTTTAAAATGTATACTTAGAAACAGCTTCTGAATGATAATGTGAAACAATGATAATATGTTGCCCTTTGAAGGACAGCTAATCACAGCAGGAAGAGTGAAACAAGAAAACTAAGAACTGTCTTGAGGCAGGCATAGAGCTTTGCAGGATGGTTGGCCCAGCCCTTCATGAGATTCTGATCTACACACCTGTGATCTCTGTGTCATATTGAAGCAGAAGCCTTAGGTGAATCTTCATTGCATGTGATAGCATTCTTCCCCTCATCCCCTCTCCTTATGATCAGGAAGATGATTCTTCCTTCTAGAAAGTGCTGGATAGCTTTTGTCTATAACATTCTGATCCTTCCACTTCAGGGCTTTGACTAATTTCACCTTACTGGAGATCTGAGTTGCTCTGTGCGGAGGCAGAAATTCCTACTTCTCCTCTGGCACTCTTCAGTGTAATCCTTTACTTCTTGTCAGACTTTGGTGTCAGAAGCTCCATCACTTCTGGATATTTTATAATACAGCGCTGTACAGGACAGGGTATTATTTAGATAACTGGCCCTGAAACAGCTTCTAACATCAGAAGTCTCAGAGCCACACAAGGCCCATATCCATCCTCACCAACTGTTAGAATTGCAAATGATCCCTTCATCATATCATCTCTTGCTCTTTCAGGAGGGGCTTCTTGTTGAGTATGCATGGATACTGAGGGAGTACAGCTCACTATTCACTTCTAATATCCAAGTAGCCTTCCTGAAACACAAAAGCTATGCTTTACAGTACCATAGATGATCTAGGATTATGTGTGACTTTTCTCCCTGCCTTTAAACATCATCTTTCCTTATGTGCTTACAATTTCATTTGAAAACCGTTTTACAATTATACTGGAAGTGAATTATGAGTTTAGGAACCTACTGCTTTATATTTCCTAGTATATTGCTGTCTGTATTTCAAAGTTTTCAGGTAACTGATTCAACATAATAAGTATAAAGCAATGGTGACAACATGCCCAAGACCCATGAAAACACCAGCAAACAAAAACTTCACATAGAACTGGGGAAAGGGACAGCAGGCCCCAATCTTAGCTGAGAAACTATTGGCAGCTGATTACTGCTGGACAAAGAAGAGTTGATCTCCCTTAAGGGAGTGGCTGTAGATAGGCTGACTAGACTGCAGTGGATGAATTAATACCATAGGAACACTGAGTATACAAACTTGACTTGATAGGCCTTAACATTTATAACAGAATGTATGAAATTAATTGGAGGGGGTATAGGAAATAAAAAACAGTAAAATAAAATAAAGAAAAATTATACTTGTTTAAGTAAAAATAATTGCATTTTTCTATCTGTACTAGAAATTGAACTTATGGCTTTGCACATGCTAGACACATATGCTCCCACTTAGTTATATTCCTAGAACTTTTAATTATTTCTTTAATTTTGAGAGAGGAACTTGCTAAGTCACCCAGACTGGCTTTGAATGTACTCCGTATCTCAGGCAGACCTTGAACTTATGACTCTCCTGCCACAATGTTTCAAGTAGTTAATACAGTCTTTTGCTATCAGAGCCAGCTAAGACCTCATTCTGTGAAGTAAAAATTTATAAGACTTTTAAATATAATTTAATAGTCCCATGATTTATAAATATACATTGTATTGCATTTCTAAAATATCATCTGTAGAGTTGCATTATCTCAAATGAGCAATAAATATTTTTATAATCCTGACTTCTTTTCCACAGTGCACATAGCAATCCTCGTCTGCTAAAGCTGTGCCTTCTGAGAATGTGATCCCTTATGAGTTTTCAAGGATTTCCAGGTTCATAGAAGCTGACTTTTTACTCCCAAATTTTATGACTCTAAAACCATTAGAAGAACATCAGTGCTGTCCTAAACTGGATTGTTAAAGAAAATGTAATATGCCTGATGAATTAAAATAAAAAGTTGGAAACACAACAGCATATTGAATTACGTCTTAATTTTTCCTTCTGAAATGTTTTATACTGAAGGGGATTGATTTGTGGAGTACATTCTCAAGCAATTTCACCTTTGTTTCTAGAAAAACTACATTTTGTCCTAGAAAGCTATTGACATTTCATGAGAGGAAACAGATTCAGAATTGCTGCCCAGTCAAATCTTTCTTAGCAATAGTTCCCTATCCTTCACCAAAGACAATGCAATTGACCTTGGGTCGGAGGATAAAAAGCTGCCATTATGAAGTGACAGAATAAATGGTTGTCTTCCTTTGCTAAGATTTTTAGCATCACAAAGCTGTCTGAGTAATGCTTTTATATATAAGAGGAACAAATCCAATAACCACAAAAGCCCAAATTATAATATTACTTTATCTCTGTCAATTTAAATGGGTAAGTTCATCAGAAACAAAAACAGAATATCAAAAGCATGCAGAGATCACAAACACAAATTAAATAGACCAAGAAGTTTCTTGTCATCTAAAAACATCATAAGCCAATTTCATATCTCCCAAATTGTTTATCTTTGGACCCCAACTCATTTAAGAATTATAATTTTTTCACATGAGTAGTTTAAAAATAAGCCTATTTTTAAAGGCTCTTTGACATCAAGTAACCATTTATATCCTTCAAAGGAGGAAAAACACTTGTTTGAAATAATTATAGATACTTCCATAATTATGTTATACAAAACAATAAGAATCACTCAGTTATTTTGAGCCTTCTTTTTTTCTCTCATGGAATATTTAATCAAAGGCCTTCAATATAGTACACAAACACCCTACCTCTCAGATGTGTCACTAACCATTTTTTCTTATCTATTTTATAAGAAAATCTATGCAATGCAACTGAGTAGTGATAATCAAAATAGCATAGGGAAAAAGGAAAAAAAAAAACGTTAAAAGCAGAACATATGGACATATTTTCCATGTTTCCCTGGGTGGCTACTGAGTTTAGATTGATTTCAGGACTCTGTCTTGTACATCAAAAATAGAAGTGAAGCCTCAATTCTTCTTTCTATCCAGTCATTGATGGAGTAAGCAAAACTGGGTGTGTAACTTATTTTTCATGAACCTCTGCTTCTCCTGCAATGGGAGAGTTTAACTATATTATCCCCTAAAGAGCCTTCTGGCTTTAATTATACCATTATTCATATTGTGCTTCTTTTATAAAATAATTCCCACTGAATGCTTCTATTTTCTATTAACTTGAAAAATGTGTATCACTTGAATAACCATGTAATAAATTCTCTAAAATGAGAATTGCTTTCTAATTTGGTAGCTTCACTATGAATCAGCGGATCCATTGGACTCTTACACTGAGCGGTTAGAGGTGAAGTTGGAGTGATCTGCGTGTTTCCCAGGAAGAGAGCAAGGGCCACTGAACGAAGAACACGAATAGACTTTGGAAACTTGAAATGGAACAAAAATCAGTTCTTCCCTAGCATCTTCAGAAGGGAAAGTTTATGATTTGGAAGAAGAATAATTTTATCCCTGTGAAATCCATTTTGGTCTTCTTCATTCAATGGTGGTACAATAATAAATTAATATTTTTATAAAACACAATGACTATGATCATTTTCATATACCATTAATAGATGAGTAATAGATATATTTTTAAAACTTTCATTACTTTTCTCTATCTGGAAGCAATAACTAAGAGATGATGAAACTTGTGTTAAGTTTCACAGTGTGATTACTAGAATTTATAGACCCAACATTAATTATGTCAAGCTTCTAAATGAATACCAAGGGACTTACATGAAGAAATGAGGGGAAAATGAGGAACAGATAAATACAGAGTGTGAGTGAATACTATTATATCACTGATCATGCTCTAGTAACACATTTGTGATAGTGCCCTGCACCTTCTTTCCTATTCCTGCAGATAATCTGCAGAACTTCATATTATGCATTAAATCCCGTATCCTCTCATTTCCCAATAAGTATGTGAAAAACCCTGAATGCTTTTTTATGATAAACCCTAGAGGATTTGATAATGGTTTTGTTTTATAAGAGTTCAAATCAGAATCTCACATTTGAGGCTTGGGTTTCTCATCTTATTATTGGAAAAATAGAACTTGATTTGGTGGGAATGAATGGGGGAAAAGAAAAAAGAGGGGGCTAATTTCTGTACTCTAAATTGAAATACCTAGGAGAAACCTACCTGAAAATGTCTTATATAACTTGTTTAGAATCAGAATTTGGATATTTATCTGTTATAAATGAGAAAATTTTGAGCCCGTAACCTATATTTCAAAGTAAGGAGCATGATAAGATTATGGAGTTCACAGCTGTAGCACGTAAGAGAATAAATTACTTGGACATGTCAAGGCTGTCAGCTTGAAATGGTAAGAAGACTCTTTAAGAAGATCAGCTCTTCCTCACACAGCAGTAATCAGTTGCCAGTAATTCTTTGACTAAGATTGGAGCTTATTGCCCATTTCCACACTTCCGTGCTGGGGCTTAGTCTGCTTGAATTTTCATAGGTCTTCTTATGCTGACACCATAAGGTGTCATATGAGCAAAAGTCCCAGGTGCTTGTGGGACTTTTTTTCCATATGGTCCTGCACCTCTTCCCTGGCTCTTACAATCTTTTCACTCCCTCTTTCACAATGGTCCCTGAGCCTCAGATGGGTGACATTTAATTTTAGAGCTCTGTTCAATTACTTGCATTCTGCAGACACTTACTCTCCATGCTTTGGCCGTTTGTGACTTTTTGTGTCCCTTTGTTGCATGAGGGAGCGTCATTGAAGAGAATTGAAAGATGCATTAGTGTCCTCTTTACTCCTTGTTCTATGTTCTGTGAGTCTTAGAGGCTTCATTGTAGATGTGCCACTTAGGCTTGGGTAATTCACAGACAATGTCTATGTGTGACCAGTTGTGGAAATCTGTAAAAGTCTCTATCTGTTGCAAAAGTATCTTCTTTGATGAGTGGTGACTGGAATACTTGTCTGCAAATATAAGGATCCATATTTTTCACATAGTAAGTAATTACATTTGTCTAGGAATGTGACAGCCTTGGGGTTTTCTCTAAGATCTAAGACCCCCACAACCATTTTATTTGGATATGTTTGCATGAGTTTCCTCCCATTGAGTGGGCTCTAAGTCCAAGTAGGTAGCTGTTAATTACCCCCAAGATAAAAATGTCACTATTGCACCAATGTCTTTTGATGTGCCAGTCATTGATGTGGTTATTAGGCCTTGAAGATGGGGTTGGACCATTGATTGATTGTCCCTTAGCAGCTTGCATAGTATTCTCCAAAGCTATGAGAACTATCCTTCAGGGGAGGTGACTTTCACCTCAGTTCCAGAGTCATTGCCCCAAATCCTGTGTCTGAAGTATGTTCTGTCTTCAGCAGTAGGGTCTTACCTTCAAGTTTTTGGAGGCCATCAAGGGCCATTGGCAGTAGCCTGTGTAATTGGGAATCTCTTGGATTACCCTGGTCAAAAATTCAGAGGAAGTTTTCTCCTATTTGGAACTCTTTCTTTTACGTAGCCTTCAGCTGTTCACATAGACTCATGTAGAGATATCATACGTGTAATTTATCAGTAAGTGTTTGGACTAATAATATTCCTTCTTTTTTCTTTTTACACTAGCTCACCATTATTTATCTCTCCTCTCTCCCTCCCTTTCAAACCATCTCTCCACACCCTCCCCCTTTAAAATATCCCCATCTCTCCCTTGATAATACTAATCACCTATGGTCCCACCTCTCTTAAGCCCTTCCTACCTCTACCCCTTTATCCCAATAGTATCTTGTATAACCCTTCTTCCCCCATTCCCATTTGAATACCCCCATTTTGCCCATTTCTTCCATAGTAACATGTCTCCTACTGTTCTTCTCTATCAGGTTCCTTCTTTCCTTTACCTCCCTGGTTTCCTTCCATTTTCCTGTTTTCCAAAGTTATATCAGGATATATACTCACATATAACGATTTGGAGCTAGGATCCACAAATGAGGGAGAGCATATGTAGTTTGTTTTTCTGAGTCTGTGTTGCTTCACTTAGTATAACAGTTTCTAGTTCCATCCATTTACCTGCAAATTTCATGATTTTGTCTTTCTTTACCTCTGAGTAGAACTCCACTGTGTACATAGACCACATTTTCATTATGCACTTGTCAGTTGAGAGACACTTAAGTTACTTCCATCTACTAACACCACTACAAGGAATAGTTCAAACTATTCTTAATCGTACCTGGGGACAAAGCTCAGTGGTTATGATCTCTGATGTTCAGCAGGCTCCCTTTTGTTTTCCAGCACCCACCTGGGGGATCACAATCATCAGTAACTCCAGTTCCAGGAGATCTGATACCCTTTCTGGCCTCTATGGGCACCAGGCATGTACACATGCATGCAGGCAAAATAATCATACACATACAGTAAATCTTTAAAAAAAAAAAGGTCATATAAGAATTCTAAAAATTGGAAATACCTTTTGAAAATGGAAAATGGGTGTGTGTGGGTGTGTGTGTGTGTGTGTGTGTGTGTGTGTGTGTGTGTGTGTGTGAATATGGTATGACCAAATAAAAAATGCTTTGGTATTTATTTTTGGTTTGTCAATTAAATATGAAGAAAGGCGATTAGATGCTACATGAAGAAGAGATTTTTGATTAAAGAAGACAAATCTAAAAGAGCTACAAAGGAAGGTATGAGATGGACTTTAGTAAAGGTCCTGCATCACAACACCTTACCAAAATTCATGAGATGCTACTGACAATTGATTAAAGCCATACTATTCAACACTGCTACAGGTGAAAAGTGGGAAGAGAGTTGGATTTGTCCAAGAATATCCTGTTGCTAAGCAAATTGTAGAGGAAATGAGTGGTGAAAATGCATGCTAAAGCATTTCTGTTCTGGCAGAGCATATCAAGAAAGGAACATTTATTTTTATACAAGTGTTTGAAGAGAGAAGATATACCAACGGTAGCCTTCAAACTGGTCTTTCTAATTCTATTCTTGTTCCTCTATAATCTATATCTAACACAGTAGCTAAAAGTCTTCTTTCAAAATATAGGTCAGATCATCAAACACCTTAATTCAAAGGCCTATCCATACCACTTTATATAATCTGGACACTGAAATCCTATTCCTTTCTTACTCTTCTCTTGCCACATTTCTTACTCTTATTAAACTTTCTGCACATGTCTCTGCACTGGAAAATGTCTGAGCTATTCCCATGGGCATGGTGATCTTTTGACAACTATCTTCTTTACTAACTAAACTATTTCAATTTAATGCCCATTTCCTATTTAGTAATGTCTGCCCAATGACCCTGTTTAACACTACATCTTATCTCTCTCTCTAGACCACAGTGTATCTCTATACTTGTAACTTACGCTTTCATATGTTCTATATGAATTTGTTTATTGGAGTTATGTTTAAAAAATCTCTTTATTATTTTTATTTTATGTGTATGAAGGTATTTCATGCCTGTATGTAAGTGACCTTTGTTGTGCAATGTCCACCGAGGCCAGAAGAGGGCATTGGATTGCCCTGGAACTGAAGTTACAGACAGTTGTTAGTCATCATATGGGTGCTGGTAATTGAATCTGCATCCTTTGCAAGAACAGCCAGCACTCTTAACCATTGAGCCATCTCTCCAATCCCTATTTGCACTATTTTTATTACCCCTGCCCTTTTCTAGAATATCAATTTCAGAAAACTCAGACTTTCCTCCATTTATCAACTGATGAATTTCAAATGACTTGATCATTTCAGAGTATGCCAAAATACTCATGTTTAGTGCATTTGTGGGTACTGCTGTCCGTTGGTTTTTCTCTGCTGTGTAGTATTTTGGCCTACTCAAAATCATTTTATTTGATGACCAAAGGACCTCCATTAAAGCACTATCACGTGATTTTTATGCTTCTTCTAGAAGCCCATCATTCCAAACTAACCATTTCTTTCTGAAGTGCTCTTTTACCCAAACTGTCATGTTGGAAGACTATTACACTGTGGTTAAGTTTAGGGGCATGTGGATTTTCTTTTTACTTTTCTAACATGGAAGTATCTTGGCACTTCTAAGTGGTTTTAGTCTAGTGAACTCTATATGTATATTATTTTTATCTGTAAATATCTGTTATATACATTATAAAACTTGAAAGGGTATGGAAGAATTAGACAACATAATGCCAGACTCCTGGATGACAAGTGTGCGTTTTTTCTCTTTTCTGCCTTTTGATGCCAATCAAGGCAACTCTATGTGATGGGATCCAAATTCTTAGAACATGAAACTGCATGTCAGGTCTTCTTCTAGATTATTTTAAATGAGAATTATTCCCATTAGTCCATATAAGTTGAGATAGCCTCCCAAAACAAAGATAATGCCTCCAGAAATATTGAACCAAGATAGATGGTTCTTTGAAAACCAAACTTAGGTATTCAATCTTGCACTGACATTTCATATGAATGCCTAAAGGATCTCTCAGAATTAACTTGTCAAGAAAACATATATCTTACTTCCTAACACTAATTTTCTTTTCTTCTAAACCTTCAACCACTTCTCCAATTTAATTTTTCTATCTCAATAAAGATCAGTTCAGTTCACTTATAGCTAAAATTTAAAAAACAGAAAGCGTTCATGACTTTCCCTTCTATAAATAACCATGTTTGCATTATATCCTTCAACAGCAGTATCCGTTTTACCTTTTAAAAACAAGAGCATAGTTTTCTCTTCTTTTCTCATCTGTTGTTAACATCCTGCCTTTACTGTGATCAAGTCTCACCCTCATTAGTTTAACACTCTGGTAGCTGGAGCAATTGATTTACTCTTTCCCATTTATTGTCTAGCCTTCTATAAATAACCATGTTTGCATTATATCCTTCAACAGCAGTATCCGTTTTACCTTTTAAAAACAAGAGCATAGTTTTCTCTTCTTTTCTCATCTGTTGTTAACATCCTGCCTTTACTGTGATCAAGTCTCACCCTCATTAGTTTAACACTCTGGTAGCTGGAGCAATTGATTTACTCTTTCCCATTTATTGTCTAGTTTTCAAAACTGTAATTCTCTCTGAACCATTTAACTTATTTTCAAAAAGGATACAGTCATGTGAGGGCTAAGCCAAGAAATGGTACTTTATAAAGAGAGAGAGAGGAAAGAATGGGGCTCTAGGGGCAGAGGTTGAGTAGAGTAGGAATTTAGGACCTTGTATAGTGACAGGTAAAGATGATTTTTTTTTTTTTTTTGGAGACAGGGTCTCCTTGTAGCCCCAGTTGGCTGGCCTGGAACTCACTGATTAGACCAGACTGGCTTTGAGCTCATAGTGATCCACATGCCTCTGAGGATTAAAGGCATGGCCCAGCACACTGGGCTTAAAGATGATAGCTTATGTTACTCATTGTCATTGCAGTTAGCATTTCAACTGGGACAGTGCCACTGAGGACATATTTTTGGAACTTCCTGGTGTTTGTTGTTCTTGGAATTTTTTTCAGGAGAGTTTAAAAATGGTTATTATTTCTAGTTTATGTATATGAGTGTATTTCCTGCATGTGTGAAAGTGTACCCATGTCGTGCAATGCCCATGGAGTCAGAAAAGGGCTTTGGATTCCCATTTCCTGCATGTGTACCCATGTCGTGCAATGCCCATGGAGTCAGAAAAGGGCTTTGGATTCCCCTGGAACTGGAGTTACAAACAGTTGTTAACTGCCATGTGGGTGCTGGGAATTGAACCCAGGTCCTCTGCAAGAGCAACCAGTACTCTTAATGGCTGCGCCATCTCTCCAAACCCTGGAAAGGAGATTTTTTTTTAAACTATTAGAGTTAGGCTAAAGTAATAGAGAAAAGAGACTGAGTATTAACATCCAAAAATCAGTTTGAAAGGCTGACCCATCTTGGTCTTCTGTCCGTTTGAATTCATTTGAGCTTCACCAGTTAGACTGTGAGTGACCACTGAAGAAATAGAAAGAAAGCTTTGGAGCTTGTCTATATCAGTTCATCCTCGAAGAGATGATGACCTGGCTTACAAGTCAATGTGGATAATAATCAAAGTAAGAGGGGCCAGGGTGAAAGTCAATCAGGAAAAAAAAACCATATCTGGAACACATTGGTATAAAGGAAAAAAAAACCTGAGAATGGACAGCATCCAAATTTAGTGTAGGATAATCACAAGCTTTTCGAACAAGTAGTATACAATCAACAGACCATGAAATGTTTTGCTGAGCTGGAAGTTAAAAGGAAAGAAACACCAAAGAAATGCATGAAAGGAAATAACAAAGAAGAGATTGAAGTCAGGAAAAAGCCAAGTATCAGAGGGGTTGGCAGAAACACTTGGACAGGATGGACAGCTGGTGAAAATCTGAAGAAAAATTAAGGGAAGAAAAAGAGGACATACTGGACAATTCTGAGACCACAGTAAGTAACATTTCACAGACAATGACCAGCTCTGGACTCTTTCTTCCCTCCCACCTCAAGAGTAGTACTGGCTTTTCAGTTCATTTTGTTAATTTAATATCAACCAGAGAAATTTTATGCACAAGAAAGTCTCCGTTTATCCTTCCCACATTCCTTCCTCCATAGAGTAGCAGGATTAGAAGGTGCCTGATTAGTGTTGCTTACCATCACCTGCAACTTAATGTTTTGTACTTCACTGACTTATGGCAGTCAGAAAATGCATGTGTTGTTCATGGAAATTACCCAGTTATTTTGCTAATGGTGGGGTTGTCATGACTTTGAGATAAGCCTGGGATACCTTAGGAAGCCCTTTTGCTTCAGTTGCTTGCTTCTGGGTATTCCTTCATTTGAAGCCCCCAGATCAGAACTGGAGATTAGTGTAAACACTAATGCCCAGAAACCCTACAGTGTATGGCATGTATCCTGCTGTCTGACTGATCAGTGAGTATGACATGAGAGAGCCACCTGAACCTGCTCACTTTCCAAAGATCTAGCTATCTTCTGTCTAGTGTCATTGTCAGAGTAACTCTGTACTACTGTGACTATTCCTTATTTATAATGATTTTTGTACTCCTCTCAAACCAGTGCTTTCCCCTTGCACCTAGAATAAACTCCAAATTCTGCAATTACCCAGATATTATGGATCTCTCCATACTCTCTGATCCATTGTTGAACTACATAGAACTATGAACCATGCACCTAAGCTTCTTTCGATCCTCGGGACTTTTGTTCATGATCTTTTCTCAACCTGTAATTCTCCTGGTCCACAATGCTACCTTGAATGATACCTTGTTCCTTAAATTATATGATAAATACATCTCTTCCTCAACAGGATTTTCCCCATCAGGCTACCAAAATCACCCTTGACTCTCCCACTCCCACTATTCATCGCTTCAGCCCCTGATGTGTGTAAATTATTATTAAAGTCAGCCAGGCCCATTATGGATCTATGTTCCCAAGATGTCTGTGATTATGAGACAACTTTTTAACAGAATGCCATCTCCACGAAGGAAGAATCAAGCTTCTATTCTCCTACACACAAATACCACAAGTCAATACACTGCAAGTAGTTAATTCATGTTAGATAATAATAATATTAATAATAATAATTTCTATGCTGAAACTCACTAATGTGTTTAATTTTGAAAACACATTGTTTAAATAATTAATCTGACTTTTACAATATCTACTTTTTACCTGAGGGTAATCACATTTGTATGTTACTGTGTGAATTATTTTATTACATTTGTAGGAGTCTACGTAAAAGGGCATAAAATATAAGAGGGGGTAGAAAGATTGCCAGAGCCAGGGAGAAGGTGCATGACCATATGGAAATAAAGTTCCACAAACTCCTACAACTGTACTCATTTGAACCTACAGCGTGAACAAGATCTATGCAAACTCAAGCAGACAAAAACCCAGCATAGACCTGGAGAAATGGACAGCAGAACCCTATCTTAGTATGAGAAATATTGGCAACTGATTACTGCTGGGTGAGGAAGAGCTGATGTTCCTGAAGTGAGGGACTCTATACAGGCTGTGTAGACCTCAGTAGATGAATGTGCACTGAGGAATATCTAGGGGCACTAACTTGACATGCTGGGCTTTAATACAAATGACAGAATGTATGAATTCCACTGTGTGTGTGTGTAGGGGTTGGGGGCTATTGGACAGTGCCAGTGGAGTGGAGAAGCGGTATAAAGATGATTAAGATTCATTGAGATATTCTCTATGAAATACAAAAATTCAAATAAAAAATAAAAATTAAAAAATCCTTATAAAAATTCAATAAAAATATATATTGAAAAAATATATAAGAATAAAATGATGCTTATTGGCATAAATTCTGTCTTCATTTTATCAAAGTTACAAAATTAAAATGTAAATATATTTATCTGATGTCATACACTTCAGTGGCTTTACTGGAATGAAAATAGTGCTTGAAGCAGAATAACAGACTGTCTTACATCTGTGAATTTTCGAATTCTGACCAATATCAGCGTGGCTTGAGGCTGTTGGACATCTGGTAAGTTTCACTCCTGTATTTTGGCATGTATTTCATTGCTATATTGGGAAAAAAATAAATGTTTCCAACATATGACTAGAGTATTTGTGAGAAATTCTTCTTCAAATAAATTAACTCTTAGTAACTTTGTGACTCTCATCTTATTCTGTTGATCTGATAAGAAAACACTCATATACAGTTGTTTAATTGCCATAACCAAAGATGAAATAGGTCATAGGACTTTATAAATGCATATGAGATTTAAGTGGGCAAGCAAATGTCTTAAGTTGATATTTACCTGCATGGGATAGTTTGTTGTGATACTCAATTTCTTTTTAATTTTGATAAAGGGAAAGTATTAGAGAGGGGATTTGAATTTTCTTCCAGTGTCTAAAATTGAGTAACCATTATTTACTTCTAGGTTTTTTTCCTGATTTCACCTTTACTGAAATTTTGATTATTAGGTCATATATAGCATGATGGACATTTGTTCTCTCAAAAAATTCACAATTTTGCTAACAATAAGACCTATAGATAGGAAACTAGAAAGATAATTCTGTAAATGATAAATGCTATGGAAGCAGGTATCTCTTCTGATAGTTGCAAAAGGTTCAAAATGGTACAGAACCAAGTTGAAAGCATGTAGGATTTATCCTGTTCCATTTCATGATCACATTATCTGATGCATGCAAAACTGCCTTAATGTCAGTGTTACCACACAACCCAGTGAATGGCCACACTCCAACCTAAATATTAGTACTACTTCTTTCAATCACAAAATATCTGATTTGAATATTTCAGTCTTTGCCTTTAAAATGAGCTCCTGTACCCCAAGGTTGCAGATACAAAACTGTAAATTATTCACATTTCTTCCTCTTCCTTCCACCCCATGAGTCATGCACCCTCTTTCTCTTCTCAATCTGTTGTCACCACAATATCTAGATAACTAAAAATGCAAACTTCATTGACTAACCTAGCTTCAGTTTAGGAATTCTTGCCTTTATGCTTTAAGCTAAACTCTCCTTTACCAAAGCTCAATACACAGCCTCATAATTTCATCTTCAAGATAATTGTGACCCTAAGAGCAATTTGGTAATCCCTGTTTATAAAGTTTCAAATGACTCTTTTGGGGGGAAGATTTGGTTTAATAAGAATGTAACAACATCCTGAGAGGATGGAGTGCCAATTCATAGTGAGATCAGTTCTTAAAACTGTTCACCTGCAAGCTTAGATGGTGAGAATTTGCATTCCTAAGATATGGTGTCAGGAAAGAAAGATTCATTTTAGCTCCCTAGACATCAGATAAGAAAGTGAGTGTGTGTTATGTTTTAGTGTGTGTTTATATTGCCGTATTCAGTTACTGATTCTTGCCATCTATTACGTTTCTTTTTATTTTTTTCTCTCAAAGCAATTGTTTGCCCACGTTTAGAAGTGTCAATCAGCTTCACAAAGAAGAGTTGAAGCGGGTTGTGGTGTGATGCATGCCTTTGATCCCAGCACTCAAAAGGCAGAAGCAGGAGGATCTCTGTGAGTTCAAGGCCAGCCTGGTCTACATAGTGAGTTCCAGGACAGCTGGGGTTACAGGGACACCCTGTCTCAAAAAAACCAAAATAAAGAAAGAAAGAAAGAAAGAAGAGTCAAAGCTTATCCCTCCTGTCTCCTCACTTCTCTTACAGGGTGGATTACTAAAGGTAAAGACTTGTTAGTCTTCTGAAATGTTCTCTATTTTTACACATACATACAAGAATA